>NC_135502.1:56453244-56753244 GCF_052857255.1 Amblyomma americanum
TGGTTATGGTTAGAGCTGTCGAAATTGCCGCGTCGCCGTAAACGCCGTCTTTCGCGAAAGTTTTGATAGGCTAAATGAGCGCTGAAAGGTTAAAAAAAAAAACGTCCTTTCGTGACCTCTTCTGTCCTAAACTGTTAAAAAGGAGTTAAAGGTCAAAGAGGAGTTAAACTGGTAAAGAGGTGGTGGAAATGCCGGCTTTGCTCCAAGCTAAAATCTCTTGACTAACGTGTCGTTTGTTACGTGCGAAACGCGAGAACACTTCGTTGGAAAACACAGGACTCGGAATTAACGATACCGATGTGCAGCCGTTAACGGAAAGCGGGACGCTGTCAGCAAAATGTTGTCAACAAAAAGCAAGAAATATTGAATGCCTACGCCAGCACGATGTGCTTAGAGCTTTCAGCACACGTCCTTCGAAACATGAATTAAAAATGTAGGTTAAAAAGTTGAGATGTTTCCGGTTCTTTCGACGCCGGTGTACAAGCTTGTTTTAAGTTTAAGCATGACCCAATGGTCTGGAGAACTCCAGCATGTTTACTGAACAGAATGTGTAGCTCGGAACATTTTTGTGTACATACTACACATTCTGCTCAGTGAACATGTTGGAGTTTCCCGTTTTTTATTCCATGTTTTGATTTTTGATTCCGTGTTTCGAAGGACGTGCTTGATGCTCAAAGCACGCCGTGCTGGCTTAGACATTTAATATTCCTCGCGTTTTGTTCAGAAAATTGAAAACACATATGTTACCTTCACAATAAAGCCGACGTGGTGAACATCTCCTACAAGTGATTGCTGCATGCTTTGATGTGAAGGCTCATGCCTAGCGCACGGTATGGAGCTGGCTACCAATGGATGTCATGTCAAAGCCGTAGAAGAACGCATTAGACGTATTGACATTTATAGTAACCCGTTTGCTTTTCAGTTTATGCGCAATCTGTTGACCTCACGCAGTGCCTCAGATACAACAGGCCTTTCCAAAAAGTGCTCCCTGGGAGTAGCCATGTTCCGAGCTGGACTGCGCTAGACTGCTGTGTGCGCTTGGTGGAGGCGAAAGAGGAATAGCGCAGGATCTTTGTACCTATTCGCAACAGTTCAGAGAGTAAGCATTTCGACAAGTACATTAGCCCAAGGTTATGGATCCTATCTCTTCCACGGAGGCTTGATTTGGATCGACGCCCAATGCAGGAACGCCTCTGTTCGGAAAATTTGGTGAAGATTACGAAACTTTACTGCTAGTAGCCTACGAACTACTACACCCCAGGTGGTTCCGAAATGAACCAGAATCATCTACTAGAACATGCACTCACTCACTCACTCACTCACTCAATCAATCAATCAATCAATCAATCAATCAATCAATCAATCAATCAATCAATCAATCAATCAATCAATCAATCAATCAACTAACCAACCAATAAATTAATTAATCACTCAATCAACCAACCAATCAATCAATAAATAAATCGATTAATCATTCCTATGCTTTTTATTATCTTTTCCACCGCAGCAGTAAGCAGCCTAGTCTACAACCTGTCCGCGCTTGCTCCAGGCCTACGAAGGTTATCCATCTCGGTGGTTGCTTTAAAGGATGAAAGAGGTAAAATGCGAGTTTGAGGCCAGACACGGTGTTAGCCTTTTGTTCGGCTGTTCTAAGTGTTCTACAGCCTGAACGACCCCGTTGGGGTCGTATTTCGTTCTGAGTTAATTGCTATTGCTGAGATAACGCGGCACGCTCAAGGGAGCGTGAGGTATACGGCCGCCATCCTTTTCCTTGAAGGCAGCGGGCTAAAAGCGAACGCGCCCACACTCCCTCGCCGAGGGCGCACTTGCAGACAGTTTCACCCGTAAGAGAACCACGGTTTTCTTTTTCTTTTTTTGCGATTCGCGCAAGACTGTTCCGACTGTTATGAGACTGCCTGTTATACGTAGTTGCAAGCATGTGGGCGACAAACAGCAACGAAAGAAAGTTGTCCTGGAAGAACTCGTACATTGTCGATGCCGGAGCTACCCCGGTCCAGGGGGCTTTGACAATAAATGTTTTTCGCCTTCATCATCACCATGCCAGAGAGAGAGAATGAGCACGTGACTTCGACGAGAAGGGTTTACATGTCATGAACTTTGCACCTTTACAACGTATAGCGTTGCACTCTTTTGGAAACATCTGAAAGCATAATTTAACTGTATTTGCGGCGCTTTAGAGACAGAGCTTGTTAGCCTAATTGTGACACAGGGGCATGCGAGTGACGGAGACAGGATACAATGTTCTCTCGAACCCTGGGACTATTGTCGGATTTCGCTTCGTGTAATCTTACAGCTCGCAAGTTTTGTACTGTGCATGCCTGGCATGTGTTTCACAATGTGTATACACCATTCGAGCACCCGGACGCTATTACCTACACTAATCATGTTAACATATGAAAGCTTGTCGCGAGATTTTCATATAGCAGTGAGCGTATGTTGTGAACAAGGACGTCAGCTAAATGGCCGGTATGCCCTGGCGGCAAATAAGAAAACTGTTGGCAGAACTGCTTGCGAAGGCGCAGTTTTTCTAGAAGAGCTTGGCAGTCCTACTACGCTTTCGAAGAAAAAAGGGTGGTTTCCAAATGGGGGCTTATCCAAACTGATAGTTCACCCAGTCGTGAACTCTACGCCTGGAAGAAGAGCCGCAGAAGAATGGCAATGCAAGCAGAAAACCGTACGACACCTGATTGCAACGTTCGTCCTAATCTTAAAAGCTCGCCATTGATTGAGGGCTGCGCGCAGACGCGAGGTCACTATAACAATTGAAGTTGGGGTGGTGGAAAAAAAAAGATTGAAAAAGAAGACGGCAGTCAGACGTGCGGCTTTGTAACGTAGACACCGATATACTTTGGCTTTTCTTATCTCTTTCAAACGAATGGTGCAAATCAAAGCGCGGAGTAAGTATTCGTTCTTGAGTACGTCACAACGTGCCCTTTTCCGACTAGACATCTAACAAAAGGTTTTGCAAGCGTGCTCAGACTCCTACAGAAAGTGCGACAAGTGTCGTTCCAAAGCCGCGGTTTGCAATGTTTATTGAACAAAAGACCGAAGTTTCTCACGCCGCTTACATGCTTTTCTCATGCAGTAATACAGTAATGTCGAGTTCAATTTCATGCAGCTGCTTGGTAACCTGCGGCTATATCGTTCTGCGTGGGCCTGGATATCCTCGATAGCTCAAGCGAAGTAGATATTGGCCCTGAACAGCCGATCACCGCTTGCCGACGCCAGGCCAAGCTTGGAGGCCGACCTGGCCAAGTCTGGGACATGCTCAGCCCTACGATGGCCCAGTGACAAATTACCATCTACATTAGTGAATACGCGAGAATGGCAGCTGTGCAAAATACGAGAAAATTATTCACAAAGTTCTTCGGAGCGCATCGTCACTCTTCACGGATGTATACCAGTACCGAAAGCCAGCAACAAAGCGACAGACCTGCTGTGGTATTGCAGAGTAGCTCAATTTGTTGTTATTTTAAATCTGTCCGCCCATGGTGTTTCGACAAAAAAGAAAGTGGCACTATTAGGCCCATACTAAACATAGTACCATGTCACCTGTCGGATGAAAAAAAAAAAAAGAAGACATGAAGTATGCCCTACAGGCCCGCCGCGGCGACTCAGTGGTTGGGGCGCTCGGCTACTGATCCGGAGTACCGTGGTTCGAACCCGACCGCGGCGGCCGCGTTTCGATGGAGGCGAAACGCAAAAGGCGCCCATGTGCTGTGCGATGTCAGTGCACATTGAAGATCCTCAGGTGGTCGAAATTGTACCGGAGCCCTCCACTACGGCACCTCTTTTTCTTTTTCTTCTTTTTCTACCACCTTCTTCCGTTCTCTTACGGCGTGGTTGGGTGTCCATAGACGTATGTGAGACAATTACTGCGCCATTTCCTTTCTTCAAAAACGAATTTTCATTTCCCTACAGGCCTGAGGTTGAATATTTTGTTGTCTAACCCGTACACTTTTGCTTTTTCACTTTGGCACAGCGCTGAAACATAGAAGGCAAGATGGAGTGCTTGTTTTATTTTTTTTCCCTGACACGCCTGTCCGTAGATGATGTACCGAGATGTTACCATTAGCCTGAATGAGCAGAAAACTGGTCTGTTCTAAAAAAAATAGTTTTGGAGCATCGCAAGCATGTGCTATGTAACATGATTCGGCATGGTGCGTTCAATTACGCTGAATGGCAATGGTCGTCGCGTGGCATAATGTGTACACCGGGCCCATCGAAGGACGTTGCTGAAATGCGAGCAATGTTTTTCGCTCTGACGTGTTCTGAGGAATGTTCGCGGTGCGGAATATTCTTTCCGTTCCCTGGTGTACCTGGCCGAAACCTACTCAGGCAACTTGTTATTAATGCATATTTATCATTTCTAAGGCTTCGAGAGTCACGAAGCCCCTAACGATGAAAACTTAAAAAGCAAGAACAAAGTGGCCGAGATACCGAACCAACAAATGACAAAACAAGGAGTGGTCAAACAATGAACTGCTTTAAAATATTGAAAGTGAAATATGAAATTGCTCTGACGCAGAGGGAATACATGCGGCGTTCGTTACCTTTGAATGAGCGTCCCGGCGAAGGTCGCTAGGAAGAGCAGCGCGAAGGCTTGTTTTCGGCCGCCCATTTTCGCTTTCCACAGCAGGAGGAGCTGCCGTGAGAGTCCGTCACGGTTTCGCTTCTAGTACCGAGGCGGCGGTGAGGAGGGATCGTTGTCCCGTGGCCGCCTGCAGTTCCGGCAGGGCCCCTTATATAAGTTACTACGTCACCGCTATCTCGCGACGTCACCGCTACGTTTATCGCCTTCCGTTTGCTCTATCTGTCTTTCTTGCGGGCCGCACGCGAGCGAAGTGACATCGCTTGCCGCTAGAGACAGCGATTGTGCGGGGATGAGCCCCTCAACGGCTCCTGGCGGTCGTGTGCGAAGTTCCCACGCATTACTTCCACGAGCTCGGCAGAAGTAACGACGGCGCGCAAGAGTCAGTGCCCGATTTGTTTTGATCAGTGGTCTACACTCAGTCTTATTTTTTTATATCATGTCAGCAGTCGGTCCTCATTGGTGTCGGATTACACCCTTGCTTGGGAAAGGCCGCCATTCAAGGCACTGTGGAAAGTCTAGAAATTACGCTGTCCCTTTACGTTCCCACAAAAGTCACCATGTGCGCGCTCTTGTTTGGCATATAGAGCGTAGAACAGAAATTAAATTTGAAAAGTACCTGTTAATAAATTGTGTTAATTTCATCGTATCGTACTAAAATAGAGAACAAGAGTTATGTCCCGATGATAGAAAGCTGACCAAACAAAGCACAGAACTATTGAACTTGAGCTATTTTCATATTTACAGAAAATGAAAAGAAGTATAATGCCGCACTTGTATTTTAGGTGCTTCAATACGATCCGAAAGAAACAGATGTATTTATACCTCAAATGCTTCTATTGCGGTGTTACATGAGAGGTGGGCTGTTACACTTCTTCCATGGGCATATCAATGAATGCTTTGAGTGCTGGATGATTGGAAATCTGATTACTACGTACCAAGTATGCTGTTTAGTAAAAGCGAGGATGGTGCTGTCACAAGTATGCTGAAGCATGCGACTTATCATGCTTAATGATAAAACGCAGCCAAAACCTTCTCCTGACTGCAGTTTTGGGACACCGTGGCTTTTCAAAACGTAATGCAAATTTTTTCGAATAAAACAGCGCATCTCAGAAATAGTCAGTTAGGCAGAGTGCTTAATAAGAGCCTTCATCTAATAAGATATTTATTTATTTATTTATTTATTTATTTATTTATTTATTTATTTATTTATTTATTTATTTATTTATAAGATATTTATTTAATAAGAGCGTTTATCTACTGGCTTCGTTCTTGTATTCCCCATTAAGAGGAATTCGGGACATGCGCTTCTAGTTCCCTTGGTTGCTATCACGTGGCGCATGGCTTTGAATATTAAATATAGCGCGTTCACATAATCCATGAAGATTAGTTATTGGGAAAAAAAATCTGTCGCTTCCCACTGAAGCACTGTAGGCCGCTAGGCTTATCGGCACTGGCTGTGCCTTGCCGCGAATTCATAGTAATGCAGAGTAGCATGCACAATGAGCATCTTGACCATTTCTCTGAGTGCCAAGCATCAGTCTTGTTCGGCAATAGCTAACCTCATATCTGCCTCCGTAATTACTCACACGAAAATGTTTTACGCCTCCCAAGCCACAACCAATTTCATCTAAAACTGTACAGTAAGGCTTACGTATCGATCGAGGCGTTCGCTTTCAGTTACCGTAATCTCCGGCGCACAGGCCGCACTTGCTGTATAGTCCACACGGCTCAATTCTGGCTTTTTTTTTCTACTAGATCCTCCGCATCCGGTGCATAGCCCGCAAGGGTGAGGTGTGCAATCCATGCGTAAAATCATATCTGCATGTGGTGATCAGTATGATCCGGTCTGACGGAACAAAACCATAGTCCGTCGTATACATGTCGAGAGAAGGCTCGCCATTGTGTTCGATATATTTGCTATTATCCTCCATTGGGCGCAGACACCCGTAAGCCGGATTTGGCAAGGATATTGACAATAATTTGAAAAAATCTCTTTCCAGTACTCTACCATCCACTTGCCACACTATTGTGTATGTTTATGTGCTTGGAAATTGTGATTTAAACTACTGCCAGTGGGCACGTGTGCAACCAGTCAGGCACAGGATGTAAACAGCACAGCGCTAGTATAACAAAACTTCGTTACATATGATTGCATTGGACATTTTTTTTGTATCTTGGGTGATATTTAAAAAAACTGTATATAATCTGCACGTACATATAGTTCACAAAGCGCAACGTTTATAGTCCATCTATAATATAATATGACGTCTATATAATTAAACATATTAGCCCGCAGACTGCATACCAGAAAATATGGTAAATTATAAATAGAGCAAGAAAAGAAATATGTGCCGAAAATGTTAACGTCAGCCCGGAGCATATAGCCATGCAACCTTGCTTTTTTTCACCTCGCTTCAAGCACCATGTTACGGAGGAGAATAAAAACTGAATTGAAGCGGTCATAAGGTTACTTAAAAGCTCTTTTTTTTTCCTGCGCAAGCTTGCTGTTTAGTGTTACTCGTGGTTGGTTGTTTCGGAGCACTAAATCGACGTATAATGAAAGTCGCCACGGAAAAAAAAAATCGAAAGACAAAATACTCCGCACCCCCCCCCCCCCCCCCCCCCCCGCTCACCCTCCTACCAATCCAGATTAGGAAGGTATTGTTTAACGTATAAACGCGTCTCTTAAAAATGCATTTGGAACTTAATTGTCCCATTGCGCATCCCGGTTTACCTCTGTTGCTATATGCCCTGCACTGTGCAAGATCTGGTCGGCTACCATATTAACGCTCATAAATGCCAACCCCATTCTCTGAGTTTGCTTTTCTCTACTGCGAGAGAATTTCTGCAGCATCCCTGTCTCCATTGAATTGCCTTCGGTTTGCGTCACTGTATAATCGCGCAGCATATGGTTGTTGAATGTCACGCTCTTTCGCTCGCGGACTTTCTCTGAAGCTCACTAACTTTTTAAGTCATGAAGCTCACGACCTACAAAACGCTGAAGAACTATAAACGAATAACACCTTACGCCTATTTACCGAGCTGAACGAAGAAAAGCAAAAAAAAACACTACTCTTAGCAAATAGCAAATGATGGCGTAGTTTAGCGATGTTGCGATGTGTAGCCGTAATTCAAAGCAGTTTTCCGCGAAGAACAATGCGAGTAGCTCTGTTTTCACGGGCGACACCTGATAGGTATGCCGAGTGATGTCACTGGCCCTGCGCCGCTTTCCTTGGAACATTGAGCTGTCAGAGGGAAGATAAACGAGTCAAGGCACTTCCTGTGTGTCCTACAAGCGCTCCGCTTGCAAGTTCTGTATCACGGATGCGGCCTTTGCAGAGGCCACGGATGGCGGTTTTCGCACGCCTGTCGGCGCCAGCGCTTAGCAATACACGAGCACTGAGTTTGCACCGCGATTGCGAGCTTCGGTGTTCTTGACCTCGGCCACGACGAGTGGGTCCGCTTAGTGACGCCCAAGTGGACACTCGACCGGTTGTTTAAAGGGAGATAAAAACGTGAAATGCCGCACGCTATAGTTTTTCGGACCCATTAGCTATAACTCGACTGGAGGGAAGCGTGCAACGGAGCGGACGTAGCGCGATAAGACCCAACGCAGGAAACGTGGAGTCAGCTTAGCCAGCAGCTTTTCTTTGCAGGTGCCATGATGTGCGGCAGGTGTACCATGATGTGTGTAGGAAAATGTGACCCTGTTTAAATGAAATCTTTATTTCACTGTTTTTAGTAGGAGCCGCCCACATGTCCAAACGGGCGGCTATCGGCGTCGGATATCGGCATAATATCCATTGTATACTATGGGCAGATGATTAGAAGCGCGTTTATTTTAATAGACTCTGCTTTGAAGGCCCTTGTGCGTCTTGTACTAAGCTTTGTGCGTCTTGTACTAAGCGACGCTGCGCTTGTCGCTCAAGCAGTCGTTTCTTAAATGTTGCAGGGGGCGATGAAAACGCGCTTTCTTCTAGCTTTCGCGCGATTATCGAGCGGATAATTCCTATGCATGTCAATACATGCGTTTTTACGCACCCATTCATTTATATTTCGTGCTAATTTATTTGTCCCTTTGGTTTTCACACTGCAATTCCAGACAACCATTAATATCACAAAAAAGTTCGCTGCGTCTACATCTTCACTCGTGCTTCTTATGAAAAAATGTCCGCCAGATGCTTTTCTACTTTTGTAGAAACTACCATGGAAATATATTTCATTAAGGAAGTATCATTCGATGTTTGGTGCTGAGTGAGCTCGGCGTTAAAGCATATAGGACATGAGGATGTGCATGGGTCTGGATTACGGGTTAGGCAAGGGTGAGGAGGGAGGGAGGGAGGTGCACGCTACAGAGCTTCTCAAAATCGCTCCCTGGGCGTGGCCATATTGTCCGCTGGTATGTTGTCTGCACCTGACGTCAGCACAGTGGAAGCGGTAGCGCAGCCGATTTGCCCAGGAAGGAGGCGGTTCGGCATCTGCCTCGCCCAATGGAAAGGTCTGTAGTGACGTTGAGCGTCGTACTGGCAAAATTTGACTTTTGAGCGAGATAGCGTAACGGAACAAACTCGTCCATGAGCTGCAGGGCAACGTAAGGCAGGAGAATAGAGGCGCTATACAAATCCGAAGTGGCCCTGCAAGCTTGCGAGTTGCGTGTATAAATGTGTTCTCAGGTTTAACTCAACCATAGAACTGAAATCTCAGATCACGTAATTATTCTCAACCATATTTATGCTCCTTATGAAAGCTGTAAAAGATGCCTGGAATATTTTTAGAGTTTGACAAGAAAGACTTACTTTAATGATAATATTAACAACAATTTGTTACGTTCTCGGAAACGGAACTCGCGGTCCACTCTAGATAGCGTTCTGCGTGGATGGCACACTGCAAGTTCCGCATCCGAGTTGTCCGGCACGCTGTTTGGCTATGTAGAGCGCTTGCGAGCGGACGTTGCGGGAAGATGGGGTCCCCAGATAAGATATGCGGCACTGCACCACCGTACTCTGGCAGACAAAAGATCGACAGTTGCATCACTTGTACGCAAGTGCTCACGGCGCTTAAGAACGTTACGAGGTGGGGCTATTCTTAGATGGCGGATTCTCTCAAAGCGATATGCTCACGTATCCGTGTAGGAACATCTGCATTGGGGCAAGCGACAACTAGCCAACCTCTGATCGCAAACATTCATCATGTCATTGTGTTTCTTTTCTGTTCGTCATTCTGACAGGCCATCTGGCATACTTAGCGACAGCTGATTGGCTGTGCGGAGTCTAAACTGAGATGGTTTGCTCCTCCGCACAATGTAAACGTTCCTCTCAGAGGAATAAAGAAGAAACATGGCACTCATTCATCATAACTGTGATAGAAATTTCTATGCATGTGTTATTTTGTGCCTGGCCGAAGAAGAAAGTTCGGGAAATTCGGAAAAAAAGCCGAATCTACCGATGCGGTTCAGCAACTTACAATGACCAAACGTATAAGTATTGTGTGAGAAAGCATTTCACTCGTAAAAGTAACGCCTAGAAACTTGCAAAGCGAAAGTCGAGGCTAACTACGAGTAGTAGTGCGTTAAAGAGCGCGTTTTGAAGAGCTATTTGGGGTCTGCTCGAGCCCTCGGGTCGACTTAGTTCATATCCAAAATTCAACCAGCGGCGTTGCAAATTCTGCTTTGTGGACTGTCTCGTGACGACACGACGAAACGCAGCTGGTGGGAGTAGCTGGCATTTGTCTGTGAGCATCCGCTGCTGGGCAGCGGAATAGGGTTTTCTGGGAATGTACTACTTAGCACACAGATGACATCTATACAGCGATGAGCTATTCACGCTACAGACGGGTGTTCTTCGAGTCAGGTCTTCGAGTGCTTATTCCTTGCTTGTTTTCCTGTAAGAGGCCGTTTATTTAATAATCAGTCAATGAGATGCGTTCATCTTGGCGTATATGGTAACGAAAATATCATATTTATTATTATTTTTTTGTTATCGTGCTCTAACGAGGACGTGTTGTGCCTTTTAAGTGCAGTGTTATATTTTTTCCATACGTTCCAATGTATGGTGGCCCGCATACCGTTAAGCAGTGATAGTCACATCATATCGAGCTGATGTTTTTAGTGATTTTTTTTAATGCATGGTGGAAGAGAACAGCCGTACCACAAAACAGACGTAACTAGTTCAGAACCATCGCGGTCCAACTCGCTTATAATAAACTCGGAACACAATGGTTTTCACGTTGCAGAGACAAGGCGTTGTCGTCATGCTGACGTCACGACCGGAATGCATGGTGCACCGATCGAACACTTGTTGACGGGCCAATGTCCATAGCTGCTACGCTGAGATTCGTTCAGGCGGCCATTCCGTGTTGGTGACGTTGTTTGTCGCGTGATATTCCCACACATCAAGAAGGGTGTTTTTGTTGGTGCTGGCGTAAGGTATCGTCTTTCAGGGTTGTTTGCCACGAAACGCGGGATCGAGGGAGCGCGGCAGAGGCGACATTGTGAGCGCATTAGTGAAAGTGCTCCCTGTTGACAGACAGTCGCGGCTTGAGGGGAGGTGGAAGCAGAGAGGGTGTCACTTCCGCTGCGACAGATAAAGTAGCGTCCGCTTTGCAGCCCCAATAGGGGCTCTTCATTAGACCCCGAGGAAAAGTCGTGTTTACTGGGAGAAAGCTTTTACAGGCAGCTTATCTGCGCGTTTTTTACGAGAGAGTGCACAACCTTGTGGAAAATCTGGCGTTCTGGAATCGAGCAGCCACAGGACGTACCGTCTAGTAGGTGCACTGAATCAGGTACTATAGACATAGAAGCCAGACTACAAATGAAATTAAATGCAATGAAAACAAAGTTTATTCTTATTAGACTTGGTGCGTGAGTTTTCTTTTTTCCGTCCAACCTAAGCCCAGCGCGTTTGTTGTTTATGCAGGCAGCACGGCGAATCATCAGATGTGTACGAAAAAATGAGCAACAAAACACCGAAGACAAGCTAGTCAACACTGTGCATATTATACAAAATGATGCACTCACAGCGCGTAAATAGAAAAAAAATCGAGCAAAAAATAATAATAAATAAAAATAAACGAGGGTCATCATAACAGCTTGAAATGAGCTATATCAAAGCAACTCACAGAATATCCAAAACACAAACAAAGGAAGAAGCATTCAATGCTCAAGAGCCAATCAGCGATGTATCTGCATAGTTAAGCACCATTTTCTTATTTGTGTAGTCATTTTTTATTTCGTTTTGAAATTTGCAATCTCTTCGCCAAGTTCATTAAATATTTATCCGTGGCACGTAACATCCTCTTATCTTTTTCCTATACTGTGTAAAGCATCGTGACCTAATGTACATTTCAGTCCTGCTTAAGGCAACGTTTTTCTAGACGGGTACCTTGAAGGCATTTGTAAAATAATAACGTGTGCGCACAGTGAAATAAAAAAGTTCCCGCATTTCCAGAATGCGGAGCCTGCTGTATTGTTCATCCCTGACAACCTGCTGAAACATATTACCATAACTTATACTGTTTACGTTTCTTTTAATTACCCGATTTATGGCTCCCAATTTGGGATCAGTAAAAGCTCTGTATATTGTAACAGTGTAGGTTGTAATGGATTCAGCGAGTTCCTTGAATATGTTGCGCCTTAAGTGCATCAAAGTTTTACCGCTCAGATTGTACATCATCGCCCACACAGCTCTGAGCCTGTTACGTACTGAATTTGATTATTGCATGTTATATGCTCGTCAGCTATTATTCTGAGATAATTTACCGCGGGTTCAAGTGGTACGATATTGCACATGTGCACAGATCCTAATGCGAGCCATGTAATAAGAGTGACTCAGAGCATTCGTTTGTGTGGGTTTCTAAAACAGATAAGCTTCATTTTTTGTTCATATAAACATATCGAATTTTGTCCCAGCCAGTCTATCATCTTGCATATATCTTGTTGCAGACTTTTGCACCTAAAATCAGAATCAGGGAATTCTAGTACTAGTCAGTGCCATCTGCAGGTTTAAAAGACCAAATTCAGAGACGTAGATATTAAATAGTAGTGGGGCCAGTGTACTTCTTTGCAGAACACCGAATGGGCCGGGTTGTTCAATAAATATTTCTTGCAAAAAGATTGCATACCGGATGCCACACGTTTTTTTCCAAAATACGGATCATAGAAGATATAAAAGAAATCGGTCTGTAGCTTTGCTCAGTCGCTTTTCTTTCCGCTTTTGTGTACAAGCCTTACTATCGAAAGTTTAATTCTTTGGGCATTATTCCTGTTTCTAATATTCCGTTCAGTAATATGAGAATCACACAAGTATTGATTGATTGATTGATTGATTGATTGATTGATTGATTGATTCATTCATTCATTCATTCATTCATTCATTCATTCATTTATTCGATTGTTTTTTCGTTCATTTGTTTCTTGCTTGCTTGCTTGCCTAATTTCAACCCCATACCTTCAATTATTGGTTTTCGCGGCCATTCACTCACAAAGTTTCGCTGACAACAGTTTTTTTGTGAGCTGATTCGGTTCATTATATGTAAGGTCCTTCGTTTTCTGGTTTTATTTTTTCTGATATTCGGAGTTAAAAATCGTTTTTTTTTCCTCAAATTCAGATACAGATGGGGATTATTCTGCAAAAAGTTCTATAATTCGTGGCTTTTTTTTCATCTGAATTTTTGTAGTGGAAGACAATTCAGTATCAGCGCTTGTTATTACGTGGGGAATAAAATGGTTTTTCTTTATCGTGATTTTCACAACAATATGGAAATTCAAACTGCGCTAAAAAACTGTTTACCAATTCACATATGTCAATTTCGTTTATTACAGCTGCTTAATCGCATACGTTCTCATCTCCGGCGCAGCATTTCAGGGTCCGTGAAACACCTGCCTGCCTTTTGTTTGTACACTGCGAAAGCATTCATTAAACATCATGGCGACCATTTTAAACGCACAAAAGTCATGGAACACCACGTCGTTAATGTGGGTAGCGTTTGAAACAGTGATGCGGATAAGACGCCTGTTCGGTACAGATTTCTTGGACTCTTGCTTCTATACCAAGTTCTTCAACCATATCCTCAAATTAACTGGCACTGTTAAAAGCAAGCGTTAAAAGGAGGTTAAATTATCAGTTAACTGAGAGCACCCCTTCTATATGCACGGTCATTTTTGCACTGCGTCTTCATATTTGTGCACTGGAAAACTACCTTCCCTTGAAGGCGATTTTCGGGTAGAAATCGGGTTTAATTAACCCAATATGTAAGAAACATATCCCAGCTGCAAGATTCGGGTAAAATCGGGTTTCATCCAAAACGAAGAGACATAAATATGTGTAGTCATATCGTGTGCCACGTAAACTTAACCGTCTTCTCAATACAATAGCTTTCGTTGCAGACATTCTCTTGAAACCCAGTTATTTGAATTGATAAATAACTTGCAGAGCTCATTCCACACGTACAGTTATACTGGCGCGGTATTCATCAGTTTTTGTAGCGATAGCTACACTACGCTAGCATTTCGAGCCTTCAGCGTGGCACCCCTTGAGCTCCGTCGGCTCTGTGGCGGCGCCGTGGCTGGTCAGGTGGTTGGCCACGTGGTGCGGAGCAGCTGCCGGCGTCGAGGCTATGCGCGGCGCGCCGGCGAAACCGAGTGGGGGGAATGGAGAGGGGGGGAGAGTGAATCCACATCCAGGGACGAAGATGAAGGAACGCCCAGTGAAACGGAGCGGGTCAGTTTGCAATTAGACTGAGTGAGCTCAACTCGGCCAGCTCTAGCTATCGCGTCACTCCAGGTTCAACCAGCGCTAAACCACAGTCATTTTTTTTTTCAGATATTTTTACAGCTTGCCTTATAACAGCTTAACCATGAAATGCCATAATCTTCGGCTTGATCCCAACTTTACGCAGTCCTGTAGAATTCTTATGCGATCGCTGACAGCGAGTGACTGGTATATGGCAATATATGTATTGCCATCCCTACGTGTGAATTTAGGGCTTCTACGGGCCCTTGTGTTCTTGTGTTAGGTTTGTTGTTTTTATAGGAGTGGAGACGCAAGTTTGCTGTATCATTTCGCTTTATCAAAGTCATTCAGGTGTAACTATAATAATAATAGTAATAATAATAAATGGTTTTTGGGGAAGGAAATGTCTCAGTATCTGTCTCATATATCGTTGGACACCTGAACTGCTCAGTAAGGGAAGGAATAAAGGAGGGAGTGAAAGAAGAAAGGAAGAAAGAGGTGCCGTAGTGGAGGGCTCCGGAATAATTTCGACCACCTAGGGATCTTTAACGTGCACTGATATCGAACAGTACTAATGAGCACAATATATCGGCAGTGTTGTTCAAATGTAATGAGCACAATATCTCGGCAGTGTTGTTAAAATGTAATGTAAAATTAATTTGCAGAAAATGCCGCGTTTCTTGCTTAGAAAAAGTAACCATAAACTCGCGGGCGAGCCCGCAAGCCGAGGGCGTTTTGTCAGAAAGGCTGGTAAAAATGGCGCTCTTCGAATCGAAAATGCAGAACAGGTGTCTCATCTGACTGAACAGGAAATTATGAATTAATCATTCTCTAGTGGATAGGAAGTTGTTATTAATAAAGGTGCATGCTGTTCTCCGTGTGGAATGGGGACAAGAGTACACATTACTCAGGCGAATGAGTTGGCGTACTCAGTAGGTCGCGAATGGCAGTAAGGCTAATGAAAATAAATTTTAGCATTTAATGTAAGCATTTAATGGCATTAAATTTGTCCGTGTGGCACAGGTATTAAAGGCGGCTTCTTTGTGGCATGGCTGTACTCGTTACCGCAGAAGTGGTTGCATAGCAGACGTGTCACCGAACTGCCGTCGGCACACATGGATAAGCCTCAATTTCATGAATGCAAGGAATGAAAACCATAAACGAGCGAATATCTCAAAAAACTGCAACGTTAAGTCTGAAAACAACTTATACCCCTGTCACACGGGCACTTGTAAGGCCTTAGAAATTAAGGTCCTTTGCCCCAAAGGCGCGTGACGCGCATCTACACGGCAAAGCGTCGAGACCTTTGCGATAAAGGTCCGTAGCAATAAAGGCGGCCGTCAGCGGCCTTAAAGTTGCTTAAAGGAGCAACCCAGACGGCAGCGCCAGCTAGCGAGCTCAAAGAATAAAAAATTGACGCAATTTTTAGTTTTGAAACCGTAAAAATATCTAATTTATCTTATTTAATGGTTAATTTTGCGTCACAGTGCACTTAACCGTAGAGGAGGCTATGACTAAAGACATCCACACTGCTAAGAAAGGACTTGAACGCTTTTCAGCAGCCGCATCGACACACACGTGCTTGCGCTTCTTGCTTTGCTGTTTTTTCTTCGTTTGCTCTTTGTTGTGTGCGTGTTTTGAGTTTGCTTGTGTGCACAAAGACACAAGCAACAAAGCACGCTTCTCGAACACGACGAGGAGCCTAACGGAAAAGTTCGCCTACCGTGGTCGGACCGAGAACGATGAAAAAAAAAAAAGAAACTGTTTCAAAATATCCGTTTCTCACCGTCAGAACGCTCGTTTATTATCGTGATAGCTACATTTTCCAACATAAATGAAAGCACTCTTATCTGAAGTGCTACTGTCTGCTTTAATTTCATAATGGTACTAGCGCCGCTGCACACACAGCGGTGACTTTTGGCATTCACGGAGGCCGCGTTCTAGCTTCTTTGGATTTGCCGTGTAGCAGCGTCGCTGCTCCTTTTCGGTTTTCCTCCTTTAGTGCAATAAGACAGCTTTACGGCAAAGGCCGAGAAGAAGTCCCGTGTGACAGGGGTATTAGAAGGCTTAGTTATCGCGGCGTATGTATGCTGCGCAGTGAATGGGCTTGCAAGCCGGTGCGCCTTGATGCCCATTTTCTTCCTTCCGCTTATCTTTAGACACAATTATTTCCTTCACAAAACAGTACAATAGCATAGGCAGACAACTGTTGGGTCAATAACCAAGCTACTGTGGACTCAACTGTTATACATGCATACATAACTTCACCAGCGAAAGAACGGGAACACCAGGAGGAGAAGGACACAGGACAACGCTGGACAGACAACTGAAGTTTAATCGAGAAATGGCCTGGGTCACCAAACGACGCATGCGTAACAGGCTCACCAAAACCCCTAAAAGACAAAAAACCTATGTGGCGAATCACCTATGAGAGGATGCACGCACCAAAAATTGGCAAACAAAAAACAAACAAAAAGCACAAAAGCACAAAAACACATAATTTGCCTGTCAACCTTGCACTCGTACACTTTTGTTTAGGAATCTAAATTCCTTGTCAGTGAGAAATAAATACGGTGCACTGACGCATGTGTCACTGCCTTGCAACCTGATATGGTAGGCCTCCAGGATTTCCCTCTCCTCCCTGTTTTTTCCTTTTCCGATGACTGACATGTTGTTAAAAGCTGGAGCGCAGTCTTTGCAACTCCTGCAGTGACGTGGGAGATTATTCTGATCAGATAAATTTCTCAGGGAATTGTTATGTTCTCGTGCCCGGTCATTAACGCATCTGCCAGTTTGGCCCGTGTACACTCTACCACATGATAGGGGTAACTTGTAAACGACACGAGTCGAACAAGCAACGAACTTATTGGCATGCTTCACAGTGCAGCTCTTGGGCTTCCTCCCCTCACTAGCCATCGCGATACGTGAACATAAACCAGACAGCTTACAGGGTGCAGAGAAAACTGCCGTCACGCCGTGCCGTTGTGCCACTTTCTTGCAGAAGCTCTTCTGCAATGCCTTGCAGAAGAGCTGCACACATGCTGTGACTGACAGCTTCTACCAGCAAATCCGCCGCCTTGGTGACGCGGGTTATCCGGCTGACGTGCTGACTGCAGTTGGTGAGTCGATGCTGCAGAAGATAAAAAACCATAACAAACGTGATTCCGGAAATGAAAGAATGGAGGGGAAGAAAGTTGAAGTGGTGCCCTATCTTCACGGTGTTTCGCATAACCTGAAGAAAGTGGCACAACGGCACGGCAAACATTCCGCAAAACTGAACATTTTTGGATTGATTTCAAAGGCCGTAAGTAAGAATACATGTCTACACTGGAATAATACAATTTCATTACAAAGCAGTTGCGACATAGAAGTAATATAGCGTATTCAGCTGACCTTTCAACTTTTTTTTTTATTCAATTGTTTATGGTGCTCGGCTGCTAGCTCAAAAAATGCGGGTTCTATCCCGGTTGCGGCTGTCGCATTTTCGATGGAGGCGAAATTCTAGAGGCCCGTGTACTGTGTGATGTCAGCGCACTTTAAAAAACCCCACGCGGTCGAAATTATCCCGAGCCCTTTTCTACGGCGTTCCTGATGGCCTGAGTAGCTTTGGGACGTTAAACCTCATAAAACCAAACTATCAGCTTTGAAAGGTAGTACTTTTTACGCGAAAAAAAAAAGCTACTCGCGGCCCTTAGTTGCACTGGTAAATCATTCCATAGTTTTGTTTCATGATGCTTACTATACGTGTTTCATGTAATTGGCAAAGCCTATGTTAGCAGTGTTTCTGGTGTTTCGAATAGTGATCACGAATATACTGGTCATTGCTGCGCATATCGCGGGTTGCATTTCTGAGGATAATGAGGGGAAGCATTTTCAACCTACCAAACAATGGGCAACTTGGTCCTAATGAACTAAAAACATGATTATTTCAAAGTTTCTCTTTTCTGTTCAAATAATTTTATAGAGACACGATTTGTAACGAAGTGCTTAATTAAGTGATGTGGCAGTGAAAGATAGAGAAATTATTGTAATAACAAAGAACAAACCATGACCTCAACTTTAAGAGAACATGGTAAGCTGAAGCTAGTTTCTTGCAGATGGCAGCAATGTGCGGCTTCCAGTTCAAATTAATGGCCTCCACCCGCATTAGAGTGCTACCGTCAAAATAATTTCTTTAGAAATGCGCTGCAAGCATGATTATTTCTGCAAATAAATAGTGTGAAGTTATTTCTGGCATTCTTTACAGCGAGTTAATGCGCCCCAAACCAAGACGAAACGCAATTTGTTCCGTACTTAAGAGTGTATTTATATCATGAAGTGGTACAGTACATAAAAAATTAGTGCAGTATCATCCGCGTACATAATTTGCTTTTCAGGAGGTGAGAACGGATGAAAAATTTTTACCCTAAAGGGAAAATAAAAAAGGTCCTAAGACAGATCCCTGCGGCACACCAGTTAAAATAGAAAAGTATGACGAAATAAACATTTAAATTCTAACATACTGCTGTCGATCAGTTAGATGACTAGAAAAAAATCAAGAGCATATTGGCAATGAATTCATAGTATTCAACTTTCTATGACAGTACTGCCGCAAAGCTTCGTATTATTTGTTCAAGGCCGCCGGCACATGGCCTTATCTCTTTGTGACGCCATATGCGAGCACATTAATTTGGAATTATCGCACCCATGGTGGACCGATTCTATGCTGATCGAGACATTTGTTGTGACTTTGCAAGGTGTATCGAGAAAGTTTGTTGTCAGCATCAAATTGGGCACGGCCGAGAGCAGCGGGTATTCTGTTCGACAACTGCCGAGCACACTTGTTACTATCACCGCTGTCGAGTTGTTCACTTGTTTGTGGGCGCAAGTCAGCCCCAATAAAGATTTTCTTTTGGAAGCATTTTCACTGTCTTCCTGACTGCCGGACTGCCGCCACCACTAGGTGACAGTATAGAATGAAGAATTGGGTGTAAAGCCTTCTTTAGCTCTAAGAATATTATTACAGCTAGTTCGTTATTGGGGAATTTCCCTAAAACATTTGACTAGTTCGTTATTGCTGAGTGATGGGTTTATTCCTTTTAATAACTCTGATACAGCTGTTAAAGTTGACTGACTGGTTCTGAAACCGTGCTGGAAGTAATTTAAAACGTTCACTCTGTGTAGATGGTTTTTTAATTCAAAGGAAATAACATTCTCAAGGGCAGCATTTGTGGCACTCATTAACTACATTGGTCGGTAACTACGGTTAACAACGTTAGATTTATATGTGAAGAAACTACTGAAATCTTTAGGTTTTGAGGATTATAATCTCAATTTATATTAGACTCAAAAGGGAAAGAAAGTCAACCTCATCTTTTGAAGCCTTAACAATAATGCCATCGTGTACACTGCTTTGTAAGCACTCATATCAGCTAAAATATTTTTTGCAGTAGCTTCTTTTTTAGGCTTGAGATAATACGCGCTTTGTGTTAATGGATAATTAACATCATATCATGCATAGGTATCGCTGGCCCGAAGTTTGTAAAACATGTACTGAAAACATGCTTCATTACAGCGTCAACCCGGTAAGGAACAGTGTGTATTTTAGCCCGGGCTTTTTTTTAATTATACTGTGCTGAACTCTGCTTTGCATGTTGAATCACTGCGACGACGCAATTGCGCGAGCTACAAAACTGCTGCAAACAGTATATTAACATTGTTCTTTCTTCTTAACTTTGTGACACCAAGCACATTTTCGGCTCGTACGATCTTGTAGTGCATTCAGAAATGGCAGTGAAAAGTGTCTTAGCAAAATTATTCCATACAGTATGATTGATAAAATTGCTTTCCAAACTATCAGAGAAAGCAGTGAGTATATAACCCGGTCATTGCGTCGATTTTATTTATTCTAGGATATTTTTTCAGCTTGCAAAAACAGTGGAGTGGTCTTTTATGCTTTTATACTACACTCCTTTGCGGGCCCTTATTTACAGTATCCTTGCTAGAGCACAATAATGGTTTGCATAAATTTTTGGTCTGACTTAAATTTTGATTAAACCTCATGCCATTATCTGGAGTTTTCCCAGAATAAACGCCTGCCTGGTAAACACGCCTCTTGGGAAAATTTTCATATGTAGCAGATAATCTTATTAACTGAGCGTAATGCGTAGCATGGCCAATGGGTATACGAAAGGGCTCTCCTTTGCATAGCTGCACTACTTCGAGCAACATCCTCAGCAGACGCAGTCGCTGATTTGTGGTGAAATTTTGACGGTACCTAGTGTTGTGTAAGGGGACAGGTGCAAGGTGCGGGGGAGGGGGAGGGGGTGCTGCTGAACCACCGAAGATGCGAACAGGCTACACCCCCCCCCCCCCCCCCCCCACACGCACGCCCGCACGCACACGATACTGCTCTCAAATGGCATTTCAAGATGACGTTTCATGGCGCTTTCTCCGAAACCTCGAAGCTTATCACAGAGCGAGCGCTACACATCTTTCGTCAAGATGGCGCCACCAACTCGCTGTTTGGGCTTAGCGCCCAGTCGAAGGTGTTTATGTTTCGACTTCTGAAGAGAGAAAGCGGGCTACGGAGAGCGCTCAAACTGTCGCACGGATCGTGAACGAGCCTAAGCAGGGCTTGGTCCTCACATCTCCTTAGACGTGCTCTTTTAGTGCGCACTTCCAGCCACACCCCCCGGGTTTCAGCAGCAGCAGCAGCAGCAGCAGCAAGAGAGAGAGAGAGAGAGAGTGTGTGTGTGTGTGCGTGTGTGCGCGTGTGCGTGTGTGTGTGTGTGTGTGTGTGTGTGTGTGTGTGTGTGTGTGTGTGTGTGTGTGTGTGTGTGTGTGTGTGTGTGTGTGTGTGTGTGTGTGTGTGTGTGTGTGTGTGTGTGTGTGTGTGTGTGTGTGTGTGTGGCCTCTGAGTAGCAAGTGTAACGGGGGCCAGTGGACACTTTACCCGCGCTGTGAGTAAGCGAAAATCCGGGGGTTCCTAAGTGGGTGAAACTGTCGCTTACGTGGCAAAGGTGCGTACTGTACAGAATAAACTACGAGGTTTGCTACGCATTCAGACGCTTGGGCCACCGCGAAGATGTTTCCCCGGATGCTAACATTAAGTGTCGAAGATGCTGAGAGGAGCGCCCGGTTTCGGGCCATACTTTCAAAGCGAAGTGTCAGCTTTGCGGCAAAAATCACCCGCTCGGTGACAAGAAATATAGGGAAATGTGCAGGACTTCCTATCTAACCAAGAAACGGCAGCGGGCTTGAAAAATCGCCCAGCAACCGCAACAGCAGCAACAGCAGCAAGGCGAGTGGCAGCAAAAATCTGATGCAACACCCGAAGGCGATTGCAGAGGATGCTCAAAGGTCAGAGGAGGGGACTCCCAAGGCCGGCGAGGGGATTCCCGAGCCAGGAGAGGTGACTTCCCGCGATTGATGGTCTGTCGGCCGAGGCCGTTCGAGCTCCGAGGCAGTGGGCGATCCGGGTCCAGGTCCGTAGCCAGGCCCAGTTCTAGGGACCCGAGAAACCTGTGGGCTCCCGGAAGAGAAGCCCGAGCGGGGACCGTAAAACCGAGTTTTGGTAGTGGGGCCTCCCAGAATAAATATGAGGAGGAGAGAGAAAATAGAGAGAGAGAGAGAGAGAGAGAGAGAGAGAGAGAGAGAGAGAGAGAGAGAGAGAGAGAGAGAGAGAGAGAGAGAAGTGGCAGAGGAAAGGCAAGGAGGTTAACCAGAAGAATGTTCCGGTGGGCAATCCGTCACTGGGGGAGAGGGATGAGTGGGGCGTAAAGGAATAAGAAGTAGAGCAATGTGGTCTGTATCTACAACGACAGACAATGACAAGCGCACTGAAAGTCACGGGCCGCCGCAGCAGTAGCCTGCACGCCTTGAGGGCTGCCGACTCCTGCGACCTGAGTAGAACAGATATATACAGTCGTCCATCACTGATACGAGGCAGACAGTCAGCGCAGAAGTTCTAGTGTGTGGAAACGGTGCTTGCCGTTGCGGCTGATAATGTTGATGACAACGTAACATATCCCGAATTCTTCTCGGAACTTTGAAGCTGCAGGATACGTTGTGCCAGCTATTGTACAGCTACAAGCATCGGATTCAACAAATCAGGCATCTGCAGTGCATTCCGTGCAGCTGGCATGTGCATGCTGAAAAACAGCACATGCATGACATTCACAGTTGGCTTTATCATTGCAGTCACTTGCTCGTCTGCAACTTGGGCCGGTTCCTGACCTACTACCCGACCAGCAGTAGGCTCAACATACTGGGTGCGCGGTGACTGTTCTATCACTGAGGCTGCAGAGTGCTTTGAGAGCAAAGGCCAAGTCACTTGCCGGTCCCGGCCTTGGACCGCAGTTGGGCATTGTGCTTGAATAGCAATAGGCTTAGAACTCTGGGTGCGCAATACCTGCTTGTTCACTGCGGGTGTGTGTATCTCAGGCAGGGATGGCCAAGGCCCGCCAGCGACAACCGTCCCTGCCTCGCTAGTCATATGGCTCCCGTTCCTTAAACTAGTATGCGGAGGGGAAGGAGAAACTGCGGAAATTCTTGCACGATCCTTTCCAATGTTCACGACACTTTTAGAAGGCCTGTGACGAGGGTGACGACGTCGTCGCACCTTAGCGGTGGCTTCTCTGTGCGTGGAATTGTCTCTTGCCATTTGTTTGAGTATCGCCCGTTCCCTTTTCAGGCGAAGACAATCGTTTGAGGCAGCGTCATGAGGGCCGCGGAAGTTGGCACACTTAAGGACTGTTGCCCGGCGAGCATCGCTGATGTGTGGCTGAGTACACCGTGGGCAAACGACGGAGAAATTGCACACACTACTCACGTGTCCTATCTTCATGAATTTCCTGCACTGGAGAGGCTTCGGGACGAAATGCCTAACTACATGCCGAAAGGGCCCAACCTTCCTGTACGTTGGAATGCAGTCCCCTTGGAAGGTCAACTTAATGCACTTTGTCCTCCCAAGGCGCTGAGCTTGCAGTATGGCTACACCGTCGGTAGCTGTTTGGATCAAAATGGGCAGATCAGAGTCGCGGATGGCTACGCCGACGTCGTAAATGACGCCTGCCGTAGTGCCACTGCCTAGAAGGACATGGGAACGAACGCTGATGCTGCCGAGCGTTCTGATGTTGTTCAAACTCTCAAGCTCGTTCCGGTCCATAACATCAATGGCGACGACATTCTTAAAACGATTCACCGTCACATCTTTAATTGCTCCAGGGACGCTAATCTCCAGGAACGCAGATGTGGCTTGCCTATTGATGTGGTTGAGATTGTCGGTGGGAGCCTCTGGCACAAATAGGACAGTATATGCCGATGCTCCTCGCTCCGTAGTGATCGTGGACGTACTCGACGACGGCGAGTCCTCACCTTTGCGCAGTCTCCGTTTGGCCTTCTTGCTTACGACTCTGGTGAAACCGTCGTCAGCCGAAGAGTCATCACTGGTGGCCGAGTACACTTGGGTGGCCTGGCTACTTGCGTCATTCGGGAGGTCAAGACGTTTCCGCTAGGTGGCAGCGGCTGACCCACCGGTCTGAAGTCTAACAGCGTTCACTTCCATCACCGTCACCAAAAAAGAAACATTGGTTTCATTATAATGTCGCAAATCAGGAAAAACTGAAGAGACGAAGGGACGGCGTTCTGGTGGTGGAAGCTTCCCCGACTTAAACCACAGGCAAATTCAGGGTCCTCCCCCTTCCCCCACCCCCTCCCCCGCTTAAACAGGCAGCCCAAACGGCACCCCATCTCCGGCGCCGGCCACAGAGGAGAAAAAGATGGTCACTGGGCCAATTAGACCCCCCCCCCCCTCCTCCGGGGGGGGGGGGAGACGGATCCACTGGTGGCATTAGAACAGAGGCTAGACGCGAAGTGCGGGGCGAGATTCGAATTTAATCGAGATTGGCATGACGTACCGAAATAATGGGTGTCCTAAATCAAATGCAGCAACACCTTAAACACATGGACGCGGCCTCTCCCGGTCTCACATAGAGGCTGACAATATTTTAAAATAGACGACCAATCCCAACATGCTCAGAACTTCACTAAAGAATGATTCGACCGTGTGGCAGTGGAGCTGCAACAGTACCTCGAGCAGGAAATTGAGAAACCTTTAGCGGTAGCCCTGCAGGAAACAGGTAAGGGCGCGGTTGAATTTTCGGGATCTCAAGCGTTTGCTACCGGTCGCGGAGAAAAATCCCGGATTACTAATGTAGCGGCGATCGCACACGAAATCAATTCTCGTTACATTGAGGCGGTTCTCGTCTAAATTCTCACGCGTAGGAAGGAGGCGACGAGTATTTTCTTTCTAAACATTTAACACTCCTCTAGCCCCCTCCCCCCCTTTCCCTAGCAGCGCAAGGTTAGGTTCAGGGCCCTCTTTCGCAAAGCGATCAAGGCAGCGGGGGCCAAAACCCTGCTAATTGTAGGACACTAACGCGGCCTCCCAAGAGTGGGGATACAATAGGCACGACCCGAAGGGAAGGCAGCTGTAGGAAGACTCACGAGCTGGGTCTCACCCTGCAAACGGACCCGGGCTGTCCGACCAGGCTGGGCAGCAGCGTGAGTATCGACGCTACCCCAGATATAACCTTCACCAGAAACGTAGAAGAGATTAGCTAGAGAAACACCGAGCTCAACTTTGGGAGTGATTGCTGCGTCCTCGCACTAACCCTTACATGGGGAGCCAAAGTAAGACGTGGAAAGCAACCCAGCTGGCAGGATACTGGCCGCTATGCTAACGAGGAGAGATGAAAGGGAACACATACCACTGACTTATGAGAAAGGCACTGTGCACTCAGTTCTGAAGGCATAGTAATGGCGGTGAAGCCACAAGTTTGCCGTGTGCACAGCGAACAGGAAAGATAGCTCGACAAGGAGGTAAAAAAAGAACCTCCCCGTCGGGGAATCGAACTCCGGTCTCCCGCGTGACAGGCGGGGATACTGGCCACTATACTAACGAGGAGAGATGCAAGGCCGTAAACAACACTGACTTATAGCAGAGAAACGCACTGTCCACACAGTTCTGAAGACGTAGTTTTTTTATTTCCGGTATTTTGGCCCACATGAAAAAACACATATTCATATATAAGCACTAAAACACAATCAACATCCTTGTTAAAAAAAAAAACGGCCGCCCAACTTGTGCGGACACGCTCATGCTAAAATTCCTTCATCGCCAATAACAATTCAACACGTGACAGCTACTCTGAAATACACCCCAGCATCTTTTTCTCGTGAATAAAAATTTCTTATCCTTTCTTTAAAATATTGACGTGCCGGTCTTGCATCGAGATCGGCGTGCCTTACTGCCATTCTGCATTTCCGAATGCTGTGTAGGGCAATTAGCATGATCAAACCAAATGGGCTACTGTCATCACTTTCAATTGGCAAGTAGCGAATTCCATACCCGTCGAGAGGAAATTCTTTTTTGATTGTGCGCCAGAGCACATCCCAAAGGAACACAGCATCCCAGCATTGAAGGAACGCATGCTCAATCGTCTCCTCCTTTCTGCATATTATACAGTGAGTGCCCCAGGGAACGAAAAACCTCTTTCAGCCATCCACGGTTTGATAGAGTTCCAGTGTGTAATTTAAAAAAGAAAGTCTTAACACCAGACGGGACTAACGTTGCCTTAACACGCTTTAGTACCTTGTTATCTATACCTTCCCTGTAAAGGTACCGATATAAAGGCACGGGGAGAACCACACTACAAAGGTCCTTATACAGTTTTTTTCCGGTTGACTTCTCTCAGGTATTCGAGTGAAAACCGCGCCGTCAAAAACCTACATGAAACCACAACTTCGCGTAGAAAACCACACACTCCACCGGGTATACTGCCAGCAGAGACAACCGTATTAGGCAAGTGCTTCCCCAGGCGAAGTTGGCAGACAGTGTGTAGAAACGGGTGCTTAACGTCCCGAAGAAATAAAAACCGATTGACAACCTGTCTCAAAAACAAATGTGACAAACTGAGTCCTCCATCGAATTGAACTCGTTGAAATAAATTTGTGCGGCTTGATTTTTCCCAAGAAGATGCCCACACGAACACTTCAAACACCCGATGAAATTTTTGGATATGAACCCTGGAGCAATGCAAGACTTGGAGGACATACCAAAGTTTGCTCACTAAAAATATGTTGCAAATGGTGGCTCACAAGAACATTGACCAATTCCATCCATTCCATTTATTTACTCTCTCCCTCATTTTATCCACTTCACTCCTCCAGTAGGCTTGGCTGTCTTTGTAACACTCAAGGGGAACTCCCAAGTATTTAACAGGAGTCGTAGTAAAACTCATGTTGACAAAAGTGTCTGGGGCCTCCAGCCAATCCCCATGCCAGAATCCTAGGCACTTACCGCGCTGCCACTTGCCGCACAAAAACATTTAACACATTTAACACCCTTTGTTACACTGTCGTAATCATTACAAAACATGGCTATATCATCCGCATAAGCCAACAGTTGGACTTCTAACTGGTGCAGTTTAAAGCCATGCATACAATCGCTCTGTATGACGCTCAAACAAAATGACTCTATATACAAACAAAACAGCAGTGGCGAAAGAGGGCAACCCTGGCGCACCGAGCGCTTGACTGGAATGCGCGAACCCACCACCTTGTTGACAATTAGGCTTGTCGAGCAATCCTGGTACGCCATGGCGACCCCGTCTCGAATAATTCTACCCACATTCACATGATCCAGAATGCACAGAAGAATTTAATGAGGCACCCTATCAAACGCTTTCTCCAGATCAATTTGATCATTGCCACTTCTGTGCCCATTGCGTCGCAGCATTCGAGGATACTACGTGCTACGTGTATGTTTGAGAAGATAGATCGGCCTTTAATACCGCACGTTTGATGCAGCCCCACAGGTCGGTAATGACTGTCTGCAATCGCTTAGCCAATATTTTCATCATTTTTTATAGTCTCCATTTGTGAGGCAAATTGGACGGTAAGAAGTTACTCTGCGCAATACAACGGGGTCTTCTGATTTCGGTATAAGAACAGTGTGGGAGGATGTGAAGGACGGCGGCAGTACATTGAGATCGAATGCCTCGTTATAGACAGCAGCTAATACTGGTGAATTTATTCCTTTTAGACGTTTATTAAAAGCTGAGGTCAGACCATCCGGGCCCGGAGATTTCCCCGGCTGCATGCTTTCAATAGGGCTTTCACTTCCTCTGCTGAAATTGCTTCCTGCAATATTTCCTTCGTACTGTCGTCTAGGCTTGGCATCAACAAAAGGAAGTCCTTGAAACGATCAATGTCGGCTGAGCAGTTGACAAATAAACCACTGTAGTGCTTGAAGAAAGCGCGCTCAATATCTTCTGCTATGTCACTAACTTTTCCACCAACTTCAATTTCCGCTGATTGCGCCGCGCGTGCCACTTTTCTGAGCCCAACGCTCTTTATGACGGAACTTCCCCTGCTATCAGCTTTTCAGCTCTCGCCTGCACCAGAGCACCGTGGTATCTTTCGATATCGAACTGTTCTATTTTATGCTTTAGTGCGCGAATATCGTCCATGAACATGCCGGGTCTACTACACTCTTCACTGATCAATTTTTCCATGTTTCTGCGCATCGTTTTTTCATCTGCCCCCCTTTGTCTGCGTATAGCATTCGCCCGCTCTAATGCTTTGATTTTAACGGTCTGCTTGAAGTTCTCCCATTTTTCTTTGCACGTCGTGTTACCCTCATGATTCAAGGCTTCAACTTGCGTCGTTACGTCCGCCATAAAAATTTCATCCAGTAATTTTGAATTCAAATTCCATAACTGCCACTCGAAGCTTCTTTTTCTTTATTTCGTGCTTGCTACTAAAAAACTGACTAAGCAGTGATCAGTAAATGAAATAGCGCTCACCCGGTACTCCTTGCAAAAGGGTATCAAATCAAGGCTTACGTATGCTCTATCCAAACGAGCGTGGCTCGAAGCCTGAAAATGGATGTACTGTGTATTTCTTCCACCACCAAGGCATTCAGCCACATCCGCCAAACTACTGTCCCTATTATTTCATTTAGGGTAGCGGCGCTTGCATCCTTGTACGCTCGGCGCTAGTTTTGTGCCGGGCTGAAAGAACGCAGTGCCGGGCTGAAAGAGCGCACCAAGGTTGGCCAAAGTGTCTCGGTAATCTTCAGCACGATAGGGTCGGGCTCTTGGATAGCCGTGCATGAGTCCGGATGGCAGATTGGGCAGAATAACCTGATAATCTTCGGCTGTAGCAGCAAAAAAACCTGTTACCGCGGCCCGACTGAGCCGCTGAACCCGCTCCGACGGAGCCCATCGAAACACGTCCGTCAAGCTCGGTGGCTGGAAGTAGAATCTTCTGAATACGTAGTAATAGATGTGAATGTAGAAGTTTGCAGTGTGCACAGCGAACAAAAAAGGAAGATAACTTGACAAGGAGGTAAAAAAAAAAAAGAAGCTCCCCGTCGGGGAATCGAACCCCGGTCTCCCGCGAGACAGGCGGGGATACTGGCCACTACACTAACGAGAGATGCAAGGCCGTAAAAACACTGACTTATAACAGAACAGAGAAACGCAGTGTTCATACAGCTCTGAAGACGTAGAAATAGAGGTGAATCCACACGTTTGCAGTGTGCACAGCGAACAGGAGAAAGATAACGTGACAAGGAGGGAAAAAAAAGAAGCTCCTCGTCGGGGAATCGAACCCCGGTCTCCCGCGTGACAGGCGGGGATACTGGCCACTATACTAACGAGGAGAGATGGAAGGGAACACGCTTCACCAGCTTATAACAGAGAAACGCACTGTCCACACAGTTCTGAAGACGTAGTAATTGAGGTGAATCACAAGTTTGCAGTGTGGACGATTCTACTTCCGGCTACCGTTCGGTGCGGACGCAGGATCATGAGCTCCGGCGGAGGGGCGATAGCGGCCCAGGCCGGCCGCGGTAACAGGCTTGAAGGAAACGACGATACGGAATATCAGATCATTTGCCGAACCTTCCCACCGGACGTGTTGTTTTGGACACAGTGTTTTTTTTTTTTTTTGCACGGAGACGTGCGTGTGCGACCCTTTAGAGTGGAAGATTTCCGGAACGCCTTGGTGAAGACTGGTACGCTCACAGACGTGGTGGCCCTGGGGGCGTATCAAATCAACCACGTCTGGGCCGTGACATTGAGCAGGGCCGAAGTAACTAAACGGTTGCTTTCCTTCAAAGAGCTTCTAGTGAAAGGGCGCCGGTGCATCATTTTCGACCCCGAGGATAAACAGGTGAAGCTCCGGCTCCATTGCATGTTGCATGGAGTTGCCGATGAGGACATCCGAACTGCATTGGCGGCATTCGGTCAGGTGACCAAAGTTACCTGTGAGTGGTGGCGCGTCCAAGGCGTTCACGAAAAGGGTTCAACGATGAGGACCATGCTCCTAAAGATGAAGCCGGGGATGAAGACAGAGGACCTGCCCCACCAGATAAGAGTTGCAGGAGAGTTGGCCCTCGTGGTTGCGCCTGGTCGGCCAATGCAGTGCCTGCGCTGCCACGGGACCGGTCATGTACGCCCGGAATGTAAGATTCCGCGCTGCTCGATATGTAAGCGGCTCGGCCATGCTGACTCTGAATGCGTACGAACGTACGCGGTGTCTACAGGACTACCATCGAGGGCGGACATGGCGGAGCGCCAAATGGATGTCGCCGAGACAGAGGAAGCAGCAAGTGGCGTCGGTGATGCTGGAAAGCCAGCTGGAACTACGGGCAAGCTGGTACCTCTGGGGGATGGGAACGAGGCGCCCTGTGTGCCCGGCAAGGAAACCGCCACACCTGGCAACGAAGATGCGGTGGAAGGCATGGAGGGCGTGGCTAAGCGCTCTCCGAATTCTGAGATACCGGAGTCAGCCAGCAAGCAGGAACCTCTCGAGAAGAGCGGCGGCCGAGTGACCAGCGTCCTAGGATCGGCGAAGCGAGCCCACGACGAGAACGGCAGTGGACAGGATAAGACGGAGGTAACTAGCATCGAGGAACCGCCAGCAAAAACGCCACTAGGGAGGTGATCGAGTTTTAAACCCAAACCGAATGTCTCGACGGACAAGAGACCCGTCGAAAAACCGCCCCCGTCGCAAGGTACGCCAGTCCAAGCGCATGGCTCTGGCGTCAACGAAGGCGTCTAGCTTTATGCTAGACGTGAAAGGTAAGAACCATGCTTGGCCTCTTCTCACTGCAATAAAATGGCTTCTGCACAGTCGCTAAAAATTGCCACATTAAGCGCCCGAGGTTTTGCCGCGTAAAGGAAACAGAACCAAGTTCTGCGCCTCTTAAATGACAGCGACATCGATATTCTAGGTGTTCAAGAGACGAAAGTCGAGGGAGAAAAAGAGACCGAGAGCATGGTGCAGCGTTTCACGTCCCTGTTTTATCCACTTGTGAGCCACGCGGTTGGCACTTCGGGAGGATGCGTGTTGTTCGTTAAAAAGCTGCCAGGTCTTGTTGAAGCGCATGTTTCTTTTCCGTCTGGTAGGGGAGTGGTCCTCGATTTTTTGTTTTTGTTCTACCCAATGGCGTGTTGTCTGTATATATGCATCTACTTTTGTTGATGAATGGGCAGCTCTGTTTGATTTCGTTCAGCAGTATTTAAACACGGACAAGCAACTCGTCTTTATGGGTAGCTTCAATTGCGTTTTGAGCTCCGCTGACAAAACTAGCCCGCGTGCTTTTAGAGATAAGAGCACAGAAATTTTGTCTCGCGCGATTGGCGACTTTGTTTTGGAAGATGTGGCGGAATGTCTTACAAGCAACGGGCGGCTTCACTACACGCATTTTCAGCGTTCTAGCCACGCCCGCCTCGACAGGGTTTACATATCGGCGGAACTGGTCCCAAAGTGCAAATGTTATGATGTTCTACCCGTAACATATTCTGATCACTGCTTGGTTCATTACACGATTGGAACCAGAAAGAAAGGCGGTTGTTTTCAGTGGGACCTTTGGAAGTTAAACAATAAACTGTTAAATGATGACCAGTTTACTAGACTAGTAGAAGTGGAAATTAATAACGTTGCTCTGGATAATAAGCATGGACTGGGTCAAGAATGGGAACTGTGCAAGCAACAGATTAAGGTAAAAGCTACTGAACGATGCAGCTGCACTAGGTATAAAGAAAAACAAAATGAAAGGGATTTAACGGCATTGATTGAGAAATTGTTAGCTCTGGAGTGTAATGCGCCTGGTTTATACATTGACGATGTTAGAAAAATCAAACAAAAGCTTCAACTGATAGACGAAGACCGTTATCGCGGTGCACTTGTGCATGCGAGAGCGGAGAAACTGGCCGTGGCCAAAGCGCCGACAAAAAGATCGTTAGGAATCAAAAAAGCGAACGCAAGGCGTATTCACGTAGCAGAGATAGAATGGGCGGGCCGCACAGAAACAGATAACGAAGGAATCGCGAAAGCTTTCTTTGAACACTACCAACAGCTCTTTTCTTACCACAGTGTCAAGTTAGATCGATTTAAGGAATCCTTTCTTGAGGCGATGCCAAAAATTAAGACCGGGAAAAAGCTAGCCTTGAGCGGCCAGTTACTAAACAAGAAGTCCAGCAGTCAATAAATAACCTAAATCCAGAAAAATCACCCGGGCCCGACGGCCTGAGTGCGGCTTTTTACAAAGCATTCAAGGGACAATTATCACCAGTGCTGTGTGCCTTATTTAATGAGGCCTATGAACTGAAGTCATTGCCGGCATCGTTCGGGTCTTCTCATACTGTGCTTATCCCAAAAACTGACCAACAAGATAAGCTTAAGCAGGTGTCGTCATACAGGCCCATTGCTCTGACGAACGTTGACTATAAGAACTATATAAAGGTGCTTGCTGGCAGGCTACAAACAGCTATAACTGAAATAGTTGGCCCCACCAAAAATGTGGGTTCAAAGGGCGATCTATTTTTTAGAACATCCATAATGTAAGAAGTGTGCTCGAATGCTGTGATGCAACACAAGCATATGCAGCATTACTGCAGTTGTACTTGGAAAAGGCTTTCGATTGTGTGTCATATAACATCCTGTTCAGTATCTTAGACTATATTAATGTTGGTACAGTCATTCGAGAGGGAGTGACCTTGGCGTACCGTGACTGCACTACGAGATTAATTGTCAATAAGTCATTGGGGGCCCCCATCAACGTACGACGTTCGGTGCGCCAGGGTTGCCCCCTCAGCCCTCTTTTGTTCTGTATTTGTATTGAAGTTTGTGCTTAAGCATTCTACAAAACAAAGACATTAATGGCTTCCGACTGCAGGTGACTGAAATTAAACTACTGGCCTACGCAGATGATATCACGGTTGATTGTGTAAACGAGGAAAGTATAAAGAGGGCAGTCAATGCTGTGACGCATTTTAGTGAAGTCACAGGAAGTCAAGTTAACTGGGGTAACTGCCTGGGGTTTTCGCATGGAGAATGGCAGTCAACCCCCGACACCTTCGCTAATATGTCATGGTCTACAACGCCTGTCAAATACTTAGGAGTGCCTTTAGAGTTCTATAAGAACACCGAGCCATACTGGGCACAGCAGATCCAAGAAATCCGCGAGAAAGCGGAGAAATGGAAAAACGCTCATTTGTCAATATTTGCAAGAGCAACTGTTTGTAATCTTTTTTTTAATAAGCAAGTTATGGTATATAATGCAACCGTTGCATTCCTCCCGTGTTATTGTGCAAAAATTGCACCGAATTTTTTGCAGTGTTAATTTGGGCCTCCAGCTGGGAGAGGTGTAGTAGGAAAAATTTTTTTTTGGTATGTGAAGGATGGTGGGTTTGGGTTGGGCTATTTATCTGCACGCCAGATCGTAAACCGGTTTATTTTCTTTAGGGATGTAAGAGACCCACTCCTGCGAACTGTTTCGAGCTTTGCCTAATGTTGTACTTCATACCCGATGTATGCCTGGCCGTATTTTTGGATTATATAGAGAGATTGTTCTAAGTGTGAAATTCCTCAGCGTACGTTTTTCGATGGAGTATTTGAGTACGGTTGATAAAAAAACATTATACAAGAATCTATGTGATGTAGTGTTCCCGGTGCCCTTGTACAGGGCTTTATACTCTGGAGGCAGAGGAAGTGATGTATTCAAACGTGTAAAGAAAATGCTAGTTTCAGCAGGAGCAAATACATTTCTCGATATGTTACATACCGGTACATTGACGGTAAAATCATTCCTGGAGGGAAAGGGCCTGTTCCTTCCTTGGGGTGCCCACCTCATTTGCAAAAAGCCGGAGACAGTAGATCATGTGTTTCTTCATTGCTGGGAGGGGGTATATTTGTGGGATGTGCTGCAAACAACAATTAAAAAAGAGTTGCCACTTGATGCTCATGGAATAACATACCAACAGACAACCAGGATGATGTCCCATTAGACCAGGTGATGTTGTTGTGCCTCCACAGTATATGGCGTTCTCGAATGGCCGGTTATCACTGCGATTCGGATGAAAGGCCGGCACGCATGTATTCCCGTGAAAGCGTACAGATATGGCTGGAGACGGTGAAGTTGCAACCGTGTGTTACCGAGTGGCTGTCAAGGCTGGAGCCCTTCACGGTACTCAAGGAATTTTAACATGACAATGCCTGCCCCTCGTGGGATTTAGGCTGTTCCAATGCTCTGTATATATATGTTCGCGTGTGTTCCTGTTATGTTTATGTCAAAGCCAGGCAATAAAGAAAAAAAAAACAGGTGAAAGATACGAAGGAAAAAGAAGCTCCCAGACGGGGATTCGAACCCCGGTCTCCCGCGTGACAGGCGGGGATACTGGCCACTATACTAACGAGGAGAGATGGAACAGAACACACTTCACCAACTTATAACAGGGAAACGCACTATGCACTATGTTCTGAAGACGTAGTAATGATGGTGGAGCCACAAGTTGAGCAGATTCGACTTCCGGCCACCGAGCGTGACGGACGTGCGATCATGGGCTCCGTTGCAGCGGCTGAAGCGGCCACGTGCGGCAGCGGAAACCAGGTGCCTGCTACGGAAGAATATCAGGTGATTTTGCCTACTTTGCCAACCGGTCGTTTAGCTTTAAATACTGTTTTTCTGCACGCGGATACCCAGGCTCGCCCATACCGAGTCGAAGATTTCCGAAATATGCTTGCGCGTCAGTCGATGCTCGCTGACGTTTTGGCGCTAGGGGCGTATCGAATGAGTCACGTATGGGCGGTGACCTTCAAGGATGCGGTAGCGACTAAAACGGTGAGCCTTGGCGAAGTGAAGGTGAAGCAACGCCGCTGCGTTGTCATCGATCCGGCCAACCAAGGAACACGCATAAAGGTGGACTGGCTCCTTCACACGGTTCCCGACGAAGATGTTCGGGTGGCTTTCACTCCGTATGGCAAGGTCACCGAAGTGATCAAGGAGCGATGGCGAGTGCAAGGAATTTCCGACAAGGGATCAACGACACGCTTGGTCACGGTGATTCTGAAGACTGGGACCAAGCTGGAGGACCTTCCGCATCAAATCAGCATCGCGGGTGAGCTGGCACTCGTCGTCGTGGCAGGCAGACAACCAATGTGCCTCCGTTGTCGCAGTCAGGGCCACATACGCCGTGACTGCCATGTGCCGCGTTGCAACACCTGTCGCCTCTCTGGGCACACCGAGGAGCAGTGCTTACGTACGTACGCCAATGCCGTAGGAGTGGTGAGCGGTGAGGATACATCCGAGCTGTCCATGGATGAAGCGGATGCCGAAGAAGTCGCGATGACTGCAGGGAACAAGGCCTCGAAAGTGGTATCGCCAGCTCCGCCTCTCGAGCCTACCACAGAGTTGAAGGAGAAGCTAGTCGAGGCGCCGAGGGCACAGGCTTCGGGGGCGGATAATTCTGTCAGCTCAAAGGAGACTGTAAGTGATACCAATAATGTGCCGGTGATCACCCAGAGCCAACAGCACGACAACATGGAAGTAGGCGAGGATGGCGTGAGCAACCAGACTGCCAAGCGCCCTCAAAGGCGACCGCGGTTAGGCGGCCGTCGTTCAAACCGCGGCCGAATATACCGGCCGAACCACGGCCAGCGCCTAAACCGCCGTCGTAGTGCCCTACTTGTGTCCGGCAATGTGGTACGACAGAAGTTGTGCTGTGCTGACGACAGATCGATTCTTCCTCAAAGATGGCAGAAGGAAGGACACGCACGTATATGCTAACATTGTCATCGAGTCGTCAGTACGAGCTAGGTGTGCCCGGTGTTTTTTTTTCTTTCTGGCAGCTAACTTCAAATTACGGCTTCTAAACTACGATCTCCTCTGCGGATTGCCACACTGAACGTGCGGGGACTGGGTGCGAGGAGAAGGCAGTGCCAACTTAGCCGCCTCTTCCTTGAAAATGAGCTTTATTTGGTGGCAGTCCAGGAAACAAAGTTGGAAAGCGAGGAGCAAACGGACAGAATGGTGGAACCATTCCTAGCTCAGTATGATGTATGCGTATTCTACTCCAGCGGTTTGTCTGGTGGTTGTGCTTTGTTTATAAGAAATAATTTGGGAATAATCGTAGAGTCTGTCACGGCCTGTCAAAGCGGGCGGCTACTTGTTGTTGATTTCTCTTTTTCTGATAAGTGCTGGCGTGCTGTATGTGTTTATGCTCCAAATGTTGAACGCGAACGTAAAATTTTTTTCGAAGAGCTCGGCATTTATTTGAGCTGTGAAAAAATGATTATTTTGTTAGGTGACTTTAACTGTGTTTGCAAGACGGAAGACAGAGCGAACTGTCACATTGTGCGTGACAAAAGTGCTAAAGTGTGGAACATATTGGAGTCAGAAAATAACCTAGAGGATCTAGGTAACGTTATGACGGACGGTGTGCGCCCACAGTTCACGCACTTCAGCGGGGAAGTAACGCTACACTGGATAGGGTGTATGTTTCTTTGGAGATAGCGGCACTGTGCACCGGCTACGACGTTAAGCCGGTACATTTTAGTGACCACTGCTTTGTAATAACCACATTAGGGAATGAGGAGAGGAAGGCACGCTTTAACTGGCAGACCTGAAAACTGAACTCCTGGACGACGAAGCTTTCGAAATATTCGTGGCGGAGGAAATTGAAAAGTAGCTGGTCGCCACGTCAAATTACAGCAAGGAATGGGAAAAATTTAAACAAAAAGTAAAAATAAAAGCTATTGAGATGAGTTCTGTAGCCAAGTACAACGAGAGGAAACAAGACAAAGAATTATGTGATGAATTTGAGTACCTTATTGGACTGTAATCTGATCAACCAGGCCGCTTCACGAAAGAAATACGGGAAGTTAAACGCAAGCTCGACCATATCAGCAATGACAAGTATAGAGCCGCGGTGATTAGAGCGAGGGCCGAAACACTCTGGGCAGGCGAAGCGCCGACAAAACGGGCCCTAGCCAACGAAAAAAGGCACGCATGCAGCAAAGAAGTTAAGCAGATCATGTACAATAATGAGGTAACAAATGAAAAAGAAAAAATTCACGCAGCCTTTAAAGTATTTTCAGGAGTTGTTTGCTCTCAAGAGCGAAACAAAAAACGATTTTGAACAAGATTTTTTGCAATTGATGCCGAGGCTTGAAGATGATGTTATAGAGCGCCTCGAAGAACCTATCACTATTGGGGAGGTCGAATGCGCAATCGATGACCTGGTAGTTGGAAAATCACCCGGGCCTGATGGCCTCGGCGCGGCTTTTTACAAAGTCTATAGGAGCATGATTGGTCAATTCCTTCTGGAGGTATTCGCTGAGGTCTATGAAACGAGGCGTGCCCCTCCTTCGTTCCGCACGTCTTACACTGTGCTCATCCCAAAAACAGATGACCCGCAGATGAGATTGTCGATGGGGTCTTACCGTCCGATAAGCCTTACCAATGTCGATTACAAAACTTCCACGAAGATACTGGCGAAACGATTGCAAACTGTTGTAAAACTAGTTGTCGGACCGCACCAATCCTGCGGAATTAAAGGATGGACGATTGCCACCAATATTCATGACGCTCGAAATGTCTTAGAGTGCTGTGACGCTTCTTCAGGCCGCATTGCCATGATTCACCTTGACCTGGCGAAAGCGTTTGATCGCGTATCGCATGACATACTTTCCTGCATACTTGAACACTAAGATGTCGGTGATGTAATAGCCGAAAGCGTGAATATGACGTATGCTGACTGCACCACACTTGTCACGGTGAACAGTGACCTCACGGAACCTGTGCATGTGCATTCTTCAGTGCGGCAGGAGTGTCCGCTCTCGCCTCTAATTTTTGCCCTTTATCTTGAACCGTTCTGCCTGGCGCTTTTAAATAGCAATAGGATTGTCGGCTACAGGCTAGAGTAAACAGAAGCGAAAGTACTTGCTTACGCTGATGATATTGCTGTGTTTTGCTCCGATAGAGACAGTGTCCGAGAAGTCGTTGCAGTTGCAGAAAAATATTGCAGACAGACCGTTAGTGAAATAAACTGGGATAAGAGTTCCGGATTTTGGCATGGATACTGGGATTCCACGACTGAGCTTTTTGCTCAAACGCAGTGGTCGGTGGGCCCACGGAAATATTTAGGAGTGCCCCTTGACAGTTACTGAGAACCCGAGCCTTACTGGATTGAGCAAACGAATCGGGCAAAAGAAAAAGGGAATGGATGGCAGGGCAGGCAATTGTCAGTCTTTTCACGTGCCACTGTCTGCAACATCTTTCTGGTCTCCAAAATTTGGTATGTTATGAGCGTTTTGTGCATGTCAAGAGTCAATGTGCAGAAAATTCACTTTGTGTTTGCTGTTTTCATTTGGGCTTCAACGTGGGAAAAGTCCAGTCGATGCAATTTGTTCCGCCCTGTGAAAAGCGGGGGCCTTGGCTGGCACATTTATTACTACGCCAGGTTGTGTCGCGATTTATATATGTACCTACGTGACCAAAATCATGCCTTTATACGGACCGTCATGCAACTTCGCCTGTGGAAGCATATCCCAGATTTCATTGTGTCGACTGCTCAAGGATCATTGTGCTGTTACTGGGTGCTTGCGCGAGGTTGTGCTTGCGTACCAACTGTTGCACGTGCGATTTGTGATGGAGTACCTTGCTACGGTGTCTAGGAAAAAACTATAGAAATACCTAGTTGGCACACTGATGCCAATATCCGTTTACCGCCCACCATACCTTGGAGGTCCTGGGCATGATGTTCTGAAGAGAGTGAAAAATATGCCCGTTAAACCATCTCTTAAAACCTTTTTCTTCAAATTGCACACCGGGACACTTCCTGAGAAAACTTGGCTTGATGAAAAGGGAATATATGTGCCGTGGACAACAAATTGTTTACTCTGTAGGAAGCCGGAAACCCTACAACACGCTTTTATAGACTGCTGGGACCCAATATTTCACTGGGACGTCCTCCAGCGTACAATTAAAAAAGAACTCCCCATAGATCAGTATAGAATAAGGTTTCTACCTACAGAAAGCACAGCAGGTATACCTTATACGACCTAATAATGCTCTTGGGTATTCACAGTTTGTGGAGAACGAGAATGCAGGTGCGGCACGCAGACGTAAACAGACGATCTGTGCGAGAAACTTTTATAGAGTGTGCTGTGTATATGAGAGAAGTGTATCGGGCCCAGCCCAATTCGCCTGACTGGATTAGCCTTTTTGATAATTTGGCCGCTTTAAGGAAATTTTAGCCAATTCACGGCAGCTGGAGAAAAGCTGACGTGATTTATTCCTTCGTGTTTTGCATCTGTGTCGTGTGGAAAATCAGGCAATAAAGAAAAAAAAGTGAAGCCACAAGTTTGCAGTGTGCACAGCGAACAAAAATAACTTGACAAGGAGGTAAAAAAAAGGCTCCCCGTCGGAAATCGAACCCCGGTCTCCCGCGTGACAGGCGGGGATACTGGCCACTATACTAACGAGGAGTTTTTTTTTTCTTTATTGCCGGTGAACAATACATACGCAGGAATAAAAATCTCTAGCCACACTTTGGCCGAGACAATGGGTTAAAACATTTTCATATCAATCAGTTCATAACTGCCACCCAGTCCGGCGGCTGGGGTTGACTGCGGAGAACGTCTCTCAGGAAAACTGCACTTTCTATAAAGTTTTCCCTCACTGGTCGCACATTTGCGTCGGCGTGCCTGGCCGCCATTCTCGTTTTCCAGATGCTGTGGAGGCCCAGTAGCACAAACATGTCGTAAGGAACCTCCTCACTTTCTATAGGTAGAAACCGGATGCCATAAGGAGTTACAGGTAGTTCTTTCTTCAATGTTCTTTGCAAGATGTCCCAGTGGAAAACCGGGTCCCAGCAGTCGATAAACACATGTTCGATGGTCTCGGGTTTTTTGCAGAGTATGCAGTCGGTGGTCCAGGGCACAAAAATGCCTTTATCGTTTAGCCATGTTTTCACCGGAAGGGTACCGGTATGAAGTTTAAAGAAAAAGGACTTGACAGTCGGTCTTACCGGCATCTTCTTAACTCGCTTTAGCACATCTTTGCCTGGGCCTCCGCAGCAAAAGGAACGGTATAAGGGAGCAGGTATAAATATATCTAGCAAATCTTTGTACAGTTTTTTCCTGGGTACAGCAGATAGATACTGTGTAGAAAAGTGAGCGCTCAAAGTGCGAAAGGCTGCCACAACTTCACGCAAAAAACCTGTTACAGCACGATTCGTGGCCGGGTAACTGGACACAACAAATTCCGGCAACACGTTGCCTAAGCGCACCTGCAACATTGTGCGCAACAAAGGATCGGTTTGATCACGTAGAAACAAAAATCTTGAAACAACTTGTTTCAGAAACAAATTAGAAAGACCAAGGCCGCCGCTTTTGACTGGAAGGAACAGATTAACTCGACTTGTTCGCTCCCAGTTTGAGCTTCAAATAAAGACAGCAGACACTCTATGCAGCTTTGCTTGGGTATTGAGCACGAACTGCAATAAATACCAAATTCTGGCTATTAAAAATACATTGCACACTCTTGCGCGCGCGAAAACAGAAAGGTCACGTCCTTTCCAGCCATCCGCTTTTTTCCTTGCACTCTGCGTTATCTCACCCCACAACTCCGTACTGCTTTTATAGCTCCAAGGGTACCCTCAAGTACTTCGCAGGGGAGGTCGTCCATTTCGTGTTAGCAAACACGGCAGGTGTGCTGTCCCAATCACTGTGCCAAAAACCTAGGCATTTATCCCAGTTAATTTAGGACCCAGTCTTTTTGCAATATTCCCCCGCAACTTTCACACGTTCTTTAACGCTTTCTTGATCCGCGCAAAAAACAGCAATATCATCAGCGTAAGCAAGCACTTTTACTTGCGCCGACAGAAGAGTGAAACCGCAGATCCCATCATTGTGTAACAGTGATAACAGAAAAGGCTCAAGGTAGATCGCAAAGAGCAGAGGCGAGAGCGGGCAACCCTGCCTGACCAAAGAACACACCGGCACAGGTTCAGTCAGCTGTTTGTTCACTATAATTCGTGTAACACAGTTTTCGTACGCCATCTGTACACCTTGTATTATCACAGAGCCTACGTTGGCATATTCTAGAATGGCGAAAAGAATGTCGTGCGACACTCGATCGAAGGCCTTTGCAAGGTCAAGCTGCATCATGGCAACTCGGCCCCCGAAGGCATCGCAGCATTCAAGAACAGTTCTAGCAATGTGCACATTTGTTACAATGGTGCGACCTTTAATACCGCACGTTTGGTGGGGCCCTACAAGTTCCTTTATAACCTTTTGCAGTTTGTTGGCAAGAATCTTCATAAACACTTTATAGTCAACGTTGGTTAGGCTTATCGGCCGATAAGCCCCAACGGACAGCAGTTTAGCCTGATCCTCACACTTGGGTATTAAAACCACGTGTGCTGTTTTAAATGATGGTGGCATTTTCTTTGTTTCATAAATTTCGGTGAAGACGCAGTGGAGAGCTTGGGTGAGTTCGGCTTTGAACTTCTTATAAAAATCACTACCTAGGCCGTCAGGACCGGGAGATTTTCCGGCACTCAGCTCTTCGATTGCTCTTCCCACTTCGCTTACGCTGATTGGTACCTCCAGCCCTTGTTTTATTTCGTCTCCTAGTTTTGGCATACGGGACAAGAACGTGTTTGCAAACCCCTCTTCTTCAAGCCGTCGCCGCCCAAGCAATTCCCGATACTGCTCAACAAACGCCAACTGAATCACTTTGCTATCATTCGTTACCTCGTTTCTGTACCTGATTTGTCTTACTTCGTTCTGAGTCGCGTACTTCTTTTCGTCACTAAGCGAGCGTTTAGTAGGTACTTGGTCAAACCGGAGACGTTCAGCACGGGCCCGTATTATGGCAGCTGTATACTTGTCTTTTTCGATAATATCAAGTTTACTTTTTGTATCTCTTATTTCTTAAATCTTCCCGGCTGGGAACTTTCCAGGCTTACGAGCAAGTCAAGTTGGCAATATAGTTCTTTTTCTTTAACACGTTTATCGTGGCATATAATGCTTGCCCTTTCAATCGCGTTTATTTTCACTTGCTGTTTGAAATCTTCCCACCTAATTACCCAGTTCCCAGGCTCTGCTGATAGCAATGCTTTAATGCATTCATTAACTTTAATGCCAAAGCGTTCATCCTCGAGTAACTGTGTGTTAAACTTCCGCAGGTCCCACGAGAAACGAGATTTCTTGTCTTTTTTCCCCAGGGTAAACGTAACTAAGCTGTGGTCGGTAAATGACATGTGTTTCACCTCGTAGCTATTGCACAAAGGAATCAGATCAAGCGACACATACGCTCTGCCAAGTCTCGCGTGACTTTCACCCTGGAAGTGAGTAAAATGCGGCGCTACCCAAAGAACTTCAGCAACATCATTTAAACCATTTTCTTGCACAATCGAATTCAACAATTCCGCACTTTTGTCACGAAGGAGTCTTTTTGTAATTCTATCCTCTGCTTTACAAATGCAATTAAAGTCGCCCAAAAGCACAATTAACCGCTCACAGCACATATATTGTTCAAGGCGCTCAAAAAATTCATTGAGCTCGTTCTCCCTGTTAGGGGCATACACGCATATGACCCTCCATACCAAATTGCAATAAAAAACATTAACTACAACCAAACGGCCAGTTTGACACACAGTTAAATTCTGCTCGACAATCCCCACAGAATTCCTAATAAAAAGAGCACAACCGCCCGATGTGCCAGAAGAATGGCACACACAAACATTGTAACGTACCGTAAAAGGCTGCACCATACGGGCCTGTTCCTTTCTTTCGACTTTCGTCTCCTGTACGGCTATTATGTCTAGGTCATTATCAACGAACAGCCGGCTTAGTTGGTACTGACGCTTCTTGGAAGCCAGTAGTCCCGACATTAATTGTTGCAATGCGCAACGCTCTAATAGGTGTAGAAGCCATATAGTTTAGGTACAGGAGCCATATGGTGCATACCTCGGGACACAAGGCGGCGGTGCGGGTGACTTGCCTAGTCTAAGGTGTTCGATGGGTGCGGTGGCGGTAATCCAACGTCTTTTGCACAAGTGCCTCTTGCGTATGGACTGGAAAATCAGCCCATGCAGTCCGTCACCGAAAAAGGCCATCTCACGCCCACAGAAACCACTCACGGGGCACTCACTCCAACTAAGGCGGCGGCTTCGCCGCCGCTCGTTGATCGGCCTGTACATACATTCGGCAGCGGTTTAAACGTCGGCCGCCTGACACCAACAGTCTTCTGCGGTGGCTCGTCGCCTTGGCTCACATTGGGCTCTCCATTCGCACTGTGCTCGTGCGGTCGCTTCCCTGCTTGGTTGCTGGTTGATGCATGTGACACTTCCATGCTGTCACCATGCTGGGGAACGACGGGAGCTGACGCCCCACTGCTCAAGACTTCGTCCGTTGGCGCCTTGACTTCTGCAGGCTGTGCTACCTGTTGCTGCCGCTTACTGCTGGGCTCCTCTACTTTTGTGGATATTTCCGGAGGGGGCACAGCTGGGGCCTTCTTCTCCACCCTGTCCCCTGCCTCTGCTGCAGCATCTTCCGCGTCAGCCTCGTCCATGACAAGTTCGGACGAAATGTCAGTGTTGACTAGGACGGCAGCACTCGCGTACGTGCGTACGCAGCTGCTTTCTTCGTGCCGTAGCGACGACAGGCGCCGCATCGTGGAACCTTCACTCACGGCGAATGTGCCCAGTACCGTGGCAGCGCAGACACAGCGGAGCTCTGCCCGGCACAACCACGAGAGCCAGCTCACCGCCAACCCTGACTTCATAAGGGAGGCCTTCCAGCTTCACGCCAGGATTAATTTGCAATGAAACCAAGCGTGTCGTCGACCCCTTGCTGGCGACACCCTGGACGCGCCACCGTTCCTTGGTGACTTCGCTCACCTTGCCGTACGGAGCAAAGGCTACCCTCACGTCTTCGTCGGGCACGTTGTGCAGCAACCAGTGAAGTTTGTCGCGGACGTCCTGGTTTTCCGGGTCGATGACGAGACAGCGGAGGTCCTTGACTTTAAATTCGCCGGCAGAAAGAATTTTCGTCACCGCCTCAGCACTCGCGAAAGTAACAGCCCATACATGGCTCATGCGATACGCCCCCGAGGCGATAACCTCGGGGAGCAGCATCAGCTGAGCCAGCGCATCCCTGAAATCTTCGACCCGATAAGGACGGGCCCGCACGTCAGCGTTCAAAAAAACTGTGTTTAACAAAACACGTCCTGTAGGAAGGGTAGGCAGAATCACCTGATATTCTTCATCCGAAGCAAAAGCTCTGTTTCCGCGGCCACACATGGCCGCTGTAGCTGCTCCAACGGAGCCCGTCATCGCACGTCCGTCACGCTCGGGGGCCGGAAGTCGAATCCACCACTATACTGACGAGAAGAGATGGAAGGGAACACACTTCACCAACTTATAACAGAGAAACGCACTGTGCATTCAGTTCTGAAGATCTTGTAATGACGGTGAAGCCACAAGGTTGCAGTATGCACAGCGAACAAAACAAAGATAACTTGACAAGGAGGTAAAAAAAAAACCTCCCCGTCGGGGAATCGAACCCCGGTCTCCCGTGTGACAGGCGGGGATACTGGCCACTATACTAACGAGGAGAGATGGAAGGGAGCCCGCTTCACCAACTTATAACATAGAAACGCACTGTGCACAGTGGATTCAGTTCTGTAGACATAGTAATGGCGGTGAAGCGACAAGTTTGCAGTGTGCACAGGGAACAAAACAAAGATAACTTGACAAGGAGGTAAAAAAAAAAACCTCCCCGTCGGGGAATCGAACCCCGGTCTCCCGCGTGACAGGCGGGGATACTGGCCACTATACTAACGAGGAGATTTTTTTTTTATTTATTGCATGGAAGAACTTCTGTAGAAAGGAGGAAACTTCAATCAGACTAGTTCGCGTCTCAAGTTACCGGGCAGCTTAATATGAGCCCCCCATAGCCCTAACTCACCACTGCATCCCCATCAAAACATCAAAATTCAGGGAGGCACACACAAGCATCTAGGCACGGCAGCCAGCTTGGAGGTTCGTCGCGAGCAGCATATACACTCCTCACCAACGCACACTGTTCCCGAAACACAGATTTGGACGATCTTGGTGGCTCGGCATGTCTGTCCATCATACGGCTTTTCCAAAGACTGAATAGTCCCATCAACACAAACACGTCATAAGGCACAACAGAGTTTTTGTCAACGGGCAGAAATCGAATAGTGTATGGTGTAATTTCAATGTCCTTCTTAAGATTTCGTTGTAGTATGTCCCAAAAGAACATGGCATCACGGCACAGGATGAAGCAATGATCAATTGTCTCAGGCACTTTACACAGACGACAATTCACATTCCAGGGTACAAACATCCCCTTGTCATTAAGAAATGTCTTGACAGGCAGCGTCGCTGTGTGTAGTTTGAAAAAGAACGTTTTAGCGGCTGCCTGAACGCACATCCGCCTAACACGCTTTAGAACACTGATGTCCAAAGACCCCAGATAAGGCTGCCGATACAATGGTGTAGGGAACAAAGACTCAGTGAGAGCCTGGGTCGTCTGCTTTCTCGAGAGGCTATACAGGTAATCTAAAGAGAAGCGCACAGTGAGAAAATTGAAAGTGTCAGCAACCTCCTTAAGAAATCCCCATAAAGTCCCCTCACGAGCCTGCACAGTCGGTGCGAATAAGTAAGGCAAATGAAAACTAAGCCGCCTAATGAGCACAGCTACCAGAAACGGGTCGTTTGCCGATTTGAAAAAGAAAAAACGGGAAACGAGTTGATGCACGAACAGGTGAACAAGGCCCACTCCACCACCCTCTAAGGGAAGGAACAAGTTGTCACGCCTCATCGGCTCCCATTGAGAGCGCCAAACGAATGCTGCAAATATTCTATGTATTGCTTGCACCTTCCTCCTCGCACAATGCAGGACTTGAAGGACATACGCGAGCTTTGCAAACAAAAAAATGTTACAGACCTGTGCCCTCGCAAACACTGAGAGTTCCCTACCCATCCAAGCCTGTGTTTGCCGCCGTAGAGTTACAGTTTGTGAATCCCAGTAGGCTGTACTGTTGCGAACTTGGTGCAGCGGAACGCCTAGGTACTCAAGAGGGCTACAGTTCCAGCATATACCACCGAACTGGCTTGGCCTAGTTCCCCAATGACCCAACCAAAAGCCTTTGGATTTCTCTAAATTAAGAGCCGCGCCTGATACATCGCAGAACTGTTTAGTCAAGTTTAGAGCCTCGAGTACACTCTTTTTGTCAGAACAAAAGGGGGCGACATCATCAGCGTAAGCTAAAACTTTAACTTCACATTGAGCCAGAGAGAAACCGCGGATAGCTGCGCTGTTAATTATACTGAGACAGAGGGGTTCCAGATATAGGGCAAACAATGGAGACAGTGGACATCCTTGACGAACAGATGCTTCTAGTGGTACTGGTTTCGTTAGCTCCTGATTAACAATAACCCTTGTATAGGAGTTCTTATAGCACAGCCTTATGCCTTTGAGCAAGACGTCACCAATATTTGCATACTCCAAGACCGCGAACAAGAAATCGTGCCGAACTTTATCAAACGCCTTAGCCAAGTCAATTTGAATCAGAGCTACTTGGCCTATCTCATCAGATACTGTCTCTAATACTGAACGTGCAATATGGATATGTGTTTGAATACTGCGGCCTCTAATACCACAGACCTGATGCGGACCTATCAAGTCCATAATGACGAGCTGCAGACGACTGCTAAGAACCTTGGCAAAAATTTTGTAATCAACATTGCAAAGGGAAATTGGACGATATCCCTCAACAGTTTTCAACCGATTAGTATCTTTGCTTTTGGGAATTAATATTGTGTGCCCAGAATAAAAAGTGGGAGGCAGGACACCCACATCATAAGATGCTTTGAAAACTTCCATCAAAACAGGCACTAGGCAAGGCGAAAATGTTTTATAGAATTCGCTAGTAATACCATCTGGCCCAGGAGATTTCTGGCTCTGCAGGGCAGAAATGGCTGATTGAATTTCATCCAAAGTGATAGGTCCCTTCACTATAGCGCACTTCTCATCATCAAGTCGAGGGAAGTTTCCGAGCAAGGAACTGTAATCGAAACCCTGACTTGGATCTTCGCAACTGCCAAACAGCTTCCGATAATAGTCGAAGAAATCAGCAAGAATACCAGGCGCATCACTGTATGTCCAATCACCATACTGAATTTCCAATATTTCCTTCGCAAGAGCATTCTCTCTTTCATCACTCAGGGCCCGACGAGAAGGTTGCTCATCAAGAAACCTTCGGGACCTAGATCGTATCAAGGCCCCCTTATATCTGTCTGTCGCAAATTGTTGAAGCTGTGCTTTTACGTTATTAATCTCTTCGAGATAGGCACCCGGGCTTACCCTCTCTAGCTCATGTAGCTCCGTTAGGGTGCGCCCAAGCTCACGAAGGTGGTGTCTCCTCAGGGAAACCATTCTTGCTGAGGCCTCAATTGCCAAGTTTTTGATCTCCTGTTTAAACAAGTCCCACTTTTGAAAAATGGAAAGATCACGACGTGACCATACGTCCTTCAAACAAGTAGGTACAGCACGCTGAAAGATTTCGTCTGAGAGCAGACAGTTATTCATCTTCCACAACTCCCATCGAGGGTGAAGTACATGCCGAGTGTACTTTCCTATCTGAAGAGACACCATACAGTGGTCACTGAAGAAAATGGGCCGCACCCAGTAGCCAAACACACTTGCTAATGCGTCAACAGAAACGTAAATTCTGTCAAGGCGAGCATTAGAGGAAAACTGAAAATAAGTGAAATGTATACTGTCGCCTTTTTCCTGCCCCACATCCACAAGACTATATTCAGAAACCAAATCGGTAAGTAATGCAGCACTATGGTCGTATCTCTTACATACCACTGAACGGTCCTCATCCCTACAAACGCAATTAAAATCTCCCAACAATATAATTTTGCGGTCCGTGCACAAATGTTCAACTAATGACTGAAAAAAAAGCCTTCTATCGCGCTGCTTTGTGGGGGCATAAACACAAATAATCCGCCACTGTACACCTGAAATTGTGAGATCACAGCATATAAGTCGCCCCTCGTCATCTATGCAATAAGACATGGCTGTCATCTCTAGCGTGTTCGCCAGGAATAGCATACAACCTCCGGATAAGCCTCTCGCGTGGCTAACAATAATGCTGTATTCCGACAAAAAAGGCTCAAGAGCAGCTGCTGTCTCTTCATCAGAGGACAACTTTGTTTCCTGGATAGCGGCTACACACACACTCCATTTCTTTAAGAGATGCCGTACCTGCTTTTGCCTCCTACGATTACGCATACCCCTAACGTTAAGGGTAGCGACTTGATATGCTGCGACGCTCGCCATTTTGGTGCCAGTCTTAACAAACGCCATCCCCTGGAATGTGGTGGCCCGCCGCCAAATTGGCGGCCCCTCGGGCAGACATCGCCCTCCTCTTTAACACAACCCTTCCCGTGGCCTCTACACATTGTGCCTTCTGGTCAGCGCCATCGATACACACCTCGTCAGCATCTGCAGGACGTTTCAAAGGTGCGGTGCTGTCCATGTCTTCCTCTGAGACAGCCAAGGCCTCGGCCCACGAACCCGAGGGGAGCACATCACTCGCTGCCACACTGACAGCCGACAGAGAACCTGACACGCCAGAGATCGACGCCACACACGTCTCACCGTTACCCTCCAACGACGAAGCAGAATCAGCATCAGAGGAGGATCGGCGAGCATTCACTGGCTGTATCGCCTCGACTGACTCCACAGGAGGCATATCCGGACGTTGACCTGTGGCAACGAGGTGTTCCTGTGCAGCAAGCACAGCAGTCTCTGTAACACTCACGGGGGGCCCGGGTCCGGCGGTTTTCGTCCTGGAGGCGTGGATGCTAGATGGCCAGTCGCTTCATATTCCGTGTTGTTTTGAGGTGTTGAAGTCTTCTGTTCCCCATCTATTCGATGCTCATGACTTAGTTCTCCGGTCGCGTCCACAACCTCAGACACATCCATAATGTGTTCTGATGCCACGTCATCTTCCCGTGACCACTGGCCTTGACGCAGCCTGTCAGCGTAACTCAAGACACAGTTCTCCGCAGTATGGCCAAAGCGTCGGCACTGAGTGCATCGAGGCGTGCGACACTGGCGCCGGACATGTCCAACCCGGCTACATCGGAGGCACAGTGGAGGTCTCCCTGGGATAAGGACTAATGCCTGCACTCCATAAACATTAAGTGTGTGTGGAATGGTGCTAGCTGACACTCCATCCTTGAGTGTGAGGGAGAGTTCACGGTTCGCCGTTTCCATATGCTCCATCCCTGGGCACCGCCACTTTTCACGCTCCACAGACTGGACCGTGCCATAAGGCTCTAATGCTTCCACAATCCTCCGGTGTTCCATATAGCGGGGAAGCCAAAGGAGCTTAACCTTGACGTTCTTAGTATCCGGGTCAAACACCATGCACCGCAGTCCTTTGACAGGAAACTCCGCTTTGTTAACAAGCTTCTGTTTGGAAGAACTACTCTCGCAGGTAACCATCCACACGTGGCTCATTTGGTATTGACCAATGCACAAAATTTCCCGGAGATCCAATATCTGTGCGAGTGCGTCACGGAAGTCAGGTGCTCGGTACGGGCGACCCTTAAGGTCAGCATGCAGGAAAACTAACGAGGAGAGATGGAAGGGAACACGCTTCACCAGCTTATAACATAGAAACGCACTGTGCACAGTGGATTCAGTTCTGTAGACATAGTAATGGCGGTGAAGCGACAAGTTTGCAGTGTGCACAGCGAAGAAAACAAAGATAACTTGACAAGGAGGTAAAAAAAAACCTCCCCGTCGGGGAAGCGAAACCCGGTCTCCCGCGTGACAGGCGGGGATACTGGCCACTATACTAACGAGGAGAGAAACACGCTTCACCAACTTATAACATAGAAACGCACTGTGTACAATGGATTCAGTTCTGTAGACATAGTAATGGCGGTGAAGCGACAAGTTTGCAGTGTGCACACCGAACAAAACAAAGATAACTTGACAAGGAGGTAAAAAAACAAAAACCTCCCCGTCGGGGAATCGAACCCCGGTCTCCCGCGTGACAGGCGGGGATACTGGCCACTATACTAACGAGGAGAGATGGAAGGGAACACGCTTCACCAACTTATAACATAGAAACGCACTGTGCACAGTGGATTCAGTTCTGTAGACATAGTAATGGCGGTGAAGCGACAAGTTTGCAGTGTGCACAGCGAACAAAACAAAGATAACTTGACAAGGAGGTAAAAAAAAAACCTCCCCGTCGGGGAAGCGAAACCCGGTCTCCCGCGTGACAGGCGGGGATACTGGCCACTATACTAACGAGGAGAGAAACACGCTTCACCAACTTATAACATAGAAACGAACTGTGCACAGTGGATTCAGTTCTGTAGACATAGTAATGGCGGTGAAGCGACAAGTTTGCAGTGTGCACAGCGAACAAAACAAAGATAACTTGACAACGAGGTAAAGAATGAAGAAGCTCCCCGTCGGGGAATCGAAACCCCGGTCTCCCGCGTGACAGGCGGGGATACTGGCCACTATACTAACGAGGAGAGAAACACGCTTCACCAACTTATAACATAGAAACGAACTGTGCACAGTGGATTCAGTTCTGTACACATAGTAATGGCGGTGAAGCGACAAGTTTGCAGTGTGCACAGCGAACAAAACAAAGATAACTTGACAACGAGGTAAAGAATGAAGAAGCTCCCCGTCGGGGAATCGAACCCCGGTCTCCCGCGTGACAGGCGGGGATACTGGCCACTATACTAACGAGGAGAGAAACACGCTTCACCAACTTATAACATAGAAACGAACTGTGCACAGTGGATTCAGTTCTGTAGACATAGTAATGGCGGTGAAGCGACAAGTTTGCAGTGTTCACACCGAACAAAACAAAGATAACTTGACAAGGAGGTAAAAAAACAAAAACCTCCCCGTCGGGGAATCGAACCCCGGTCTCCCGCATGACAGGTGGGGATACTGCCCACTATACTAACGAGGAGAGATGGAAGGGAACACGCTTCACCAACTTATAACATAGAAACGCACTGTGCACAGTGGATTCAGTTCTGTAGACATAGTAATGGCGGTGAAGCGACAAGTTTGCAGTGTGCACAGCGAACAAAACAAAGATAACTTGACAAGGAGGTAAAAAAAAACCTCCCCGTCGGGGAAGCGAAACCCGGTCTCCCGCGTGACAGGCGGGGATACTGGCCACTATACTAACGAGGAGAGAAACACGCTTCACCAACTTATAACATAGAAACGCACTGTGTACAATGGATTCAGTTCTGTAGACATAGTAATGGCGGTGAAGCGACAAGTTTGCAGTGTGCACACCGAACAAAACAAAGATAACTTGACAAGGAGGTAAAAAAACAAAAACCTCCCCGTCGGGGAATCGAACCCCGGTCTCCCGCGTGACAGGCGGGGATACTGCCCACTATACTAACGAGGAGAGATGGAAGGGAACACGCTTCACCAACTTATGACATAGAAACGCACTGTGCATTCAGTTCTGAAGACCATGTAATGACGGTGAAGCCACAAGGTTGCAGTGTGCACAGCGAACAAAACAAAGATAACTTGACAAGGAGGTAAAGAATGAAGAAGCTCCCCGTCGGGGAATCGAAACCCCGGTCTCCCGCGTGACAGGCGGGGATACTGGCCACTATACTAACGAGGAGAGGTGAGGGTTAGTCCTCAAACTGCTACCTTATCACGGAGAAACGCGCGGCGCACAGCTCCCGAACAGGGCAATGGCGGTTAAGCGATAAGTGTGCACTGTGCGCAGAGCAAGGAATGAGAAGAAAGAAGAATGGAGCTGCCCGTCGGGGAATCGAACCCTGGTCTCCCGCGTGACAGGCGGGGATACTGGCCACTACACTAACGAGGAGAGATTAAATGTGGCAGACATTACTGACTTATTACAGAGAAACTCAGTGTGCACTTGGGTGACCACCGATCCCGCGACTCGCGAGACTGCCCCACATTGAGGGCTATTGTCCCGCGTCCCGCAAGAGTTACGAAAGTCTTCGAAAATGTCCCGCATTTCGTACTTTATTATAAAAGTTCGGCAGCGCATTGAGTTCAGATGCATCTCACCATCCTGTATGAGTGTGCAATTAAGCCTAGAAGTCAAAGAAGTGTAGGCAGGTTAGCCTTGACTGCACTTGGGGCACTCCTAATGAGGGAATCTAGGGAAACATGGGCTGAGCGCCATTCGAAGATCGAGAGGCAATCAGCAAACTGAAATATAATCAAAGACTAACCGAAATGGAGAAATCAAGGTGGGCAAAAAAGGTGTACATGTATCTCTACATGAATATTATTAATACAAAACGGACGAACAGAACCCGAAAGCTAAGAACGAAGTACCTAAAGGTGAGGGATGGGGCTGAGCAAAATGCTAGTGTGAAAACGGAGCAAAACGAACAAAGAAAGATGTGGAAGGAAATAATGTAAGAAATATCAGTGGTAGGTATATATAGGGTACGAAAACAGGACATAAAGAGAGCCTATTTGATAACTCGTGGGTAGTTCGTTGCTTCGATAGGGGTTTTGAGAACGAAAATGCACAGGTCCAAATTTTAAGAAGATATATTATGGTTTGCGTGCAGAACTGAAACGGAGACCATAGAGCACTTTGTTTTGAGGTGCGCAAAAGTTCGTCCCGCCTTTTCCGATGGATCAGCGACTGATATGGAGAGGGCGCTGGGATTTGCTGGGGAGGGCGGACGAATGGATTAGAAAAAGTGTGGCTTTAACAAAGGGGAGGTTAGAAGATTGGCGGAGGAAGTCAAGGGAGGGGTGAATTTGGAGAGGAAAAAAATAGTCAAATTAGACATTTTCAAAGCAAAATACAGAGAAAAAAAGGAACGAGGGTAAAATCATAGGTTAGGTGGAGCAAGCTGCCGCCCCATCCGAAGGGTAAACCCGTCCGTCCGTCCATACAGTTGCAAGCACTCCAAGCTTGCGAAAAAGTCGAGCGGTTCACGGCGGCGACGAATTCTTCGACGCTAGCTGCGCGCGCCCTTGTTTCTTGTCAGAGCGCGTTACAGTGATGTATAAAATAGTTTTGTTTGCACAGATATGTATTTGAACTTCAACTTGTATCAGTTACTCTATTTTCCTGTCTCAGAGATGAAAAAAATATTGCGAGAAAGTTTCTCGCCAAAGGCTAAAAAAAAAATTGGTGGTGGTTTAGCCCTGGTTAAACCTGGAGTGACGCGATAGCTACAGCTGGCCGAGTGGAACTTGGTCACGTGACCAACCACGTCATCAGCCACGGCGCCGCGCCGCCGGCAGCTGCTCCGCACCACGTGACAGCGTGGCGGCGTAGCCACAAGGTTGCTGCGCAGCCATAAGGTTGAAGCGCAGCCACAGGGTTACAGCGCAGCCACAGTGTCGCTTGGCCGCCACCCTGAAGGCTCGAAATGCTACCGTAATGTAGCTATCGCTACAAAACAGTTTATTGTCTCTAAAGTTTCTCATCGTGCTGTGTCCACTCCTTGGATCACCCGATTTCTATCCTTGAACTTAAACATATCGCCCGACTTTTATTCTTTTATTCCCGAATCGCTTCATATATTCAAACCGGAGCTTAAGTGTCCCCTCCCGTTTTTTTTTCCCAGGTGCATGCCCTCACACGACAGTGGCATTTGTAAATCTTTAAATAATGATAATAATAATAATTGGTTTTTGGGGAAAGGAAATTGCGCAGGATCTGTCTCATATATCGTTGGACACCTGAACCGAGCCGTAAGGGAAGGGATAAAAAAGGTAGTGAAAGAAGAAAGGAAGAGAGAGGTGCCGTAGTGGAGGGCTCCGGAATAATTTCGACCACCTGGGGATCTTTAACGTGCACTGACATCGCACAGCACACGGGCGCCTTTACGTTTTGCCTCCATAAAAATGCAGCCGCCGCGGTTTTTATGGAGGCGAAACGCTAAGGCGTCCTTGTGCTGTGCGATGGCAGTGCACGTTAAAGATCCCCAGGTGGTCGAAATCTTTAAATCAGTTTTCAAATATGCTCTGAATATTTTCATAAAGTTTTGAAATGATTGCGTATAGGGTAAATTGCATCAGTAGGCAGGCTGCTGTTGCCGTTAGGAGGTCAAGTCCCCTACTCGAAACCTTCGCTGTCCAGTTGCGAGACAACCAGAGACAACAAATGCTAGCGCAACGGCATTGTTAGTGTTATCTTACCTAAATATATTCCAAGAAACGTCGCATGAGGCCTAGGTTGCGTTACAAAAGACTGTTGAATCGAATCGCCGCCGAATCGAGGAGTCTGAGAGGCCGGATCTGTGGCCATGTGCTGCAGAAAGACGAGCAGTGCTTTCTGGCACAGTTCGTAGGCCCTTTTCCTGGAACCCAGACAACTGTATGAAGAGGCATTTGGAGCGCAGAGCCGCTGTGAAATGATTATATAAGGATTTTTCGGCGGCCAATGCAAAGCAGTCGAGAGGTGTTTATGCCAAGAGCTGCGAGCATGCCTATTCATCCAGTTTACGCCACTCATGCTTTCACTAACGTATTCTTTAATCAGATAGTCGAACTTCGTTTTAACGAAACGGTTTGTACCTAAATAATGGATATAACGAAAGAATGACGATTCCCGCTGGAAGCTCGGTCAACACGGGCTATAACGAAGCTGCTGCTATAACGGAGGATTCGCCGGGCCCCTCCAACTTCGTTATAACGAGGTTCAACTATATAGCTGTAAAAGCGTACCTTCCCAAAGGCGTCCTCTACTCCATGTCGTCGCACAAAGCAGAGAGGGGAAGCGCATTGTGCCGTCGTGTTCTTTCTTCGTCCTGCGACTCTGCGCTGTTTTTTTTTCTTTATTAAGATGTACCAACTTTCCCGAGTATCCGCCTTAACACAGAGACGAGGCCTGCGGCTGCCTGACCTTCTAGTGAGGTGACGATGTTTCGCGATTGAAATCGCTTTACATTTTTGATGGATTTCCACGCATGTACACTGCGGAACACGATAAGCTCTGTCCTTTTTGCAAACGAGAAAAGGGCACCCTGCCGCACGTCTTGGCAGAGCGCACTAAACTCAAGACCCCCCCCCCCTCCTCCCCTTCCCGCCAACACCCCCAATCCCTAACCCCTTGAGCAATGGGAGACCTTGTTATCCAGCCCCGCCCTACCGATTCAGCTCGCACTGACGGACAGGGGCCAGGAGCTGCTGGAAACATATGGGTCCCGTAACTAGGGAACCACCCCGTCTGGTGCCTGCGTGCACCACCGATTTCGGGCTTAATAAATGCTGATTCATCATCATCGTCATCGGCTTGGTGAATCGCTTAAGTGCCTCGAGACGTTAGGTGGAGCAGTGCCTGAGTGTCGCGACGTTGGTGGTTAGGCGCGTTCTCTCAACGCCGCAAGAACGTAAGTTGAGCTGAGCTTGTGGATGCGTCAGGAGGCGCGGGCTGGCTGCGTGTGGCTGCCGTAGGTTAGCTGAAGCCCGCTCGCCGAGCTGAGCCCACCTTGCTCTCTTCGGTGTCTGCCGGCGATTGTAGTGCTCAAAAACAAGGAGCATGGTACAAATCATTGTCCACGTCGTTCACAAAACAGGAAAGTCTGTGTCGCGTTTTATGCATTCAGCAGCTCGTTGTTGAGAGCAGGATCTCCGGCCATTAAAGTGATTTATTCGTCATCAGGTTATACACGCAATCTTTTGTCTTTTTGGTTTCTTTAGAGCGAAAGCTCTACTACTCGAGGTACAACTCACTTTCGCCTGACTTTGCACGCTTGACCTTGCAGTCCTACCAAGGTCGAACCAAGCACACACCCCCAAGACTGACAATGTGTGACTATGTGTCTTGCTGCGCATAGCCATGATATGCCTGCGTCGTATGGTCATAGCTAATGACCAGCAACCACGTGACCGATGGTTGCTGTCGCTTGACCTTTGACCTTGACCTTTGAACTTTAGAGCTGAGATTCGCATCGCCTGATGTGACGTCATACAATGACGTAGAAATTACGCCACACAATTATCCGCTATAAATACTTCAGGCTTTGCTTTTGCTCGTCTACTATAGTTCAGCAGGGTTGAACCTCAGTCAATTTTTTCTACTGCGTGCGCTGCTAGCGTCTGCTTCATAGGCTGCTGGATAACCGTACTGTAACCTGGCCTCGGAGACTGCGCCCAGGTTGGAGAATGGGTGCGAAAATACCCGTTTGCTATACGGGTGCACGTATCAAGGGAAGCCTTCCGCAGATCTCCACTGAGGAAATAGCACAACTGTAAAATAACAATTTAAAACTAACAATACTGTAGCATAATATAACTAACGTAAATAAATAAAAGTAAAAAATTAATTTAAGTGGCGTGATCAACAGTTTACAAGACACGAGTGCGCGGAAAAAAAATCATTTCGGCGCAGTCACATAGTGTAGTCCTCTGAAATGTGTCAACGTATGCGGGGACATGCGGGCGCTATCCAGAAAACTCCTGCCATATACCTCAGCTGACAGATGGGAAAACATCATACGCAGTGAAGACAAACGTGTAAAAGCTAACATCGCAGATTGGATCCTCGAGGTCCCCCTTCATGGAGGCCACCTAGGGCGACAGTGGCCTAACGACGACAAAAAAGGCCTAATCAAGTTTATTCCTCCCCCTGCTCCGCTTGTAACATTATAATGCGACTGGATCGCGAAGTAGAGCTGCAATAAACATTTACAGCAATAGCTGTTATAGGCGCCCGTCCCTAGCTTGCGCGTCGCCGTCGGCGTAACCGATGTGGGTGCGCTACCATGGTTACAATGGCTACCGTCCATGGTTACCATGGCAACCCGGGTATGATTATCATCCCGCATGACACCACGTAAGATGTGTTAAGGTCTTTATTAATGCTCTGCGTACGTTTGTGTCTCGTTGTCTGATGTCACCGTCACGGTTTACCTGGGTCCCATAAGACTACGGGTGGATTTATTTGAATCAGCCGCCTGCCAAAACTAAATGCCTGCACAGTTATCGCTGAATCGCTCGTTACATAGTCGTAACAGTCCTGCGAATTTTTTTTTTTTTTCAGAACACACGCCTCCTTCATATTTTGATCGCGACAGTATATGCCGTGTTCATCTCTGTACGCAGAAGTACTATGTAGTTCCGGGTGCAGTGGTTTTGGACTTTACTCCCATTCAATCATATGTCTGCAGCTGCCCATATGCTGTGTGTTATCTCTCCCCGTTCGTTGCTTTCGATGATTTTACCGTTTCTGTTATCGTATTTTTCTTTGATTTATTCGCCAGCGAGTTAATGAGGTAGTGCCTACAGGCCCCTTCTTTCATTCTCGTGTCAGAATTCCATAACAAAGTTGAGGTGACTGAATAAGCAGCTGTCGTTAGACGAACAAGGTCGCTAGAAAGCGAGTTAATAACTGCATAATTCAAGAAGAAATGATTAAAATAATCGTTTTTACCTGCATTAAAGAGGACCACGCTACGACCGTGCACGTCCTTGGAAGGCAAACAAGATCATCATGACTTTTCTTCTTTGTTGGTCTATGCATAACCGGACGAAGTCGGCGTACACCGTTGGATAGGCTGCGCGGTTCCGGTAGCATTTTTGGACCGTTCTGAGAGCCGCCTTAACGTCGAAATTTTCGGACTCGAAGAAAGCGGACTAGGAACTCTTGATATTGGTATGAATTTTACTTACGGTGGGCCACTGCCGCTAAATAATTAAGAAGCCCAACGGTAAAAGTTACAAAAGTTAACTCTTCAATATTAGTTAACCAACCAGCTGGTTAACACTTCTTAGCTGTATTCTGTTGTGCTTCACCGCTGATAATGCTATGCCGAAAAAAGCGCTCTTCTAACTCAAAAAGCCTGTTTTTAAAAATTGTGCGAAGTCTTAGGCGAAACACCCTGTATACTTCGTAAATGGGAGACTCAGTTACGGGCTAGTGGATCTTACCCGTTGAGTTAAGATACCAGCGTTAATTATGAAGTTGAGATTGTGGAAGCAGCTTAGTCTACCTAACCGCACGCCCCTGCAGAAATGTTTAATTATAAAACCAATTTATTCACACGACAGTCTCTATCAGTTATAATCTTTGACTTTGTTTCAGAGATAAATGAACGGTTACTAATTAGGTACTAACTAGCGACCATAGTCAGTCAAAATGTAGCAGGGGCTACTTTTACTAACTATACCTTGAAGAGGGCAGCAAATAGTAAAAAGTAGTAAAGCAAAGTCAGAGCTAGTAACTGCTGCACTTACCTTTTTTTTAAGAGTGTACAAGGGAACGTGGGCTGAGCATGGTTCGAAGCACGGGAAGCTCAGAGTATTATATTATATGAAGAACACCTCAGGAAATTGGACGTTAACAAATGGGCAGCTAAGGTATTTAGATGCTTATGCAGAAACAGCGTTGATCCATAGTGGCGGAAGAAGACTAGGAAACTAATAGGTAAATATGGAGAGAACACGAGCGGAGAAATAAAGAGCTTTAAGCGAGAGGTGAAAATAATAGAAAGTAGGAACATTAAATGAAAAATAGGCAGACTGTACAACTAAATAAAAACTGGAAGAGACAAATCAGGAAAGAATCGTTCTATGATAACACCAGGGGCAGCACCCTACTTTTTGAAGCCAGATCAGGTGTCTTAGAACACGAAGCTGTAAAACGAAATTTAGCCAAGAAGATGACGCATGTGCAGTGTGGTAAACCTGCTAAAAAATTGAACATCTTATACAATAATGCGGCGGTATGCATCAAGATGTCGATGCAGACACAGTCATATCTGTGCCGCACGTACAAATTTAATGCCACTAAGAGCTTACTGCCGTCGCCTTCTTATGAACTTGTCATTAGGAAACGGTCAGTATCGAGTAAAAAAAAAGATATAAAGTGGCCATTTTTCTGTGATTCACAGATTCATCACTAGTAGAGGTCTCATTCGATTTCACTCAAGTCAAGTAATGCTCTTGTCCTTCCCATGGTCATCGTGACGCCCGGCGTATAGGTTGAGAACCAGGGTAACCAAAACGATTGTTCTCGAAGAACTGTGCGTCCTGTAGTTCCATCTGCCGCCAGAAGCCTTCGATGTCCAGAGGTGCGGCTTCGCCTCCGTATTCTTCGGGCAGCATTGTTGGTGGAATTTCCTCGTGCAGGTTCTTGTAGTCGGTCCCATGAAAGTGGATCTGCTTGAAAGACAAAACGAAACCTATAGTCCTTTCATATGTGTAAAGTTGCCCTGGTTATGACGCACACAAAAGAGTTGTGCAAAGCCATGTTTTTTCTCTGTGCGTGTGGCCTACTCCTTATCATCTCTAAACGAGGACACTCTTTATATGTGTGCATTCCTGTAGAATATCGACGTGAAAAATGCAAGAATGATCATTATAATTACGACAAATTACTGCAACTACCACAACGCTCCGCTCGAAGCAAAAATTACAAAAAGCAACTGCTAAGAGCCGTCCCTTCAAGGAAAGATTCTTGGTCTTTTCTGTCTGTGTCTGTTAGATTGTGAATTTTGTCGTCAAGATACGAAAAGACCATTTTGATGTCTGCAATACCATAGGAGCACGACAGGCAGCGTAACTGTCCAAAAAGGAAGCTACATGACAATGTTAGTGTTAAATTTAATCTGCTGCATGTGTAGAAAAAGCTGTACCGCTAAATTCAAACCAGTGCTCAAGTTGCACCTTCTGACCGTCATTCCATTTGCAACACGGCAGCCTACGAACACATCAAAGTCCAAAACATATCATAAAGTGCGACCTGTAGAACAAGTTTAGCGAGTGCAAACGCCTCACTCCGTAATTTTCTTCGTCATACCTTCCGGAAAAAAAGTAATAAAAACGGGCATCCACATGCTTCTAAGAAGGGATGTGAGAAATTCTACTTACTCTCTCAGCCAGCTTTCGCTTGATGAACGGCCTCATTATAGCGAAGAGAAAATCCATGGCCTTGGACTCGTGAATGATGTGCAAACCTTTGAGTCTCATTGGCATGCAGTCCTGTACGGAATTAAGAAGTGAGAGGGGAAAAAACATTTATCGTCATTGTAAACGGTGAGACATCCCCTAAGAACTTGTATCCAAAAGACATTGCATCGTAAGAGATTTATAATTTTGAAGGTTAGCCTCGGAAGGGAATAGCAGTTTGATTGGTAGTGAGGCGCTGGAATTGGGAAAGGAATTTAGGGCAGGTAGTGACCGCAGATTCGCTCAAGAGAGAAGTATTTAACAGCTGCGTCTTAATAGTTGCGTCTAATAGCTGCGTCCAATAGTTTGGCAGTTAAAATAAAAAATATATAAAAAGAAGACGTGAGCAAACCACAAAATATTGCAACGTTGCACCCTTGCCAACCCGGTTTCCGTGGTGTAGCGGTTATCACGTGCGCCTCACACGCGCAAGGTCCCCGGTTCGATCCCGGGCGGAAACATTTTTTTTTTTGTGCACCGGTAAGATATAGCTGGTGTATCTTACCGGTGCACCAAAAAAAAAATGAAAAACAGCTATATCTTACCGCTACTCATTTATGGGGCAGAAACGAGGAGGCTAATCAAGACTGTTCAGCTTCAGTTGAGGACGACGCAGAGGGCTATGGGAATTAAAATTATGGGTGTAACAATAAGAGACGGGAAGAAGGCAGAGTGGGTCAGGGAACAAACGCGGGTTAACGACATCCTAGTCGGGCTTGGGCAGGGCATGTACTGCGAAGGCAAGACAACCGATGGTCGCTGAGGGTAACGGAGTGGATACCAAGAGAAGTCAAGAGTAGCAGAAGGGGGGGGGGGCATAAAGTTAGATGGGCGGATGAGATGAAGTTTGTGAAGGCGGCCGAAGGTGGCATTGGACTGGGCTAATTGGAGAGATATGGGAGAGGCCTTTGTCCTGTAGTAGGTATAGTCGGGCGGATGATGATGATGATGATGAGATTTCACGTGGTCCACAAGGTTTGCTTCCCTCCGCAGACTGAAAAAAAAGTAACATTTCTTTTCCTCCAATACGACATAAATCTGATCTGTAGGATATACTGAGCACAGAGATACAAGTCACGTGCCACGTCCTGGCCATAATTGTTATGCCGAACGAACAAAGCCGAACTCCCCAAAGCTAACCGAATACAAGCCAGCACCGTTTCGATACCGCTGCAGCACTATCTTTTAAAGTCCGGGGTTCAAGTGCCAGAATCAATAACGGAGAAAAACCGGGACAGACAGAACTGCCGTAGGTTATTAACGTGCGCAATGTGTCGCAGATGCATCGATTGATTATTGACAATTACTGGTGCCTAAACGTTATGCCGGATAAGTTTTCAGGACCGACATTGTTCTTATGCTTCATTTGGCGCCATCTTTCGAATGCTGGATTTGCATACTGCAGTGTGATTCACCTCGCGTTCCTTCGTAACCTGCTCGTTTGCCTCGCTAGCCGGCATCATCGTTTTTAGACTCATTTCCTCTGGTAGCGGATGCAGCATGTACTGCGCCCGAGTAGGATACTGTTGCCGCCACGAGGACTAGTCCCCTAATGGAAACGTTCGATCCCCCGATTCCCGATGCACAGGCGCTTTTCATGTGAGTGCTATCTTGAGACCTGCTTTGTACACGGCTTAAAACTGAAGAGCGCCGGCAGGATAGAGAGAGCATGAGTAGCACAGTAGCTTTTTCTTTTTAAGGTTTCTCGTCCTGTCTTTATATTGTCAGTATTCTTAGCGTCACCTTTGTTGTTCCCTGTAAACACCTTTAAAATATTCTCCTCATACTGTTCAAAAGTCAACAAATGCCAACGCGCTCAAATTTTGCTGCATCACGTCCCTTGCTTGTATTTGTGGCCTTTCTTGGATTTCTTGTTTCTGTTACAGCGTATATTCGTACATTTCTTGTATTGCCCACCCTCTCCGCCTTCTCTTTATTAGTCTCCCACAAAGCCGCCTAGCAATGTTGTGAATAAAAATTACAGGATCGCACTTAAGTCTGTACCCGCCGCGGTGGCTCAGTGTTTAAGGTGCTCGTCTATTGAGCCGGAGAACCCGGGTTCGAACCCGACCGCGGCGGCAGCGAAACGCAAAATGTGCCCGTCTTCTGTGCGATGTCAGTGCATGTTAAAGATCCCCCGGTGGTCGAAATTATTCCGGGGCCCTCCACTACGGCACCTCTTTCTTCTTTCAGTCCCTCCTTTATCCCTTCCCTTACGGCGCGGCTCAGGTGTCCGTCGAGATGTGAGACAGATACTGCGCCATTTCCTTTCCTTATCAACCAATTTTCATTTTCTTAAGTCTGCTGAAGAACGGAAATGCGCAAGCCTTTCCGTTTCCTCTCTTTCTCTCTGTATTTTTCATTCTTAATTTTTGAAATTTTGTGACGTTTCTGTGTTTATTTAGTTTTTATTGTTTGTTTTTCTTTATTTTTTATTTTGTACTAAGTAAGTCTTCTCACGCATATCCATCTTTTTTCATCGAATCAGTCACACTAAACCTGCTTCAAATGCAGGCCCCGCCGCGGTGGCTCAGTGGTTAGGGCGCTCGACTTCTGATCCGGAGTTCCCGGGTTCTAACCCGACCGCGGCGGCTGCGTTTTTATGGAGGAAAAACGCTAAGGCGCCCGTGTGCTGTGCGATGTCAGTGCACGTTAAAGATCCCCAGGTGGTCGAAATTATTCCGGAGCCCTCCACTACGGCACCTATTCTTCCTTTCTTTCACTCCCTCCTTTATCCCTTTCCTTACGGCGCGGTTCAGGTGTCCAAAGATATATGAGACAGATACTGCGTCATTTCCTTTCCCCAAAAACCAATTAATATTATTATTATTCAAATTCAGCGCTTATTTTCATTTATTAAATTTAATAAATTAACCATTACAATTCATCAGCCAAACTTTCCCATTTCAAGATCTACTCGCGCACTATACAACACAATCAAACTTTTGCACATTTATCTCCACAGAACGACATAATTAGACAGTTTTAGCTGTGCGTACGCAAAGCGCTACGGCGCTGCATGCGTTACGCTGTCCGCTGGCCGTGCCGTAGCGTCCCTCAGGCGCACGTAACGCCATCTAGAGACAAGACGTCACAGCACATCAACGCTCGGTTGAAGAAAATTTTATCCGTGATTACTGATAACTAGTGTGAGTGCATTGGGAGCCTTTTTTGATCCAAGAAGAAAAACTATGCAAAATCGAAGAAAATGTAAGAACTGGATAAAAGCTGTCGCCAGGTGTCGTTGATACGAGGAAAACACACTGAATTTAGTTAGGCCTAGGAACTTGAAAATCGCCAAATTATCTGAAAAGCAGGGACTAGTTATCGCTTATACCGCTACGTGTGGGCAAGAGTTGGCGAAATAAAAGCGAACCGCTGCCGTTTGAGCGAGCTATTGCGTCGGAGAATCCAGCGGCAACATGTATTTACTCCGAAGCGGGTGAACAGGGCGCCGCCATCTTGTCAAAGTTAGCGTACGCAAGCCACGCAAGCGCCGCAACGCAAAGTCCGCTGGCTAGCGTATGCACGCAAGACGCAGGGCTCGCGCTTGCGTTCTGCGCATGCGCACTACCACCCCCGCAAACTCCTTGCGTACGCTAAGCCGTTGCGTACGCACAGCTAAAGCTGTCTAATAGTGCGGACAAAACCTGCCCACACTTTTTGCTGACGCGACATAGCCATATAATGCTTTCGCATTAATAGAAATATCGGCATTGTTAGTGTTATCTTACCTGGAGATATTCAAAGAAGCGTCTTGTGAGGCTCAGGTTGCACGACAGCAGGCTGTTGAGTGAGAACCCGTCCGAATCTACGAGTATGCTGACCCCAGCAGTCTGAGAGGCCGGATCTGCTGCCATGTGCTCCAGACAGACGAGCGCTGCTTTTTGGGCTAAATCGTAGGACTTTCTGCTCGGAACCCAGACACCTACGTAAATAGGTTATAAAGTTTCGGGCACGGAGCGAGCAGGGAATAATAAGAACATTTAAGGATAGGTTATTCGCCCGCCTGTGCGGAACAAGCTGGAAAATCTTTATGCTGCCAGTATTTGTAACGAGAGAATGGGACTGTACACACCGATGTGTGCCACTCGTATCTGATCAAAAATTTCTTGTTTGTTTGTTTTTAGAAATGGTTGGCGCTCTTTGCGAATGGTGAGTTTTCGATAGTCCTCTCCGTGGCTCCGAATGCGTAACAGATGACGCAGCGCATGCCGGGAGCAAAGGGACTTAAGTCGGGATGAAAACGGCATGGTTTTCGACTAATGCCATCGCGCTAGACAGTTCTATTATAATAGCGTTTTTTTAGGAAAGGAAATGGTGCAATAACCGTCACACCTCTCGGTGGACACAACCGCACCGTGAGTAAAGGGAGTGAGATAGGAGTGAAAGAAGAGAAAGAGAGAAACAACTTTATTGAAACATTGGTCAATGAACGCCAGGAGAGAAGTCCATCTCCTGAAGGTAGCTGCTTACTCTCCTTCAAAGCTATCACATCCTATTATAAGGATAGGCATCGCCTCTACCCGAACCCTGCAAAGGGACTGGGGAAAAGCAAACGAACGCGTTCTACTTCGATTATTCACGAACACAATGCTGTGCCCGGCAGTACAAACACACTTCGATCCCGCGTTCACTGGCAGGTGCAAACACTGTGGGGAAGTGGCTGACACCTACCACATGGTTTGGGCTTGCCAGCGCAACTCAGCTCTCTCCCCCCACCCCAACACTACCAGAGAGGAATGGGAGGCGGCCCTGCTTGACTGTTCGGACCTTCAGGCCCAAAAGGCTTTGGTCAAGAGGGCTAAGCTGGCGGCTTCGACCAATGGGGTCCCGGAGTAAGGACTCCACCCATTGCGGGGCTCTTTTTAAAGAGCCTCACCTCTTTCATTCAATAAAGGCTTTTCACCACCACCACCACCACCTCCCCCGTCGCCCCTAGCCGTCGGCCGGAATCCCTTGGGACACAGCAGTAGCTAGGGCTTGACTGATTATGTCCTGCTGGACGTGAGGGCCTGGGCTGCAGAGGAAAGCTTCCCAGGATTCTAGAGTGCGCAAGCTATCGTACCTAGTCGGACATGTCCACACTATGTGGACCAAAGTTGCTGCCTCGTCGCAAAATTTGCACTTTGGCCCAAAGACGTACTACAGGATGCCACTTGCTGCAGCGTACTGGGTTGGAAAAAAATGGCGGTGGTTTAGCTCTGGTTAAACCTGGAGTGACTCGATAGCTACAGCTGGCCGAGTGGAACTTGGTCGCGTGATCAGCCACGGCGCCGCGCCGCCGGCAGCTGCTCTGCATCACGTCACCAACCACGTGACAGCGTGGCGGCGCCGCCACAGGGTGGTAGTGCCGCCACAGGGTTGCAGCGCCACCACAGGATGGCAGCGCCGCCACCGCCACGCAGAAGGCTCGGATTGCTACCATAGTGTAGCTATCACTACAAAAAAAATGGCGGTGTTTTAGGTCTGGTTAAACCTGGAGTGACACGATAGCTACAGCTCGCCGAGTGGAACTTGCTCAGTTGAATTGCAAAGTCAGTCCTTCGCCGCTCCGCTTTCGCTGGGCGTTCCGGAACCACTTCATCTTCGTCCCACTTGACACGGCGCATGCGCACAGCGTGGCAGCTCGGTTTCGCCGGTGCGACGCCCCGCCGGCAGCAGCAGCTGCTCCGCATCACGTGACCTCATGACGAGCCACGTGACCAGCCACGGCGCCCACAGCTGCAACGCACCACGTGACCAACCACGTGACAGCGCGGCGGCGCAGCCACACGGTGGCGGCACCGCCACGGCGCCGCCACGGTGTAGGCTCGAAATGCTACCGTAATGTAGCTATCGCTACAAAACTATCTGCAATTTTCTCCACATAACCTCATCTCTGCTGTTTATATTTTCGGTGACTTGGGAGGTTCGGGGGATGAGACCTCGGGAGACCGAATGAGCCTCCTCGTTTCCTCCAAATCCTTGGTGAGCTGGTGCCCAAACGAGCAGAATCAGTTATTTGGGTCCTCCTTCCCTGCTTAATATTGTCGCCGACAAACGTAGGGCGGCACGAAAAAGGGGCTTTTTTTAACCCGAAGGCCAGAAACCCAGCAGCGCGCGTTCGAACGGGAACGTCCTCTTCTTCGCTCCCACACGAGCCCAGTAATGCCGCTCGGCCGCATGGCGGCGCTCGCAGAATGTGAGCAGTGTGGCATTGCCCCCCTCCTTTTAAGAGGCATCGCCTCGATGCCTCCGGCAAGGGGGGTAAAGAGTGTGGAGACACCGAAAGTGCGATGGCGTGTGGTGGCAGCACTGAATGTGAACTCCGGGAGGGGCTAACGGGCGTAATACGGTTTCATGCGGGACACGTGGACGACTTCAGACTTGGGCGGGCGAGAAGACCGGACAACTCCTTGCGGGTACACTTCGTAGTTCACATCGATGAGTTGACGTAGCACCTCGTAGGGGCCGAAGTAGCGCCGCAGAAGCTTTTCAGAGCGACCGCGCACACGTATAGGGCTCCATACCCAGACGTGCTCGCCGGGTTGGTAAATCACCTCCCTGTGGCGGAGGTTGTAACGCCGGGCGTCAGTTGTCTGCTGGTGGCGAATGCGTTGTCGAGCAAGGTGGCGAGCGGCTTCTGCATCGCGAACGAATTGGTCAGCGCCTGGGACAGACGAGGGGGTACAATCCGGGAGCAGCATGGCGTCAAGCATGGTCAGGGCATCTCGGCCATACACCAAACGGAAGGGGGTGAAGCGCGTCGTTTCTTGGAGGGCGGTGTTGTACGCAAACGTGATGTAGGGAAGTATTTCGTCCCAGTTGCGATGGTCAGCGTCGACATACATAGACATCATATCTGTGATGGTCTTGTTCAGCCTCTCAGTAAGTCCATTCGTTTGAGGATGGTAAGCAGTCGTTTTTCTATGACTGGTGCCACTAAGACGGAGGACCTCGTGTGTAAGAGCCGACGTAAACGCGGTTCCCCGGTCAGTTAATACAACCACGGGGGCACGATGTGGTGAACAAAAAACTGTGCAATTTCAGCCGCGGTGCCACGGGGAAGAGCCTTGGTTTCACAATAGCGGCTTAGGTAGCCCGTGGCAACAACAATATACCGGTTTCCCATGGAGGACACCGGGAATGGGCCCAGTAAGTCCATGCCGACTTGTTGGAATGGGATTTGCGGTGGATCAATTGGCTTCAGAAGGCCGGCCGGTTTTGTCGGTGGTACCTTCCGTCGTTGACACTCACGGCAGGTTCGAACGTAGCGTTGGACGACCGCAGCAAGCCGTGGCCAGTAGTACTTGTGGCGGAGGCGTCCCAATGTTCTGGAAGAACCGAGGTGGCCAGAAGAAAGGTCGTCGTGGCATGCAGCGAGAACTTCCTTACGAAGCACGGTTGGGACAACGAGGAGATACGCAGTGTCGGTCGGACCGTAGTTTTTCTTGTAGAGGACTCCATCTGTTAAGCAAAACGACGAAAGTCCGCGCGAGAAGAGTCTGGGCGGAGAAGGAGCGGTTCCTTCGAGGTACTCGATTAGAGGCAGCAGTTCGCAGTCGGCCCTCTGGTAGTGGGCAAGGTCGGATGTGGTGACAGCGCCGAGGAAAGCAGAATCGTCGTCGGACTCATCTGGTGGGCACGGAAGAGGAGCTCGGGAGAGACAGTCTGCATCGCTATGTTGCCGACCCGACTTATACACGATGGTGACGTCGAACTCTTGTAACCGAAGGCTCCACCGTGCAAGTCGCCCCGATGGATCTTTGAGGTTCGCAAGCCAGCACAAGGAGTGATGATCGCTGACGGCTCGGAACGGGCGGCCGTACAGGTATGGACGAAATTTTGTGATTGCCCACACAACAGCGAGACACTCCCTTTCCGTTGTGGAATAATTCACTTCGGAACGGGACAAAGTGCGACTTGCGTATGCGATCACGCGTTCCACACCGTCTTGCCACTGCACAATCACCGCACCGAGGCCCACATTGCTGGCATCTGTGTGCAGTTCCGTGTCGGCCTGCTCGTCGAAGTGGGCAAGGATAGGCGTAGATTGGAGGCGGGCCTTAAGCTCTATGAAATCTTTTTCCTGATCCTGGCCCCAGAAAAAGGGTTCGGAGTCTTTTGTCAGGCGAGTCAGCGGCTCTACGAGCTTGGAGAAGTTTTTAACGAACCTCCGATAATAGGCGCAAAGCCCCAGGAAACGCCGCAAGCTTCGTTTATCTGTTGGCTGGGGAAATGCAGCAACGGCGGCGTTCTTTTCTGGGTCGGGGCTAACGCCCTGAGCACTCACAATGTGGCCAAGAAACTTGAGCTCCCGAAATGCGAAGTGGCACTTTCAGGCTTGAGAGACAGACCCGCAGAACAAATTGCTTCGAAGACGGCACGCAAACGTTTCAGGTGCTCCTCGAACGTGTCGGAGAAAATCACGACGTCGTCGAGATAGACAAGGCAGGACTGCCACTTCAGGTCAGTTAGCACGGTGTCCATCATACGCTGGAACGTCGCAGGGGCTGAACACAAGCCGAAAGAAAGCACCTTAAATTCGTACAGTCCGTCAGGAGTAACGAAGGCGGTCTTTTCTCGGTCACGTTCGTCGACCTCGATTTGCCAATAACCGCTACGAAGGTCGAGTGACGAAAAGTAGGTAGCATGGCGGAGGCGGTCTAATGAGTCATCAATGCGCGGCAGTGGATAGACATCTTTTTTGGTAACGTTATTGAGACGTCTATAATCTACACAGAACCGTAGGCTGCCCTCCTTCTTTGCGACGAGAACAACAGGTGACGCCCAGGGGCTCGTCGATGGTTGTATGACGTCGTCGTGGAGCATTTCGGCAACTTGGCGGCGGATAGCATCGCGCTCCTTCGACGAAACACGATAAGGACGCTGACATAGCGGTCTCTGGTCACTGTCGACGATAATACGGTGCTTAGTTATTGGCGTCTGGCGAACCTTGGATGTTGATGCAAAACAGTCGCGGAAAGAGTCAATAAGGCTTTCCACGCGGCGTTTCTGATTGGTCAGAAGGTCAGGGTTCACGTCGGTCCTAATGGCTGTTGCAGTGTCCTGTTCAGCTATTTCGGGGGCCGTTGTTGATAAGGCACATTGGCCGGCATGCTCGCCAAGTTCTTCAAAATGGGCAATCACCGTGTATTTCGTCAAATGTTGGGGTTCACAACTAAAGTTGGTCACTAAGAGCGTGGTACGCGCGTGAACAAGGTCGACAAGGGCGCGAGCAACGCAAACTTGCCGAGACAGTAGCAGCGACATATTCGCTTCGGCAATGCCCCGAGTACCGGAGCTGGTATCACACTGGACTGTGACAAACTTGCTTGCTCTCGGCGGTATCGTTGTGTGGTCATCAGAGATGCGTAATGGTGCTCTGTGCGGCTCGGGGTCGGTATCAACGGCTCGTTGTGTCGAAAACGATACCAATTGCTCGTGCAGGTTGATGACCGCCCCATACTCTTTAAGGAAGTCCATGCCGAGAATCAGTTCTTTAGAGCACTCTCGTAGCACGGCGAAGGAGCCTGTGAAAGTTGCACCGCGGATCTTTATACGGCTGGTGCAGACGCCAACCGGCGTTACCACATGGCAACCAGCTGTGCGTATCTGCGGCCCATGCCAAGGTGTTAGAACCTTTCTGAGGGTTGCGGCTAGGTTACTACTCATGACAGAAAAGTCGGCTCCGGTATCGACGAGTGCAGATACGTCATAGCCATCGGCGGCAACAAGAATTTCGGCGGCGGAAACAATTGCTTGACAATTTGTCGGCGAGGTTTTTGGTGCCGTCGTCGATGGGGTCGTCGCTGAGGTCGTCGGTGGGATCGTCTTTAAGGTCGGTGGGTGGGGTCGTCGCATAAAATCGTCGGATGGAGGCTGTTCACTGTCTGCGGCAGCGGCGGTCCTACCCCCAGAGGACGCCGTCTTCAGTTTTCCCGGCGGGGAGACGTACCTCTGAATTGGCCAGATGATGGTGCATGACTGGGTGGAGGAACTCGTCTTGGAGACGGCGACCTAGACTGGCGTCGTGGAGGCGTTGAGGTCAGCACATTATCGGCCATGTACTGCTCAATGTCTCGCGATCTCTCACCATAGCGCGGTCGAGGTGCGCTCGGTGGAAATCCTCTTAATCCCATCCGCCGGTAGGGGCAGTTGCGGAGGATATGACCGGGCTCCCCGCAGTGGTAGCATAGTGGCCGGTTGTTGGGTGTGCGCCACACGTCAGCTTTTCGAACAGGGCGCGGGTCACGCAGCTCGGCGGAGGGAAAGTACCCCCTGCGTTTGTTCGGCAGCAGGGCGGAACGCATGTGGAACTGGCGCAGGTCTCCGCAGAGCTTCACTGTAGCTCATGATGTACGGCTCCGGCTGCGGTGTCCGTAGGGCTTCGTTGTAGCTGCTGGCGTACGGCTCCGGCTGTGGTGCCGGTGGTGGCTGGACTGCTCGCCGAATTTCCTCGCGGACGGCATCGGCTACAGCTGCAACACTGGCAGGTGGAGCATCTAAGCGGAGGTTTGCGCAGTTCTTCGCGAACTACACTCCGCACAAGCTCCCGAAGAGCCTCGTCCCCGGCGACTGGCAGGGACGCACAATAGTTGCTGGCCGCAACACTTCCCGGACGACCGTACTGCGCACTGCGTTCCTGTAAGGAACGTTCCATGCCTGTGGCTTCTTTAGCGAAGTCAGCGACGGTTCTTGGTGGGTCGCGTATGAGGCCAGCGAAGAGCTGCTCCTTCACACCACGCATGAGGTGGCGCACCTTGGTAGCCTCTGGCATGGCAGGGTCAGCCCGATTGAAAAGACGTGCCATGTCTTCAATAAACATAGCGACGCTTTCGTTCGCCTGCTGTGACCTGGTGCGAAGGGCGAGGTCGGCATTTTCCTTGCGTGCGTTTGTGCTGAAGGTAGCCAGCAACTGACGGCGGAACGCTTCCCAGTTCGTAAAGGATGCCTCATGGTTCTCGAACCATGTCTTCGCAGAGTCTTGGAACGAGAAATAGACGTTTCGTAGTTTTCGGTCGTCGTCCCACTGGTTAAAGGTGGCCACACGGTCAAAGCTGGACAACCAGTCCTCGTCGTCCTCAAACCGATCGCCGTGGAAGGATGGTGGTGAGCGAGGGGCGAGAACTACAACGGTCGGGTCAGTGCCGGAAGGCTGGCCTGTCTGACTGCCTGTAGTAGACGTCATGGTACGCACCGGCCTCGTCAGTGGCTGACACTCAGGTTGCAGGCCTCGCAGGCGGCGGATCGCTTTGTGGACGGGTGTTGTGTCCAAGCGTCGCTGATCAGCGTCAGAGTTGCCCTCGGGGTGAGCGTTCATGGAACGATACCCAGCGGCTCCACCAAAATGTCGCCGACAAACGTAGGGCGGCACGAAAAAGGGGCTTTTTTTTAATCCGAAGGCCAGAAACCCAGCAGCGCGCGTTCGAACGGGAACGTCCTCTTCTTCGCTCCCACACGAGCCCAGTAATGCCGCTCGGCCGCATGGCGGCGCTCGCAGAATGTGAGCAGTGTGGCAATATATAGATGGCAGTCTCCGTCACCCTTCCTGATTCGTAATTTCTTACAGCGCTTTGAGAGAGAGGAAGAGGTGCCGTAGTGGAGGACTCCGGAGAAATTTAGACCACTTGTGGATCTTTAACGCGCACTGACATCGCACAGCACACGTGGCAATAATAATTGGTTTTTGGGGTGCTAAGTGCACTTTTCGATTAATCGGGTGACTCGGGGATTGTGGTGCTCGACTGCTAAGCCCGAGAACGCGGACGCGGAAAGCAGTATATAGGTATATAGACAGCTGTGTGCTGTGCAATGTCAACACACGTCCGCAGGTGACCGGAATTAATTCGGAACCTTCCATTACGGCGCCTGTTTATCCCTCTAAAGTTCGTCTTCAGTGAGCCCCAGTGAGAGAGTTGCTGCGCCTTTCGTTCTCAATAAACATTTGGAAAGTGCTTAGGGGCGGCAAGCAGCGTGCTGTCCACGACGTGGCAGACAGCGTGGTTCGACGCGTTCGCTCTTCGTCAGATGAACATCTGATTACCAGGGTTTGCTACACGTCGAAGGCGCGGGTTCAGTATGTATGCGGTAATGCGGGGAGACGGGCTTGCAGAGCTGAACCCTCGCTGTCGTCATCGGCGCCTGACGCATAACAACAAGTCGCATGATACTTATAGCTATCCACCTCGTTCGGGGCGCTCGGCTACTGATCCGGAGTTCCCGGGTTCGAACCCGACCGCGGCGGCTGCGTTTCGATGGAGGCGAAACGCTAAGGCGCCCGTGTGCTGTGCGATGTCAGTGCACGTTAAAGATCCCCACGTGGTAGAAATTTTTCCGGAGCCCTCCACTACGGCACATCTTCCTTCCTTTCTTCCTTCACTCCCTCCTTTATCCCTTCCCTTACGGCGCGGTTCAGGTGTCGGCCTATATGTGAGACAGATACTGCGTCATTTCCTTTCCCCGAAAACTAATCTTCATTTTCTATTTTCATCCAGGACATGGCAAACAGCGTCTTATTTTATACGTTAAATATAGGTTGTTTCTGAGAGTAGGCCCAACGTTCATAAAAATCATTCATTGACCGTTAATCGTATATATTCTCTTTTTTTTCCTGCGGGTTAAATGTGCGCTTCGTAATCATACGATCGTAGATTAGTAGTTTTAGTAGTTCCGGATGTAATGTTTCTGCACGTTGTTGTCTTGAGGACATTTTTCTTTAATTGCCCATGTGCTGTAAATTATTCTTGTTCGTTATTGTAAAAGCTTCCAGAGCCAGCATTACCGCGTTTTTCGTCTATTGATTCGCCAGTGAGTTGGTGGTGTACGTGTGCAAGTTCTAATTTCGTTTTCATGTGAGTGTATAAAACGAGTTAATAAAAACGTTTACAAGGTGTTGTAATAGCCCTATAGGTTGGCGATCGAGTAAGCATCAGAACTGAACAAGCAATGGCTTGTTCTCAAGAGAGCAAGTGAATAAGCGCCTATTGGCTAAAAGGGAGTGAGTAAAGCGTGCGCTTTTACCTGCTTTAAAAAGAATCACGAGACGACCGTGCGCGTCTTTGGAAGGCAATACCATCATGATCCTTCTACTGGATGGGTCGATGCTTGACGGGACGAAGTCGGAGTACACCGTCGGACAGGCTGCGCGGTTCCTGTAGTACTTTTGGACAGTTCTGCGCGCCGCCTCAACGTCGTACTTGCGGACTCGAAGAAACCGGACAAGGAACTCTTCATCAGTTCTTGGCTTTAACTTTTTGTCCTCTGTAAAGAAAAAGTCCGCTATGCGTCAACACGGAAAGTTTAGCAGTGTCTGAATATTTTTCAAGCCCTAATTGATTAACGTGACTAAAGCGCACGCGGTCTCCTATCCGTACGCAGACATTTGGAGATGGGGTAATGCCACAGGCCCAAGCAGGTTGCTGCGGCTCAACGTGCTTCCACTGTTCTGTGCCACTGCTTTTCAACGAAGGGTTATCGCTGACACATTGCTGAGAGTTCTTGCTTTATTGTCTCTTTTTTTAACTATGAAAAAGAAAAGAGAGGAAAGAAATAAATGCCAAATATACCCCAACTTTAAAGTTACCTTAAAGTTAACTTAAAGTTACCCCAACTTTCATTTTCCTTCACAGTTTTCCTGTATTATTCAAGTCAGTGACGTGATTATTTGACACGTTTCCTTCCTTCTCGGTACATACTTCAATGAAATGTGGCTATGAACATTCGCATATATACCGTCACTTTCGTGACGTATACAGACATTCAGAGAAGCCTTGTTGTGCGTCGCTTTCTGCAAGCATGCAGAAAGAGTGCTGTACTGATTTACCCTGCAGCAGCTGCCTAAGTTGTAAGATGGCCTCCGCTTCACTCTTCGTGTCCGAACGCTGTGTCTCCAGGGTTTCTTCGTCGCTGGCGGTTTCTTTTACATTTACTGCGCTCTCAGCCGACATCCTCGAATGCAGTCAGTCTTCCTGTTCGTATGAGGGTAGCAAGGAATAACACGGACATGCGTTGATCCGGTAGCTGGTTCGTGATACTCGGACGCTAAATGAACAGTGAGAGGCCAGGTGGCACAGCGGTTTGGCTAAGTTAATGATGGCGCTGCTTTAAAAGGGAGTGAAGCGATACCCACAAAGAAACGGCCAGCATCCTTCTCCGACCGGTTTGTGTTCTGGTTGAGGCTGTTTCAGGCTAATTCAATTTAGATTCAGATCACAATTCAGATTACGAAACTGCAATTTATCAAGACACCTATCGACTCTAAACTCGAACACACTGCATCTATTTGGGACTCCAGTCGTAATACTTTAATACACTCATTAGAAATGGTCCAAAGTAATTCCGCTCGATTTATTCTTTCTAACTACAAGAAAACCGCGAGCACAACCACCATGAGATCCAGTCTTAATCTTCTATCTCTTGCATCGCTTGCATCTTGCCGTTAGCTCTATCGCCTTTTTCTGTTTCACAATTTCGTTACAATGATTCATTGCGCGACAAACTCAATTTACGTCCCCGACATATTTCATCCCGATTACATCATTCTCTCAAAGTTGGAACTCACTTATGCAGAACAGATGATTTGCAGCACTCCTTTTTAGATCAAACCTCCCATGAGTGGAACTGCCTTCCCGCCCAAACTGCGACATTTTTGGGACCGTGATCATTTTAAGAACCCTGTAGCTAACATTGCACGAGTAGGAGCCTAAATGTTTATCATGTTATCAATTACTGCTTCTGTATCTGTAACCGCTCTTTTTTTCTAATACACATGGCCCTGCGGGTATAATGAATAAATAAATTCCGTGTCTTACTAGGCCACTACAGAACACAAAGAACTGTTCCCTACCCCACGTTAACATCTCCAGAGCAAAGGCCCGCATGTGACGATTAATCCAAACCAACTGCCTTCCGAACCTCTGCCACATGCATCTGTGCTTCCCCCCTCTTTTTTTTTCACCTGCCGTACAAGTGACAACCCCCAACCATCCTTATAACATTATTTCGGAGAATGTTCTTCAACCCACCAGGATCCCAACCCATCGCCAAACGCATCATCGGAAGCTGTTCTGTCCAGTCCGGACCTGCAAAACCAGTGATGGCTGCCGTTGGAATTGTGAGCAGAGGACCCTGCTCGTGAGGGGCAGCATCATCAATTTTTTTCGTTCACTCACTGAGACTTCACTCTTTTGGAAGACTAAACAGGTAAATAAGCTCGGAAATACAATTCGGCCTCTGCGCGACACCCACAAAATATGCGACATATACCGCATGGACATCGCACATTGTCTTTAGAGAACAGGTCGGTGTCGCTTAGGTTACTTTTGGTGTGATTGGGAGTCGGGATGAAAGCTATAACAACGTGCGTTCCTTGCCCATCTTAATCGTGAATGCGACAATAGATATGGATGCAGAATGAGTAATAGATACGTAAGAAAGTCTTTGGAGATATAAGGATGGCTGCTGCTGTATCGTAACACCAGTCGCGGCGAATGAGAGAAAACAAGAGAAAGTCACTCGCCTACAAGGAATATGCACGGAGGCGCTCGCGCTCTTGGGAGCGAGGTTGAAGGGAATAAAGAACAGATCATCAGCTCCCGGTACTGCGGGTCCAAGCTCTTAACCTCTAAACCACTTGCCACGACTACAACCAGAGTCGTCGTATACCGAGTGTTTCACCTCAGATGTTCTGCGATTTTTAAACATAGGTTCTTTGAGTTAAAAGAGCGCTTTTTTCCACGTATCATTGCCAGCGGTGTAACGCATCAGAATACGGCTAAGACATGCTGACTGGTAGGCTGGTTAGCTAATACGGAATAGTTAACATTTTGACTATTACTATTAGTCTCCTCATTAATTGAGAGGTGTGTTGCCCACCGTAAGTGATATCCATATCACTGTATAGAATTTCTAAAACGTAGTTACCCTCGGCGCTGTGGCCCAACAATTTTTGCCTACATCGCGACAGAATGCATGCGCTTTTGAAGAGCTTAGAGGCTAAGCAACCCCTCCAGTGCACGTAACTCGTCAATGTAGCCAATATTTGTTGGAACACTGCTCCGAGGGTAACTGCGCTTTCGAAGTTCTAAAAAGTGATATGGACATTACTTATGGTGGGCAACGCTGCTCTCAGTAAATAAAGAGACTAGCAGTAGTAGTTATAAAGTTTACTCAATATCAGTCAAGCAGCCTACTAGCTAACACGTCTTAGCTGTATTATTCTGATCCGCTACAACGCTGAGAATGCTGCGCCGAAAAAAGCTAACTAAAACAGGCTATTTTTAAAGATTGCGGAAGAAAACTACGGCGTGCCTTATTCGACCTTCTGTTCAGTTAATCTAAAACTGTCAAAAAACTTGAGAGAATATTCGATTCCTTCCTAATAATTCGGAACATGCTCTATTTGATCCGTTCAGCCAATTGAATAGGAGAATATTCGATTTGATGTTCGAAAATTCGGCTCTTCGCTGATCCCTAGAAAGTATATCTCGCAAACTCACGTATACAACCCACACATAAGAGTTGCACTTGAGGTTAGCTTGGAAATATACGCCAAAATGGTGCGAGCGAGAATCGCGTACTGCACTGCAAAAAATAGGATTACCTGCGTTGCGTAGCGATGCTTCAGGTGCGCTATTTTGTTGCCCCCAGGAGCGGCCGCTCACAACGACCATGCAGATGAGAGTCGAGGCAGAGTGGGCCGCAGAGACTGCGCACGTTCGTATCGGCTGCATTTTGACCCCGAGATACCAGAAGCGAAAAAATAGTCGGCATAGTAAACATGTCAGCTCTCCTTTCTTTAGTGCCACCAAGCCTCTCCTTATATCTTCCTCTTCGCGGCTTCTGTCGTTTCCAATGCCCTCATTATGCTGCTGTTCCAGCGTCGACAGCGTGACGTGCACGCTTGCACTTCGGCTGCGTTGCTTGTCGGCAGGTTATCTGCTCCTGCAGTGCACTTGAAATGTGAAGTGCACGTGAAGAAATGCGCAGCTAGGCGATCATACGAGGTGTTGCGACAAATATGCGTTAGCAGTACTGGTTCTGCATTTCGCTGCTGCGATGGTCGCCTTCCCGTTGCGGCGTTGAATTGCATTTCGACGTCGCTTGTGCGTTCCATTGCTGCGTATGCTTTTCGTTCGTGGTGACGTCTGGAGGGAGGAAGCGAATGGTGGGCAGGGCTTTCTAAAGGGTGCACGTGGGTGGCTGGCGGTCGGTGAAAGGTTATGGTTGGTCATGGAAAAACCAGCAGAAAAGGAGGCGTTCACAAGAAGAAATAGTAGACAGGACGACGCTGGAAACACAACTTGTGTTACACAATTTGTTTCCAGCCAAGCCCGAGCAGCATGAAGTTGCCTAGCCCCGTGTTCCACGCTTCGCACTTCGCATTTCACCACGACGGCACAGCAGAATGTCACGTTTAGTGAGCTCGGCCTTCTTCCCCAGAGAGTGCGAACAACAGCGAAGCGTGGCGCTTTGCGTAACTTAGAGGCGACGTGCGAGGTCGTCGTATGCCAAACCAACGCACTTCCCTCCGGCACGTACTTACATCGAGATTCAGGGTCGGTACTGATGTGTTCACAAAGAAACGTGGGGAAAATGCCGATGAAAACTTCGAAAAACAACTGTACATGACGTTACCGACGTCTGTGCTGCAACAGATTAGATCGAGCAAGCTGCACCAACTCTTACTCGTACGTGTTTATTTCTGCTATGCTATTAAAATATGGATGCAAAATAACATCATTGTAATCGATTATTTTTCTTTAGCTGTTCAGTTACTTTTCACGGGCTGTAACTGACCACTGAAATCAGTTACATTGAGGTGAAGTAATTATAATCGGTTACCTGTCGTCTGTAACTTGTAGTACAAGACCGGTTACAGCTGTAACACTCCTTCATTGCAAACTGCTCAGTTTATGAATTTTATTCGCTGTAATTGCATCCTAGACTGGAATGCAAAAATGATCATCGAAATCGTTCATAAAATGAGATAATCCGACAGAGCTCTTCGTCCTGATATATTATAAAAACATTGGTCTTGCGGACGACCAGAGCCTTCGAGCAGAAGCATGATTGTCGGAACGTCGAGCCAGTTCTCATCTTTCATTTTTGGAACTGGCTGCTGTTGCTTCGAGAGTCAGCTGTCTCTGTTACACGATTAAGTATAGCAGTATGCTTTGGGAAGAGAACCCCAATATTGGTGCAAAGTGTCACAGGCTGATGAAAGTTTACTTTGAATATATTTACGTTTGCACCACGACATATTTTGCGTAACGACCACTCGTATTACCTTAAGTTCATTCACAGTTTGTATACCGATATTATTTAACTAAACCATTAAATATTGTAGAAACTGGTTTCCCTTGTAACGGGAAAGATTTGGTTTCGTTTCAGAAAATGTTGCTATTACAAGGCCATTCTGTTGAACCCAAAAACTTGCCTTGTTGAGTACAAAGTTTAGCGTATTAAACAAATCACTTTATTGGTGAGAACAAAATATGCTTGCATTTCTGGTGTAATAGGTACTTAGCCCGCTGATCAACGCCGACTATATTGGAGCTTGCTGTAAATAGAAGGAGCCTATTTATGCTCCCCTGGCGAAATCCAGAAAGTGTGCATTCAGTGCAATGTGCCGCCACTGATACCAACGAACTGAAACCAATGCGATAGATAGATCTATAAATTCAAATGGCTTTCTATGAGCCTCTCATTACGACAACTAAAAAAAGTTTCCTTGTTTTTACACGAATTCCATAATATGCTGGCCTTTTAGGAGTACAGTTGAATCTTTTTATAGCGAAGCTGAAGGGGCCCGGCGATTACTTCGTTGTAGCCCGTGTTGACCGAACTTCCAAGGACATTGTTGTTGCTTCGTTATATTCATTATTTCGTTATAAACTGTCTCGATATAAGAAGATTCTACTGTAATTTTCTTTCGGGGTAGTCGTGATATCTTTTAAATCAACAAGCAAGCCTGTGGCAAAGTCCTAAGGTTCCATATTTTGTAGTTTGCGTTTCTTTTCATCCAAAACAGCTAGCTGTGTGGATTGACCGTTCGAAACCCGTACTGAAAGCTCGCGAATTTCTAATATTTTTCCAAGAAACATATAAGACAAACCGTAATTAACGTTTTTAATCGTTTACAACATACTAAACTTCTAGATTTTAGTTTTTAACGTCCGAAAGCGATACATGGGTGATGAGGGGAGCCGTAGTAGAGGGTTCCGGATTAATTTAGACCACATGGCGTTCCTTAACGTGCGCTGACATCGCACATCACACGGACATTTTTTTTTTCCGCCTCCATCGAGACACGGCCGCCGCGGCCGGGATCGAACCCGGGACCTTGGAATCAGCAGGCGAACGCCAAAGCCATTTAGCCACCGTGGCGGGTCCTTGTGGAATACTGGCGGGAATGGCATGGGCTAGTAATTAGGGTTTGCTATCACTATTCTCATTTTGCTTTTTAGGAAAAATCACGATAATGTAAAACAAGTTGGAAAGTTGAGTTTAAATTTGCGATATAGTATGAATAATAAGTTTGACTAGTGTAATTTTGCATACCTTGTCGGTCACAGCGTCGCGAATTATTTATTTGCAAGAATATCAGGTAGAATTCTTCAACTCAGAGTCAAGAAATAAATGGTTGGACATTAATCTGATCTACAAGGCTTTCTACGTAAGGAAGGGAGTCAGAAGTTCGATACGTGGTGATCTCCCTAGTGTTATTGAAGGATTTCTTTTGCAATTAGCCCTAACAATGCGGAAACAGTTGCAGGCAAGAGGAAAGAAGGAAAACTGAGTTACCGTTAAAACGTTGGCTAAGGTTTGTTATCCTCCACAGTTCTGCCCCGTAGGCATGTAGGTACACACAGCAGGAACGCGGAGGCTAACGAAAAGGGTTCTACATAAATTGAGGACAGTGCAGCGAGCTACGGAAAGGAAAAAAAAATATATGTGACGTTAGAGACAGGAAGAGAGCGGAGTGAGCCAGGGAACAAAGGCAGGTCGAAATCAAGAAGAAATGGCCTTGGGCAGGGCAATGTAATGCGAAGGCAAGGTAACTGATAATCGTTAAGTGTAACGCACTGGATTCCACTTCTGGTGTCGAAACGGACCCACTATGCCGAGCTCCACACCAGAAGGGTTTTGTAAGGTGGTGCCCCCCCCCCCCCCCCCCGCACGCATAGCGGCACGGGCCGGAATTTGGAAGGGGTGGGGGTCTGCTTCTTTTGCCCCCGATGGTACAAAAGGAAGATGAGCTTATGCGAGCGTGTCCGACCGCTTTCGTGTCTTAACACAGACTGCCCTTTCCTCTCCCACAGCGCCCTTCCATTTCCGAAAAGGAGAAGGCGTTCGTCCTCACGGATTCTGTTGCAGTGTCCGCAGCGACTGCTGAATGCGTCTCATGGCCAAGGATTCCTACGGAAGAGACGGCGACAACCTCCCCCCTCGCCACACCCCACCCCGACATACCCTTCCCCTTCCTCTCGTCCCCAAGAGTGATGCCCAAAGGGCCAACATACGTCGGGACCAGTATCCCCCACCCCAGAATAATTCATAGTAGCAACCACCACCGCCAACCACCACTGTGCATAGCCGTAGTCTGCAGCAGAGGTCTTGGTCTAACCATTTGCGCAACTTCCTACCGGGCCCATGTGTTGAAATCCGCTGTTCTGATTGGGCCAAAACCCGGAGCAGCACTTCTTATTTCTTCACTGTTAGCGGCGTGTTGAAATCCGCTGTTCTGATTGGGCCAAAACCCGGAGCAGCACTTCTTATTTCTTCACTGTTAGCGGCACCACTCGCTTCGCAATGGAAGCCCTTGGACTCCTTCATTCAGTTAGTTGCCGCGACGCGACGCTAGCCGTATGGAGCGACTCCAAGAACGCACTACTCTGTGAGTCTGCTTGCGGCTCCTTCAGTTCATCCGGGTTCCGTAGTAGGGCGCAGTAGGGCGCCACAAAAGCGCTTCTCTTCCCGACAACCATGAAGCAGGCGCGGGAGATTGTCGCGGCACCTATGAGAAGTAATAGAAAGTGCGCTCCTTACAATAAACTCCCGAGAAGTTTGATAAACGAAACAGAACCAGTAACCAGTAAAGCAGGTGTCGTAACAAAAATGCATGGTGTCAGACGGCGACAGTTTCTATTTTTCGCTTCTACCTGGCCGCTGCTGACATCAACCTCGACATACTGGCCACAGGGAATAGTTTTGAACCTGAATCCCTGAGTTTCCCAACTGGCATCATCAAAGAGCTCTGGTCCGCGGTAATGCGTTGCTTCGCTTTCCTTTTAAGGCGCTGCCGTCTGGGGCATACACTGCATGTCCGGGTATAGCATGAGCGACGTAGAGTTATGCCTACCTTTGAAGAATGCCGCCCCGCAATCACCCTTCCTTCTTTTGCCCTCCCCCACGCTGGCCGCGGCCGTCCTGTGCCTCCCCGTGGATGCGTTGGACGCCATTTTTTATGCATGAACAGGTGTTTCTGCATCCGAACGAGAGGAAGAAGCGGAGGAGGGAAGGGGGAGGGGGGATGTCGTTACTCTACTGACGGGCTTCACATGAGCGTGTTTCTCACACTTGGAGAATCCGGCCATCGCACAGACTTCTGGCTGATAACAGCCTTGCAGTAATGGTCTTCCAGGCCAGCCCGAGCTTGCAGATCCCTTGCTGGTTTTCTTGCAACTTTCCATCCTCGGACTGTCGTCGAATGTATGGGGCAGGCAGTCGTACAGCGGCAGCCTGCCCAGTCAGCTAATAATATCAAGTCAGCTTCATTTCTCCAGTCAGATAGTAATAATATCTCTGCACAATATTTCAAAGCTGTGCAAACAAAACCTGCTGTAATGTCGTGGCGCACTTTATAAATTCTTATAATGTGATAACATTTAGGTTGTCTCACAAGAAAATGTCCGGCTCCTCTGTCACGAGATTTCCTAATTGATCGAGACAGATCACGTGGAAAAGTGCCCACATTAGCCAAATTCAATGCACACGTTGGCGTTGACAACGTAGCTACAGAAACGCATCACTGGAGCATAGGCCGCCGGCGTACATTGGGTAAATCGGCATTGTCGATGAAAAAGTTGAAAACGCGCTTAACTGCACATGGGTCAGCGGACCCTCAATCGCGTTTTCAGGGACGCGGCGGTGGTGTCCGCCTGTAAAAAAACTGTGCTTTCGGACACATTTCGCGCTTAGTAGTGCTGTTTTGTCTTTTCCCTTCACCTTTATTTTTTTAGTATCATATTTAACTGTTTTTTTTTTTTGTGTGTCAGGCATATGCTGCGAAATCAAGGAACCAACTTATATGTTGTGCAGAATTCTCTCACTTGCTCAGGCGCGTTTTTCCTCTTGCCGCGAATTCCCTCGCAGAGCAAAAACAAAAATATGGATACATAACACGATATCCTTTACTTTGGTATAGCAAAAAAAAAAATATGCGGAACATCATGTTTCAGCTCTAAAGCATCAAAGTGCATTGTTGGGCAAGTTGGTGAGACATTCTGTGGGAAAACAGCGCAAAAAACACAGGACTAAGAAAGACAGACAAACTCGAGCGCTGACTAACAACAGAGTGTATTTAGTGCGAGAGCGAAATAAATACACGAAAAAAAAAGACTTGCGCAGGCGCGGAAAAGGAAAGAACAACAACGCAAGGGATATTCATGTGCCAGCAAACCTTCCGTTTCATTATCACGCCACGAGCTGAACAATCTTAACTCAGACTGGCGCGCTTGGTGCCCTTGCCTTGACGTTGTTGTTTTTTTTCCTTTCCCGCGCCTGCGCGTGTCTTTTTTTTCGTGTATTTATTTCGCTCTGGCACTAAACACACTCTGTTGTTAGTGAGCGCTCGAGTCTGTCTGTCTTTCTTAGTCCTGAGCTTTTTGCGCTGTATTCCTACAGAATCAGCTCTAACGCTATTTAAAAAAAACAATATAACCATTAAGGTCGCCGAGCCCTGACATCGGAATTAGGGAATACAGCGACTGTGCTCCAATTTTTTTTTTAATCGCGAGATGCCAAGGATATAAGCCTAACTTCAGAGACAACTGCCGTTTACTTAATCTTGAAAATAAGCCTGCTTTGTTTGACTCTTTGTATACACTAACAGCAATCACTAACACGTTCAGTAACCGCTGGTTAATTGGCATTTATGTGCGAAAGCAGCACTGTCGGTATAGAGTGATTAGGCGATAGATTGGAGCCGAAGTATTCGCCGATTAACTGGGTCAATCCGCCTACCACTGTGCTCCCCTGATGAGGAGCGGCAGCGCATGTCCAGCTGCACCGCTGCAAGACCTAGCCGTGCATAGTTTCATGACGTGCTGTAGAAGGCAGCCTGCTTCCTTTATGGTTTATATGGTCTATGGGGTTCAACGTCCATATATCGACTCAGGCTACGATGGACGCCGTAGTGGAGGGCTCCGGATAATTTTTCGACCTCCTGGGGTTCGGCATCGCACAGTGCACGGGCCTCTAACGTTTCGACTCCATCGAAATGCGACTGACGCGGACGGGACCGCACCCACGTCTTTCGAGCCAGCAGCCGATCACGATAACCATTGAGCTACCGCGGCGGCTTTACTTGCGTTATCCACACCTGTGATAACGTGAGTTCGTAATTTGGGTATATTGCATCCATTTCAGTTAACTAAGTTACAGCCGGGACTTTTTCTCATTTTTCTGTATTTTAAAGTAAAGGAGTGCATTAATGAAATGAACATCGCCGTAACAAAACATCACTGTATATTACAACCTCGTTACACAGGTTGCAGTGTGAAATAGATGAAAAAATTCTATCGTTTGGGCATCACCAGCAGGTTCCCAACCGCTAAAGTGAACAGCCTCTGAACGCCTTGAAACGTTCCGGCCGGTTGGAACAGAATCCTTTGGCGCCTTCGTCAAATCACAGCGTTGCGTCCAGCTTGCTTGCATCGAGAGTTGTCTTGTACGGTCGCTGGCTAGCTCTTGCTCTCCGTGCGGTTCTCCTTGCAAATGTCCGTCCAGAAGACGTCCCAGTCTGAGCTCGGCGCCGTGCCCCCGTACTCCGCGGGGAGCATGCTTGGAGAGATGTCGTCGTGAAGTTCCTGAACGCGTTTCCCGTGGAAGCGAATCTGAAATGACACGCGCGTCGGCAAAGCGTCACATAAAGCACAATCATTCATTCGTGCGCGCTTTCCATTATTCGAGACGTCAGTAATCATTAACCGTGATTTCCAATTTTTCTACGGCAGCATGGACCACGTCGTTATTCTTCGCGTCATCCAAGCAGCTTTGGTGTCCCCAATTTGAATACCAAGTTCTAGCTTCGTCCCTCTCAAGTAAATAGGTTAGGTTAGACATATTAAGCTGCTGGTTTAGTAACGTATCTTTGAGAAAAAGGAGGAGGGAAGGAAAGGGCGTGGGGAGGGAATCTTCAGAAAAAGAGATTCGATCCAACTAAAACTTTAGTTCCCTGCTCGCTTTACCGTTTCATGAATTCCAATGAGGAGGAAGATTTGCAACCTCCAGCCCTATTCTCACTTTTTAATGGTGGCTACCAATGGATGAAGCAAGTGTTCTGAAATGGCATATTCATAGGCCAAGAAATGTGAGGACTAGGCTGTGTCAAAATCCTTGCTGGTGTTCGACCGGCGGGTTGGTTGTTTTTCGGATCGTGAGTTAGGTGAACCCGCCGCGGGGGCTCAGTGGTTAGGGCGCTCGACTACTGATCCGGAGTTCCCGGGTTCGAACCCGACCGCGGCGGCTGCATTTTTATGGAGGAAAAACGATAAGGCGCCCGTGTGCTGTGCGATGTCAGTGCACGTTAACGATCCCCACGTGGTCGAAATTATTCCGGAGCCCTCCACTACGGCACATCTTCTTCCTTTCGTCTTTCACTCCCTCCTTTATCCCTTCCCTTACGGCGCGGTTCAGGTGTCCAACGATATATGAGACAGATACTGCGCCATTTCCTTTCCCCAAAAATCAATTATTATTATTATTATTATTATTATTATTATTATTATTATTATTATTATTATTATTATTATTATTATTATTATTATTATTATTATTATTAGTTAGGTGAAGTTTTACTGGTTTTTCTTCCATGCTTAGAAATTTTGGACAAGCGCATTTTATCAGCGGAAAGTTGTTTATGAGCTCAGTTTTTTTTTTTCACATATCGTAAGATTGCACTATAACAATCAATATAACTGCAGACACCCCCCCCCCCCCCCCCCCAGGGCACGCGTGCAGTTTTCTGATAGTTATTGTCAAAATCGCGCCTCATTCTATTGTTACTTTATTAATAAATAGCCACTAACGACAAGGACATTTTCTATGGCAGTCGTGAATACTCGGTACAGGCACAGGGCAAACTTTAAAAGCAACATTTTGCCTCACAATTAAAAGTGTTGTCCCAGAAAGCTGGACTTTCTATAGGAGCAAAGCACAAGCCGATGGCTATGCACTTCATCATTTCATATGTAACGTCATTACTCGCCGAGGCACCTTAGTACGCATTTAAAGGCTGCATTTTATCTTCTCCCCTTTTTATTGCTTTTATTTTACCTTTTCCGTACCGCTCGTCTTCCAAGTTTATCTACCAAATTCCCTTCCCCACGCACAGTTGCATGCCAGCGATTTTTAAAAGCCCGCTAAATTCTTTGTTTCTTCGTTAAAAGGCCTCTCTCTCTCTCTCTCTCTCTCTCTCTCTCTCTCTCTCTCTCTCTCTCTCTGCGTGTCCCTAGTATCGGCATGAAATGGTCTTTAACCAACAGCCTGAATTGATATTGTGAACCATACCTTCCCATTGTAAAGCGAAGCGTGTGAATGGTGCCAGCATACCTGTCAGGACTTTAACGATAACTTACCGATTTGATTGTCTCCTCTTTCATAAAAGGCCTCATGAGGGCGTAGAAGAAGTTGAACGCAGCCGGCTGCCGGATGACGTGAGCTTCGTTCGGAAGAATGGGTGCGCAATACTACGAAGAGACAAAGAAAGGTCGCTCAGCGTACGAATTTTTGCACGGTAGTCGACTTTTACCGTCAAGGTCTGTTGCGATATTCCGCCACGTCCAGTTCACTTCAGTTGTCAGTGCTCTTATCTGCATTATCTGCACTCTTCTTTATCATGTACTTATACAGACATGTGTGCTTTGTTAATTGGTTTCGCCACTTAATGTGTGCTTTAATAACTTTATGCCTTGCATGTATAAAAACATTCCCGTTTGCTGCAATGTAAACAGTTGCTGGGCCTTTTTGAAGTCACATAAGCGGCTTTTACCACAAGAATCCATACAGAGACTATTGGAATATAAAACCTGAATTGAATCTGAATTGATGCCAATACCAAAGGGATTCAAGGGATGCCCAACATGACTTAATTAAGGACTAGTTGAGTGTAAGTATGAAATGATAGCCAACGCCCAAACATTGATTCCTGTGTGCGGTTTAAGAAGGTTCAGTTTAGGGGAGTATTTGCGGTTGAAATAACGGCACCCCTGACGCGAAATTGATACCTTTACATTGTTCTGAGTGAATAGCACGCATGTTTCAGCCATGGAAGCTGCAGACCGCGTGCTGCACAATTAAACTTTTGCGTCAAGCTCGTTCAGATAGTGATACTGTTACGAAGCTTTGTTGTGTTCATTCTTCCTTAAATCTGTTTGTCTGTAGCATCCACTTAACGTGCGGTAGGAGCGGGCTTCAATTCCTAGTGCACCCGTGAACTCACCGGCGATACAATTGGTACAAGCTTTACACTGGCCTAGTTCTCGGCTTCTTCGAATTTAAATGCTTGGCACATGAGTACCCCACCTTGTGTAGACTCAAATACCCTGTGCCACGGCGCTCTTTGGCCAAAGCTGCCCTTGAACCATAAAAATTCACTATTACCGTAAATGTTTCTGTCTATCATTGCCGGTGCGGGATGTCAACAGTTTTGGTTTGCTATACACGAGACGATTTGCCTTCCGTACGCCTGCTAGATGCGACCATTTTTAGCATAAGACAGATCATGCTAGTGCGATTCTGAGCGGTTGGCGATATTTCTTGTTATAAAGAATGTTTCTGCGTCATCTTTGCATACAACGCAACCCTCAGGGGCGGTCATTCTGATTCTGAAGCCTGTCAGGTGTTTGTGTCACAGACGCCGCCACTTCTCTTTATTTGAGCGCTTAAGTTTGTCCAATAAACAGTTCGTGCAGTTGTACTCCAGATTGCCTGTGAGTCTTCTGCGCCTGCGTTCCTGTTTCCCGTCCCCGCCACGCGAAAAAGTATAACAAGCTTGTTATTATACTACTACACTGTCGAACAGAGCTGCTACAACCTCCAATAGATTTGAAAGCAAGACGTATTAGTAAACATTGATTTTTTATTCACTTTATTCACTTATTCACTTTATAGCAAACTCCGCAAAGCCTCAAACAGATGCCTGGACGCATGAATCCTGTTATCGGGCGAAGCATTTCTTATACACACTTCATATTCCTTTTTCGCCCTTCCTGAGAGCACTGTATCAGGCCAGAGAATCATCCTCTGGCCGACCTCTATGCCTTGCCTTGTAAATACTTCTCTCCTCCAACGAACTTCGTCTCTGAGCCCGCCTGTTCGTTATTAGCCGGTGTTTCGCTTAAACGCCCACGAGGCTAACATTTATGTTTGACAAGCAGTTTCTCTAATTCAGCGCAAAACCTATGCCACAATACACACGTAAAGAAAATGCGCCAGCATGTGGTTGTACCGTAAAGTAAAAAATTGTCAGGAGCCACTACGATTCCGACGTGTGTGCTTACCTGCAGGTAATGCAGGTATTCCTTGGTGACGCCAAGATCGACGAAGCGCATGTTACCTAACGACCAGCCCTGGAAGTCACTGACTAGAGAGACGCCCACCGTTTGAGCTGCAGGGTGCCTGGACGCGTGCTCGATGCACATGACGATCGCCTGCGTCATCTGCAGGTAGCTCGCCTTTGAAGGTTGCCAAGCACCTGCGTACGTTCACCAAGAGGTCGCATATCATTGTGCTGTGTCGTGAAACCTGTGTTCTGGCTGCCCGAAAAGGCAGTGCAGTAGCACTTTCAACCTTATAGCGAAAAATCAGTGGCAATAACTAAAAGGAGTAGTAACATCATTCATAGTAAACACTGCGCTAACATCATACAGTCCTGGCTAATTGGTGAATTATTTTACCTATCTTTGAATTAGCGTACGGGTTCTTATTTTATCCCAGTTGTATCTATCCTGAGTTAATGTTTACTTTGATTATAAGTGCATCGATTTCACTGCCGCAATTAAGAGGGTAGCTAAAATAATCTAATAGTAAATACTGACTGCTACCGCAGGAGGTGCAACAGTCGTTTGACCTTTTCATCTCCCCCGTAGTTTCCCTAGCCGCTCAAAAATTAAAAATAGAAATGGATAGGAACGTTCTATCATTCGGCGGTCTATGCATGTTTTCAACTCTCGCGCATAAAAAAACGGACTTTGTGTGGTGCTACAATGGGAGATTTTCACTCACTCCTCTATGGAAAAGCGGTCGCCACCGCCCCCCGTCAGCTTCCCTTTTAAATCTGTCCCTGCACGCTTCTAGCTTCTCTACAAGGAGATAAACATAAGAGCGAAAGTGCAAAGAACAGTTCGGTGCCAGGCAGCCAACGAGTGTGACCGCACGTTTAAAAACACCATATCGCTATCTGGCTGAGCGACAGAAGGCTGGGTGGAACGTGAGACACAAAGGCCTGCAGCGTTACGTGAGCCGCCTCCGTAATCTACTCAGATAAGAACCCCCAGCGCCTGAAAAGCTCCGATATTTCTGGGAAAAATAACTACCATTCACTGTCTAGACATCAAACTCCGGTGTACAGTCGAGGACATCAGTTTGCGGAATACGAATTTGCCGGAGAAGAAAAAATGATTTCTGCGTAGCCTAGCTGACCAGTGAGCTGGTATTCGTTCCAGCAGATGGGGCACGCATGTCCGCTCATGCTTCTAGGCTTTTCATTGACCTGCTTTACTTAACTTTGAAGAATTTTCTTTTTTTTACGAGGAACGCGCATCCCGGGAACTTTTTGTCCACGACTGAACGTTGCGTTGGGAGAACCTTTTAGCTAGCGAAAAAACCAATGTTGACAACTTATTGAACGACACTGAAAAACCTTGTTAACAGTACCGATAAACATTATTACGATACCCGCGCTTCACGAAGCATGAAGGGGTGACACGAAAAAAACACTCTACACATTAGCACAAAGCGTGCCTCTTTTTGATACTCCCCATAGTACTTCACAGTGCGAGTATCGTGACAAATGTACCAACTATACCAAACAATAAATTCGTAAAGCAATATTGAAGAGAGCCTCAAACTGTACACAATTAAAAAAAAAGACAGCGGCGTTGCACAAGCGTCTAGCTACAAAAGTTGCGGGAGGTTTTTACGAAGACAGTTAAACGAGGAAAGTGTGTATAGACGAACGCAGCGCTGGGACTGAAGTAAAGAAATGACAAGTAGAGGCCTCCCGCCTATGTCGGTGTTTTGTGAAGTATCAGGGAAATATTTTTTTAAAAGTATCAGGTGTACTGTCGTCAGTGTTAGACGCCTACTACGTGTCGAACAGTCAACTTTATTCATAAAAATCTCGCAATAACATACTTGTATTTCTTAACGCTTTTAGATCCTAATATTCTACCACTGAAATCTCTGGTATCGTTGTAACCTTTTCACGTGTTTCTCGTGCCAAAAGCTCTCCTTTTTTATCTTCACCGGAAACATCAGACGCTATAAGTAACGCAGTTAACCGTTCCAATCTTGTATAAAATTCCACTGCCTCGTGCGCTCAGATAACTCGTAAAGAAAAAAAAAGCTACTGAACAAAAGACGGCGCATTTATAACGAACGTTTCTGTATCGCTTACGCTAAGCAAGGCGAACTGCTTATTTCTTTTTCTCTATTTATAGGCAGTGCAGTCCCGCCTAACAGCTTGTAAAGGCTCACTCGCGCCGTTAACGGAGATTTTATCCGCCATGAACGTTCCTGAGGCAGGAAAGTCGTGCTTACCCAAGAAAGCCCGGCAAAAGCCGCATTACCTTTGTGCATGTGAAATCACTTCCTCGAGGGGATTGTCCACCTGCTTATATCTAAGCGACGTCGGAAAGTATAGCAAAAGCTGTTCCCTTTAATAGAAGCCGGCAGTTAGCAATACCTTTACAGCTTTTGGATAAAAGTGCTTAGGTGTCGTATACCGCGAGCCTCTCTCGGTTTCACATTTGCAATTGCTATTCGCAATTCACTCTGCCTATATAGGTTCCAGCTGCGACAAGCACGTATACTGTATTCATTTCGAACAGGCCCTTGTTTCATGCACACTCAGATGTGGACAGTGCCGCTTTTTATTCCTTTCTTTGTTTTCTATTTTTCTCGTACAGCACAAACATTCACGGTTTGTCCTTTCCTGCGGCTGCCGTGGGGTTGGCACTCCTGCGCTCATAAAAACATGCAGCCGCTCGGACTCTATAAAGCAAACATTTGGGTAACTGCAGCTTGCTGTTGTGAGCTCACGCTTTAATAAGTTCCGAGCGAGGATGCATACAAGCATTAGAAGCACGCTAACAACTACAAAAGCTCGTTGTTTTGTCCATCAGGTATTCGCGAACTCTAATAAGGTGTGCACCAAATGAGGCTATACTTCTTGACTCATATCAGCAGCGGACGCCAATAGGCCAGCAACACAAGTTCGGACCCATCGAACCGATGCGCTTCTTCGTAACGAACGTTACCAAGGTAAAGAAAGTACAGAAGAATGCCTTATTTGTTCATTATTATTAAACACAGTAGCAACCTGGCGAGCAAGGACGAAGCGGATTTGGCTTGATTAAATGGTAACCAGAGTCGTTTGAGGCTGATAGGCAAGCCTAATGTCAGTGTCTATGTTCAAGACCGTTCGAAAGTTGGTAGTGGTGGTAGTGTTTTTTTTATGAAAACAATAGTAAAAAGGAAGGAAAAGATTTTTGCTAGCCCCGGCATCTGCCATCGACACTGAAGCACCTGAGCTTTCCGTACATTGCTGCGCGTTTTGGAAGCTCCTTTCCCACCTGGGCCTTTCCTTACCTAATTTGTAGACGACGACAGGCCTGCCATGGAGATTCCGTTGCGGAAGGAGCGTGATGAGATCTTGCACCAGTTTCCGCATCTTCTCGGGTTCCCTGAGGCCGTCGAAGAGTCGGGGTGCGGAGGAGCGGATCGCGCAGTACTTCCTGACCGTGTCCAGCGCGGCGTCGACGTCGTATTTGCGGAAGCGTAGGAAGCGCAGCAAGTCCACCGAGTCTGCACGGGTCTTGAGTTCGGGCTCATCTGCGGGAACACAAGCGCGTGCAACACTGTGCTAGCATCGTCAGGTTAGATGCCGCTATCGAGTGGTGAACACAGCAAGGTAGAGAAGAAGAGGATTTAAATATCTTACAGTTTAGAACGAAAGCTCGTTAAAAACCCGATGGATATGGGAGCTCATTTCGACATCCTACGGACGTCTTGAACGTTCTTAGGACGTCCAAAGGAGTTCAGTGCCTATTGGGAAGAGACAGATATGTTATGGCTCGTATTAAAGGGACACCGAGTCGAACTCCATGCAATTATTGTGTTGGCGAAAAATGATGTTGTGACTGTTTCTGGCTACGTGTATGTGTCTTCGTCGACGAGAGACGCATTTATTGCTGAGAAAATTGTGTTTTTCAAAGTCAAAAGTCAAAGTCATTTTATTCAGGCAGAAGTAATAGGTGCCTAGGAGGCAGACATAAAGGCAAATTAATGCCTGACTCAGTGTCGGCCCCCTTCCCCCCTTCCCAAACACATCACTCAACAGCAGGTACAGTCACATCGTTGAACAAAATTTCGATCAACATAAAAGGAACACATTAATACAGCATAGCATGCAGGGCTAAGTCATACTGCGAGGAAACAAACAGCCAATATAAATCGCATGCAGTAATAGGCAGAGAAAATAAACAAGCGGGAACAATAAAACATTCACAACAAAAACCATCTGGTGTCTACATGGAACCCAGAAAAAAAAAGAAAAAGGAAATAGTCAAAATTGTGTGCTTAAAAAAAATGTGTTAATGTTTCTGTTAAAGGCTAGAGCTGAAGAACTGTCAGTAATAATATTCATAACCATGGCGTGCTTATTCAAGAAGTCAGGAATCTGATATGTTAACTTTTGTGTTCCGTAGTTTGTTAAAATCAGGTATTTCTTTTCCCGCCGCTGAGCTCAAAATCGCGACGCACAAATCGGAAACGACTCTGTGATCCCAGTGTGGAGGCGAATGGCGGTGCAGCCTAGCCTCAGGGATCCGCTGTTTTGAGTTGACGTCACCGCAATTTGCCAGCGATAACTGCCGGTCGCGGCGATACGCGACAATTTAATATTTTCATTTTTTTTGTAGCTCACAAGTGTAACGTTTTCAATTAATGCATCATTTTTTTTTCATTAGAACGCCGTAATCTGTTCATACAGGCCGACCTCAATTCGTCTTCGGTGCCCCCTTTAATGCATACATAGATACATATACATACATACATATCATACATGCCATCATATTAGGCCTCTGTATGGCACAAGCAGTTCAATCATCGACGCTTATACGGCTTGACACTTAAATGGCTAAATATCGATGCTTAGTTCAGTGGTATCAACTGCGCGTTAAGCAAATTTGCCGACAAGGCCTTTTGTTCTTTTTTTGCAGTCATACAATCTGTGCATCGACAAGGTTCGCATCAACATGCAAGTTGGTTTATTTATACACTCTAAACAGAAAGGTGTAAAAAAAGAGTAAGCTGTGCTACTCCTTGTCTACTTCCTTATAGGCAGTCTGCTCCTTTTTTTACTCCCTACAGGCGTATTTGGGTTGAGTGTACTTTGTGCAGCCCTCAACATGACGTAACAAAAGTTTCCGCTGAAAGATAATACTTCCCGCTAAAACCGCCTTATGGAGTTCTGTTTATGCCGCAATAAGGCTTTTGTATATTTTTGTCATAATGTTGCAGTGGATTTACCAAGTCATAATATATTAATCATCATTTAACTCTCAATGCGCCAATCTTGTTATGCTTGGTGACCCAATGGAAAATAAAAGATTATGTAACTTAGCCGGCCACATGAACATGAAATGCGCGAATAAACAGCCCTGGCATATAGGTTGCAAATAAAAATAAAATATAACGCGAACCGGACGCAACACAAATCAGTAGGTAGAGACGGGAGCAGACTTGTCTAGAGCGCTTTCGCGCTGCTCTGCAGTGCAAATGAATTGATTTTTTTCGAGCAGGTGGTATATTTCAGAAAAAAGATTCTTCAGCTCAAGTGCTTCCGCTTACCTATTAGAACGACAAAGCCACGAGTCCAGGACCCCCACCATAGCAGTAAAAGATCTTTATTTGCCTCGAAGCACACCACTCGGGCGCTCTAGACAAGCGTGGTCACGCCTGTTCATGCAACACAATAATATAAACGGGTGGGGTTGATTTGGGGAGATAAGGACGTTCTCCCCACTCAATCGCGGCTGACACGGTTCAAAGCCGCCCGGACCCCACCCCGTGATCGCGTACGCTACCGAGCGCTCGCCGACCACGGCGGGCCTTGCTCTGGGGGAACAAAGGAACGACACATTGGCTGACACAAACAGGCATTTATTGCTACAGAAACAATAACACCAGCTAGCAACAAGGTACGCTAATGAATCGAGGACGTCCGACTCACCAGCAAGGTTCCGAGCGAATGTTCGCCCACGCTAGGGCAAGGGATATATCCTCCGAAGGCCGGACGGGACGAGTACTGGAGCCTGTCTCCCCGTCGCTTCCTCGCCCCGCCGGCGAAGAGCGGAGCCGCGAGCGACGCGTCCGCTCGCGCCGATGATCCCAGCCGAAGACTCCCATCTCCCGCGGGCGGGCTTTGGCAGTCTCCCGCGCATCGATGCTGGCGCCCTCTCTTGCCAGTTAATGCAACTGACAAGGGAATGCGCTCAGCCTCGAGGTGAACTGCCGCTGCACGGTTCCTCGTGGGAAAGCAAACTCAGGGGACTGCAGGGCAGGTCCCCACAACGGAGGAGCAGGAGGAGGAAAAACATTTATGGAAACCATATTTGCGTACATAGGACAAATTCGATTTAGGTGAAGCAGCAGCTCGGTTTTCACTTCGGTTCCAGTGTTCAAATCTAATGTTTACGGATGGCAGTTTTTTGGATAGCGATAGTAGGAATATATGCAGAATTTGTCATTTTATTCATTCATAGATCCCTGGGAATCTTCCTACGACATCTGGCACCGTGGTGCAGCGGTCAAGCGATGCGCCACTGCCTTTATACGGCATGTGCAACCATCGGGAGGCTGAGTTTGCTTGTGTTGGGTTGCGATCCCGCTTGCTGTATGCGAACAGCCTTTCACATTTAACTGAGCTACCGCCTGACACGGTGGGCAGGCGGTGGGCAGGTGAGCAGCTTGCCACAAAACCAGCTTCAGACAAACACACAAGCAAGCAAACAAACAAACGTACAACAGCTAAATGGGGGGAAGGGCTACTGAAACATTTATTGAAACCCTAAGAGAAAATTGCTCATCAGCTTGGCACGTGGCTTCCTCATTCAAGAACTCCACTGCCCTTTGCCGCCCGGAAAACTTGCTTAATTGCTTGTAAGCGCAATCGCGATATCTAGACTATACTCTGCCTAGTTTTCATTGCCAGAGGTTCTTCTGGCCAAGTTTTACAAGTGCCAACTTCAAGAACATTCATACAATCAGTTGACACGTGAAACTGCGGAAGTCCTCGACGTTGATCGTCGAGAAAGATTGCCAAGCATGCACCCCCCCCCCCCCCCCTGTTTTTTAGCATAACGAAAAAACGCGATTGTGCTCGGCGCTGTGATTGTGCTGTGTGCGGAGAACTGGAGTGATTGATGTCTTGTGTTATTTTCAATTTTAGGCGTATTTGTTTCGGTAATCAAAGCGGTAGTTTCATGTCAGTCTTGCGCTTGCGTATTTTTCATATTTCGCGCCCGTCGTCGACTGAAAGAACTTCCAACAGGGAAAGAAGACTGACAGAACTACTTTACAATTAGGCGATATACCAGCGACCTCGTATAGTTCTCTCTTGCTATCAGTATGGAATCCTGCTCGCAGCACTGCTCTTGCTGCTAGGTTTATACGCTTTCGTCAGCAGGGGTAAGTAAATAATATTAACACTGACAGCAACGTGCAAAGTTCTGCGACGTGTACGACAAAAATTCCGATTGCGTTCAATCCCCAAATAATGCTACATACATTCAGCTGCAAGCTCAGTAGCGTCCATATTTATTGCCTTCGCCGGACTCAATATGAGAGATTTTCGAACGCTTGCCACATAAAATGCGTCCCTGCTGTGAGAATTTGCACAGCTGTTTCTAAAGTTGCGTGGTCTAAATATAATTCTGCTCTCAATTGTTTTTCTGTTCATTTTGCTGAGGTCAGTGGACGCATAGTGACGTGGCTCAGCGTTTCAGTTATGGTATATGCTTCCTGTGATAGAACGCCCGAAACTAAATTAATAGCTTCGTTATTCTGATCTCCATATTAGAAATAAGTCCCCATATATTTGACGAATTTTCACCTTACTATAGTTTGCATAATTCGACAATTTCCATCTTGCTGAATTGCTAACAATACACACGGCATTGTATCACGTTCTATAAGGTGTTGATTAAAAATTAAGATGTGCAAATTCCTTCGTCGATGTGTTTTTAAAGCTTTCTTTCTGCCTACGCATAGCAAAAAAAAAAATTCTTTAGGCACGCAATTAAAAACACATCTGACTGCAAGTCACGTACGATTCAGCTGCAACGATTCGAGCTCTTCACAGAGCGACTCCTTCGTGGCAAAATAACGCGCCTAGCTAGCGATCAAGGACGGCCACGTTTCATGCTCAGAGGGCAGTCAGGTGAATTTGTAGTTTTTATTTAATGCGCAATGACGTTCTTGTGACGCACACATTTCTGGGGTGCTGAACAACCTGGGACCTGTCGCTGCTTTCGTGTGTGCCCTTCCCGTTATAAGTTCTATTATTTCGGCACAGCGCATAGTTAGTTTTTTTTCTGGTGGATAAATAGATGAGCAACTGCTGCTAGATCTGCAAGTAACGGCAACTATGCATGATTTCCTGCAAGGTGGACTCGGGAAGCTGTGCTTGGTTTCTCAGCGCCACCGAAGCAACGAGTGTTTACGTAAAGGTGATTGCGACCTAGACTAACCGGTTGTGATATCTCGCGCTCACCTGTACTAAGAGAAACGCGAGGCGGTCAGCACTTGCGACCAGGCAGAGCAGGTACTATTTTACAGTTTGCTGGCAGCCTTTTGGGTGCTCGGCATGCAGAAGACTTTTGGGAGATCATAAAGGGACAGGTATATGTGACGGGATTTTTGTCTTATCGAGCTTACGTCACGAAGAGAGAAAAGACAGCAATGAAAGATAACGCTCTGAAAGTCGCAGTTATCTCTAATCAAACTGTCAACACCCCCTGAGCACACACAAAACGTTCAGCTGCCTCCGACTAGGTTGCCTCGCGTGCCCACAACCCTCATCTCGCGATAGCATTTTTTTTTTACTGCCGCTTCTTTTCCTATCCACATCTAGAGGGAAACGCGAGGATATTGTGTGCAATCGCGTTTAAACTCAAATGCAACTTCGGCAGCTGTACAGGCAGCTGCTGTGCGGCAGCTTGAGCCTAAGGCGCGGAACGTTTTAGCATAACTTCTTTAGGTAATAAAATGGTTATAGCGTTATAACCCGCAGTGAACGCACTTAGCGCTCTATGTGCTGTAACCACAGTGTACCGCGCGCGCTGCAACGTTACCGCACCATTACGCTCTTGCGACACTCCGTATTGAAGCATAAAACAAATCAGAAAAAAAACTTGCAACTAGTTTCTGTCCCGGTATAACGAATCTACTACGAATCGAGTTGCTGTGTCAGGACCTGGAAACGCGGCGAAATTAGCCAATGAGTGAACGCAAGCCTCAGACTCTTGCAACGCTGACAACGGTATGATAGAAGACGTTACCTTCGATCAGCTTCCTGAGCCTGGCGAGAGACTCCTCAGCGACGCCGTCCAGTGGTATTTCCTCGCTGCCCCACTCTCGATGCTTGCCCATACCGCGCTCAATGGTCGTGTCGCACGGAAGCGCCTCCACAGACATCGCACTCGGCACCCGGGCGTCCCAGCAGTAGCTTGCTCCAGACGCCGCTTTCACGACATTGAGCGCCTATCGACGTCGGAACAACCCGCTGGGCCGAGACCCGTCGCAGCAGCGCCAGCTGACTTCAGTGACGCGCGCCCGATGCGAGTAGGTCTTTCCCCAGAAGCCTACCAAGGTCGCCGTTGCCAAGGCCAGTGAGGTTTATGACGTAGCCCGCCGGGCACTCTCGCGTGCTAAGTCGGCCGTAGTACGTTTGTCACGCGGCTGCGCGGCTACGCTAAGCCTGTCTAACGGATGGCCGTTCAGCTGCTCGTTACACGAGAAGGAAGGCGTGTTCGGAGAGAACAAGAGCCGCGCACGCCTAGCGAGGGCGGTCGGCGTCGCTTCCGGCTCTGAGTAGTGTACGCGCGGTTCGGCGCCGCAATCACCGCGGAGGGAGATTTCGCTGGCAGAGATATATGTCCGTTTGACGCGCGCGTCTGCTGGTCGCAGAACAACGCTTGCAGCTGAAAACGCCGGCGCCGCTGTCACCTGACTCGGCGCCTCCATGCGGCTGGCATGTTCGGGCATATTCGGGTAAACTGAGTGCGAGCGGGCAGAGCGTGCCAAATAACGTAGCAGCGGGAAAAGTTGCAAGCTGCACCGAAAGTGGGAACTGGATCAAACTGCTGCGAAGCGATGGGGGTTATCGTATAGTATCGTAGGGCATCCTGTATGCAAGTTTTTCATGATCGAAGACACTTTTCGCTCTTCTTTGTCATTCTACAACTCTGTTTTCTTTTTTTTTTTTTCATTTAACAGCAGCTGTGTATAACAGCCACATGGTCGATGTGAGGTTATAGGGGGCTGGAGGTTGGCCCGATGGTCTTCGATCGGTACAGTTGCTGCTGTTACAACTTGACTAAAGAGGAGGCCGTGGACAACCGGCAGATTATTTATTATTAACAGATTTACAGCAGGAATTAGGTTTAGTCAATCGATTTTTGCATTTTAAACCCACGCCCAGGCTACGAGACACGCCTTGGGGCACGTACGCGAATGAAATTCGACGACCTGCAGTTATTCTTTAACACGCAAATGAATCTCAACACAACTGGGCAGCATTTTTTTTGTACATTTCGCTTCCATAGATATGCTGCCTCCTTTACCTGGGAGCAAGACCACCAAATAATGCCCAGCAGCAAAACGGCATACTGCCACTGAGCCACCTCAGCGTCTCTGTATAAGCACGGATTAGTGGCATCTTCAAGTTGCATCGTCCTCTGCTCTTTGTCTCGTACAGGAATTATGTAGTGAAGGAACGTTTTCCTAATACTGATCTGACGGGACGGAAGGACAGAGGCAACAATCACACTCTCGTCTCTGCCCTCTCTTCACGTGAGTCCAACTGTCTTTGCTGTCTTCAAGCGCTTTCAAGCACTGGTTTTTGCATGGGGCTTGCGATGCACTCTTCTGAAGCCAAGGCGTATGGATTAAGCACTCATACGTTTTTCTTCTGCTTTTCTTTTTGAACTGCTAATTCTTTTCGGCGACCTTCGCTATATTTGCTTACTAGCGCACTTTTGTTCAAGTCGGGCACACACTTTCGATGTTGTCGTTCGTTGTTATTTTTCGCTATTTTTTTTTCCTTTTTTGCGCTTTTGGCGTCACTTATGCCGTTAAACACTCGAATGTGTGCAGTGGCGTTAACATATACCCCATAGAATTAGTCGCGAACATGAAACGCAGATGAGCTTCATTTCTGTCTTGTGTTCACTATTGCTAAGCATAGTGTTGACCTCATGTATGCATATTGTCACTGCATCCACGTTAATCCCGAATACGTGGGAGTTTCCTAGCACGCGCCGATATATCCCTGCAGCTGCATGGAGATCCTTGCGCGAAACTTATTGATACAGCAAGGTGTGCATTAGCAGCAAACAAACAAAAGAATAAACTTTCTAGCACTCTATATAGCCGTTCAGGCTGGACTTAGAGACGCTTTGGGGCAGACGGTGATTCTGGTGCTGACCGCACTTCGTTCTTACGGCAAGTGTGGCCGGGGAACGGGACTCTTGAGGTACATAATTTTTTTTTACGCATCACACGTGCATGTCACGCCTGGCGAAGTAAGAAGCAAGAACTGCGGGATTGTCAGGAAACACGAAAACATTTCTGTTTTTATTAGTTATGTTGCGTTAATTCTCTGCGTGCTCTACGCTCTCCTGTATGTAGAAACTGCGTTCTCTGCATATGCCCTACTCTGCATTATCGTTTTTTTTTTCGCAAATCATCTTCCTTTAGTAATGATCTCCTTTCTTACGATGGCCATTTTTCTACATTCATTACATGGGTCAGTTAACCTCCGCGCGCTTTGAAATAATGACACTTGGTTGCGGACTAAAAGTTAAGAAAAATCATATAATTATTTCAGGGGATAATATAAAAATGTTGGTTGATAATTAGGTTGACCTCTGGAAGCACTCAGTAGCGCAACGAATATAATTACGTAGACTTTATTCTTCGACTTCCATGTTCCATGCGTAAATGCCTCATGCGTTGCTGACGCACGGACAACTACATATGCGGAGGTTGTGTGATTACACACACACACACACACACACACACACACACACACACACACACACACACACACACACACACACACACACACACGCACACACACACACACACACACACACATATATATATATATATATATATATATATATATATATATATATATATATATATATATATATATATATATATATATACCACCTTAGTTTATTGCGTTCTGTAGCAAGGAGGAGGAGGAAGAGGAGGAGAGAGACTATAACGAAACAGAGGAGGTCTGCCTGGTTGTTGGCCTGGCATGCTACTCCAGGTGAGGGTGAAACAAGAGAAGAATAGAGAAGAGGGTGGTGAAAAAAGAGGAAAGGGAAAAAAGAAAGGGTGAATGGTAAAATGAAGCATAATCAACTCTCACGCACTCACACACACGCACGCAAGGTTGTAAATAAGTGTCCACCAAACCCGTCTCTCTTATAAATACTTAAAATGCTTTTGTTCCGCGCGCACCCGAGGCTGCAACTCTCCAGGGCCTAAGGATATGCTCCAGGTGCACGGGGCCGTCCTGTCTGAGTCCTAAAGTGCTTAAAAGTGCACTGCGATGGCTGTTAAAGAGTTGGCAGCGGCAGATCGAGTGTGGAAGATCCCCGGGAACACCGTACGTAGGGCACAGAGGGCTACTTGATGCACCAATTTTATGTAGATAGGATTTAGTGAAGGCAACGTCCAGGCGAATTCGGTGGAGGGAATTACAATCACGTGCATCTAAATTGCGTGGCATGCGGAAGTCACAAGTGGGGTCGATACGAAGAAGGAGGTCTATATTGACGCTGCGGATCACACCACAAAGAGCGTTGCGTCTGCCAGGATTTTTTAGCCAGAAGTCTAGCGCCATCACTGCGAGAAAATGGTATAGGTAGGAGCAAGGTGGTGTCGCCATGCACCGACCTCGTTGCACCGTCAGCGTGATCGTTGCCTGCAAGGCCACAGCGAGCGGGTAACCACTGCCGCACAACACGGTGGCCAAGCTCACAGGCCTCGGTCTCGCATCTGTTTATCATCGACGATCGGCTCCTGAAGGCTTCCTGATGACTTTATAGATTGTAATGCACCCCGAGAGTCGCTGAAGATAACCTGCGATGTTGGTGGTTGTTGTAGGATGTAAGTTAATGCTGCTCGCAGAGCAGCCAGCTCGGTAGCAGTAGTCGAGGTGCGGTGACTGAGTGCCGCCGAAATTATGGTGCGCGTTGAAAGAACCCAGACGCCAATCGCTGATTAGACGGATGTGACAGAGCCATCAGTGCAGATGTGGCGGTGCGCACTGTGGCATCTATAAATGTGTTCAAGAGCAAAATATTTAAGTGCAGGACCGAGGGTGTTTGTTTTTATTTTGATGCCAGGAACTGTTGTCTTGATTCGCCATGCTGCATACCTCCCAGGTGGGGAGGGGGGGGGGGAGGTCGTGGCAGCGCGCTGGTAACCTGATGGGAGAAGGTCAGAAACTTCCTCTATGCAGTACGCTGCGAGTGGATGGTTACGTGCACGAGCCACGAACCGCACTTGGACACGAAGCAGCTTCTGGGTTAGTACTGATACAGATTGACGTCTGCTCTCTCCTAGAGTACCCACTGTGGGGGTGTTCTTGGGAAGGCCGAGGCAGATTCTCAAGGCTTTAGCTTGTATAGCTTCAAGGAGTTTGATATTTGTTTGTGAGATGCCCTGAAGAGATGGGAGACTGTAACGTAGAAGGCCTTATTCACAGAGCGCTGGATATATAAAGCTTCAAGGAGTTTGTTATTTGTTTGTGAGAGGTCCTGAAGAGCTGGGAGACTGTAGCGTAGAAGGCCTTATTCACAGAGCGCTGGATACAGCCGTAGTAATTAAGGCGTAGAGCAGCCACTTCTGGTGGTGGAGAGCATACGAAAGATAGAGGCGTAAGAGCAGAGCTTGCTTTTAAGCTGTTGTACATGTGGGGACCATGACAGTGACCTGTCAAATGTCACCCCTAGGAATTTATGGCTTGTGACGTATGGTATTGGGGTACCAGGATCTTTCAGCACGTAGCGGTGCATCGCTTGTGTTTATTACCATCCATCGATAGCACATTTCTGCAAAAGAGTACGTGTTCAATAAAGAGAGAGCTTTCGCCTTGGCCGAAAATTCATGCTCAGTGATTGCAACTAGCAGTTACAGGCCATTCAGTTCCTTAGAACATGTTGCAGTCGACAAACCGAAGACACCACGGTGTTGGCGCAGTGAAGGAGTAACTTGTTTACGCTTATTACTACGACTTATGGTATTCTTGCAGGTGATTCTGCAGCAGTCATTGCGGTCGTCCCTGCCTCCTTGTGCAAGGAGAAAGCCCAAAGTTTTTTTGTTTTTTTAATACGGGCAGTAGGGCTCTACCTCTGCATTGAAAAATGCAGAATTCAGCTGTGCGAGGAAAAAAGATGAACTAAAAAAGATAGCAGGAGTGACAAAGAAAATGTGACATAGTGCATGAAAAGACAAACAAAACGGGTCACCGAAGTAGCGAACAGGAATATTACGAAGAACAGTACAGCAAAAAAAAAATTAGGCTGCAAGAAACCACATCCCCGAATTAGATCTGTAAGGGAACAGGCTATGCAGTGGACGTAGGCAGTCAGGTCAGAAGCATGTTCTAAACTTCAGTTCATGAGAGTACTATTATGTGTCTGTTGCATGATGAGAATGTGTGGAAAATAGATTTCCTGATAATTTTCGGTGGTGTTCTAAGGCAGATTTCAATCAGCAGGCCAGAAAAAGATATAGAACCAGGCATAAGTTTAAACAAGAAGACGAGGTCAGCCTGAGCGGGTAAGGCGCTCAGGGAGGTAAGAGGATTAGAAGTAGATGTGGGAGGTTGAGGGTCATCAAGGTCCGGAAAAACGTTGCTTGGTGATCGACAAAAACTTATTTTGCATATTGTCAAAGACATCTGTGCTTGATTGTCGCGCCTCGTTCCAAATAACTGTCGTATATTCAAGAAGTGGATGGCAGATAGTTTTGTATAACCTCAGTAAGGACCTAGAATGACTAAAGTCATTTATTACACAACAGACGGCAGCCAATCAGCAAAGAACTCGTTTGTTTTCGCACTCAAACTGAGAAAGTGAGTGTGCCATCAAACATCGCCCCTAGGGTCCATAATTTCAGACGCACAAGGTAAAGATACATTGAAAATTGCACATGGAAACCAAATGCTGTGAGTTTGGCGGTTGTAGGTTACTAATTTCGTTTAAGTGGCGTTAAAATAAACGTGTTTGTGCACAATTTGCTGCAGTGTTAATGACGGTCTGAAGGGCAGTACAGTTACTAGGACAGGTAACCACTTTAAAGAAATTGAGGTCATCAGCATAAAGAAGAAAGGAGGAGTGAGTTATTATAGTTACGATCTCATTAACAAATGATGAGTAGATCAGGGCTACAAGAACAGACCCCTGCGGCACACCACTAGTGGCGAAGTGATTGAATGATTTCTGACCATTAACGCTGACGTAACAAGCGCGACTTGCAGTGTAGCTCCTCACCGGATGGACAAAACACTCACGGAGGTCCTCATCAAGGACAGCTTCTGTATTAACAATGGATGGTTTGCAACATCCAACTCCTTGCTGAGGTAGCAGTATACGGCGTCGAGCTGCCCGCTTCTACGCACCACCTCTGATGCTTTTGACATAAAGCATGCGAGATTGGTGGTAGTAGACCGTTCAGGTTAGAAACCATGTTTAGAGGGTGCAGTGTGATTTTAGCTGCAAAGGACAGAATTATTTGCAGAACGAATTCTGACGAAGAATTTTTTTGCAATGCAAAAGACATAAATATGTCTGTGGTTTGCTGCATTAGTTCTTTCGTCAGATTTGAAAGCGGAAACTATACGTACCGTCTTTCAGATATTGGGCAACATATCAGAAGTGAGAGAGTTATTAAAGGTAGTAAAAGCCGGAGCCAAATGCTGCAGTAAGTTTTGTAACAAAGCAGGGGAAATGGGAACAGAACGGCAGGAAAAGGTCGGTTTCAGGTGTCGTAGAGCCCTGTTAGTTTAAGGTATCGTAGAGTCTCAGCTTTTAGTTGGAAGCAACACTGAGACGATCGAGAAGACGGCTGTGGAGAGAAGTCAAGGCTATCAGGTCCAGACACGGAACGAAAATGTTTCGCAAAGGCGGCGAACACTAGATAATAATAATAGTAACAACAATAATAACAATAATATACTTTATTACATGCTCAATTGAACGTCAGTCTGAAACGCACCTGTCTAATGCTCTCTTTGCAATAATAATAAAATTTTATTCCCAGCTTCCATGTTGCATTTTCAGTTGATGACCGGTCAAAATCAGAAATGGCCAATTATTACTACAATTATTATAATAAATAATAATAGTTTTATTGTTACTTTCCATGTTGCCTTTTTAGTTACAGGCCTGTCAAAGCCAAAAATGGCTTCAGGGGGTTGGCCCGGCAAAATCGGCAAAAACGCATAGAGGAAACCAGCAGAAAAGAAAATAGTGCAAAGCTTGGCTTTTGAAGAAATATAAAGAGAGAAAAATACCAGAAAAATGGTTAGCCATGAATTTGGCCACAAGAAATTAAGAAAAAATGAGAAACCGAAAACAGGAATACATGATAACAGTACAGTCATTTAAGGTAGAGGAAGTATCATAAGCACAATATTACGACAGACACAAGAAATATACAAATGGACATTAAGCAAAAAACATTCACGCACAATGCACGAGTCGATAATCGTTTATATATAGAAAAAAAGAAAAGACAGTATTCATCATTGCGTGGAAATAAGTATACCATAACTAACATCGCAGTACGGAAATAACACAAAAAAAGAAAAGAAAAACTATCAAAAAAGAATGTATCAACTTTTTCAACTTTTATTTAGAGTCTGCTGAGAGCATTTCATCCGGAAGGCTAATGAAAATTTTCGGCACGCAGCCACATCTCGCTCGACCGTACATGGCAGAGCAGCGCGGTACAACATAACGTAGTGTGTTGCGTAGCACTTTGGCGGTTTTAAATTTTGATTCCAAAAATGCCGTAAGGCAACTGTTTGCTTAAAAAGTGATTCAGAAGACGGCAAACCTAAGGGCTTAAAAAATTCTCACCAAGGACTATAGAAGAATCATACGTAATGCTCTTTAAAAAAATACTTTCTAGTATCCTATTTGATTGGTCCTTCCAACCAGCAGGGCAGTGTGCAAAGACAATAATTCTACACCGCAGCAAACTCTAAGCTATAGACCGTCTGCGATAATTTTTTTTAACCTGCAGTGAAGCTAAGGATTTCACGTTAAATAAAACCCCGCCCACACTCCTTAGTCGGCCGCAAAGATAGGCTGAATGATATTGCCAGGTTCGACCATTGGCAAAGAATACACCGAGATATTTTATTGCATCTACATATTCAATGGGACTGCATTGGCGCGGGAACAAAGAATGTTCTGTAGGAATAACGGTATATCAGTTATTGCACTCTTGACGGGATTTCTAAATCATATATTTAGTTTTATTTACGTTTGCTTAATAACAATTATAGTACATTTATTTTCTTTTAAAAAGAATAAGCAGGGTTGGAAGAGAGCTCAAGACGTGTTGCGCTGAGAAAATACAGCTTCTGCAGGGAAAAGCAAGCAACTAGTGTACAGCGCATCTGCGCAAAGTGATTATAAATGTTAGAAAAGTAGAATGTGCAATCAAAAAGCAACAAGGAAAGAAATGATGTTATCCCTCATGGATCTTGGCGTGAGGGTTTGTTAGGTGCCGATGCTACGTTTGTCAAATGCGAATGTCAGCAGACACCATGCGGAAAAGTGTAGCTACTTCAGAGAAGGAAATGCTTCGACGTTAATGACAGCTATTGCATGAGCCGACAATTGCATACGCGGACATCTATTGCGCAGGCAACGCCGGCGGAAAAGGACAGGGCTTGCATCAGCACCTTTTGGAGCCGTTAAGTGGTGAAAGCTGCTCGTGCTTCAGCACGGTTTTGTCAGACACATCAGCAGCTGACGCGGGCACAGCGCAGTCAGCTAATATGCCGATGTCGCCGAACACATGAAATGGCGTAACCCTGTCGGCGTTTAGAAAAAAAAAAAGTTTAGAACGAAAGCCTTGGTGAAACGATCAGTACCCGTTAAGGAACCACAGGTGGTCGAAATTTCCGGAGCCCTTCAGTGCAGCGTCCCTAAAGCCTGAGTCGCCTTGGAACGTTAAATCTCCATACACCAAACCAAACCAAACCAAACCAATCTTATTTGCTCATTCACTCGTACCGTCTCTCGTTTCCTTGTGTGAGTACTTGATTTCACATTTAATTTGGTCTGCGTAGTTTTTATCGTATTAGTGAAAGTGTCCGTGCTCCATATGTTGTTAAAGGCAGCCCTCATTTCACTGAGAAAGTGCAGCGCTATTTACAGTATTCATGTGCCATTTGCGCACTGCAGGCAACTTGCTTATACTCTGCTTGTCTAGATATAAAACTTGTCCTCTCGTGTGCTAGTTCAGCACCGTCATGTTGCGTCGTTTTTCTTAGACGTTAGTTATGTATCGTGGTGTTGAAACAAAAATCTGATGACTTTTAATAAAAATTTGCGCTATTGCTTTTTTTATATGAGCAAAACTCGATCAACAGAAATCTGTCACATCCCATTGCTCGTAAACTTGAGGGCTCGAAAACAGATCCCAAACAGGGAGTCAGTCTCCAATAAATGTACCATCCAGGAATTGAGACAAATATCTGGGCATGTTGGTACGCGAACACCTTGAAATTCAGCGCGACAAGCGTGTCGAGAATGAAGGAAGAAGACACAATGAGCTCAGGCTGTCTAAAAATTTTGTTGATGGTCAGCACACGTAGTGTCCTCTTTCTTCGTCCTTGTCTCGTGCGTCGCGCTGAATGAATGAATGAATGAATGAACTTTATTTCCGACATCGTGGGGTCTCGCGGTCGGGGCGCAGCAATTAGGAGGGGGTGCCTCCCAGCCGGCTCTCAGCACCGGAGACCGCGGAGAGAGTCTTGCTGTAAGCTGTCTCCGCTTGTCGGATGATCAGTCTTTGCTGATCCGGGTCGTGGCTCTGGATCAGCTCTTCCCAGGTGGCAAGGTCTGGGATGCTTTGTGATTTAGCTCCAGGAGAATCCTGACATTCCCAAATTAAGTGATCTTGCGAAGCCCTTCTGCGGCAGCTTCTGCAGAGCTCAGACTCCCCAGTGTCTTCATCATGTAGCATGGAGTAAGGAAAGAATCTGTTGACCTGAAGCCTCCTCCAGGCCCTGCACTCCTTTGGATTGAGTGGCCGATCCGGAAATGAGTGTTCTCCTATCCAGTCTGGGTGCTTCTGTTATTTCTTTATACGTTATGAGAGGGTCTTTATTCCCACTCAGGGGCACTTCCAGAGCAGCTCGGATGTATAGTTCTTGAGCGAGGCTGTGAGCAGCCTCATTCCCCGGAATGCCCTCATGAGCAGGAACCCATATGAGGGAGACCTCTCTGCCTGCGGGGTATCTTAGTAATTTGGAGGCTTGACTGGAGACCACCCCCTTACAAAAGTTGTGAACAGCTACCTTGCTGTCAGACAAGATGATCTTGGCTTCTGTACTGACGCACGCTAGGGCAATAGCAGCCTCCTCTGCCACTAGCGCATTCCGAGTGTCAATTGATGCTACAGTCACTTTATCCCCATTCCCATCAACGGCGGCAATGACGGAGGCGCCATCGGACCCACAGGCTGCGTCGCAGAAGGCTATGTTACCCGGCGGGTCCCGGGCAAGATTGTTCATTATTGTTCGGGCTCTATGTTTTCTCCTCTCTTTATCATGCTCCGGGTGCATGTTCTTAGGTATATTGGCAATTTTGAGATGCTTCCGTATGTCTAAGGGGATTAGCTCTGCAGTATACGGGGGTTTCCTCTCGCTCTCCCCTAGGTCATTGAGGATCTGTCTGCCTGCTATTGAGGAGCTAAGCCTCCAAATTTGCGCTTCTCTTACTGCCCTGGTGGTCTCCGCACAGGTATTACTGACTCCCATACTAAGCAATTTCTCCGTTGAGGAGTTCGGTGGGATGCCGAGAGCTCTTTTGTATGCATTTCGTATCAACTTGTCTATTTTGTCCTCCTCTTGCTGACTAAGATTCAGAAATGGAGTCGCGTATGCAATCCTACTCATTATGAATGCTTGTACTAATCTGAGGAGACAGTGCTCTCGCAGGCCTTTGTTTCTGAGGGAGATCCGCCTAAAGATACCTATAACTTGTGCGACATAGGTGCTAAGCTTCTTTATAGTGGTTGTGTTACGTCCGTTCGTCTGGAGAAAGTATCCTAGGACTCTTATAGTGTCAACCCTAGGTACAAACCTACCTCCAACGACAACCCCTATCGGGCCGTATAGGTGAGGGAAGCGAGTCTCTTTCTTCATCTGGTCTTTGGTATTAAGCGAGAAGATCTCAGATTTTTGAGGGGAGCAGGAAAGTCCTCTCTCCAGAGCGTAGTTTTCAACTACCTCTGCCGCTGCCTGCAGTCGGTATGAGATGTCAGCGTTCGTTCCCCCTGCTGTCCAAATGGGTATATCATCGGCATAAATGCTGTGTTTTAGCCCTTCAATTCTATTTAGCCTGTGGGACAGTCCTCTCATGGCAAAATTGAAGAGCATTGGAGACAGGACTGAACCTTGAGGGGTCCCCTTATTGCCGAGCCCAATATGCTTTGAGGAGAGCCCTACAAAGCTTATAGTGGTTTTTCGATTGCTTAAGAATCTTTTGACATAATTAAAGCACTTGACGCCTACTCCGGCCTCACTGAGGCCTTCAAGGACCGCTCTATGCTCAACATTATCGAAGGCTTTTGTAAGATCCAACTCCAAGATTGCCCTACCCCCTTTAGTTCCGTCGGGATCATCAAGTATATCACGTTTAAGCCTTAGCATGACGTCCTGTGCGCTAAGACGCGGTCTATAACCTACCATTTCAACAGGCCAGAGTCCCTCGCTCTCCATGTAGCGCGAGATTCTTGTCTGCACCACCTTCTCCATGAGCTTGCCCACGCAAGATGTCAGAGAGATGGGTCGCATATTGCCCAGATCAAGACTTTTGCCTGGCTTCGGGATAAGTACTAATTTAGAGACTTTCCATTGCTCCGGTAAGTCCTCCCCGTCCCAAATCATAAGCTCAGTTAGAAAAGAGATAGAATTATCATCCAAGTTCTTCATAGTGGTGTTGGTGACTCCATCAGGACCTGGAGCCGGTTTCTTTTTCAGGTCCTGTAACGCTGCCCGCACCTCTGCAACCTCGAACGAAGAATCAATGCTTCTATTTTCCCCGCCTTCATATTCCGGTAGTGGAGAGCCCGGGTCTTGACAAACATAGGTTTCGCGAATCTTATCTAGCAGTTCCTCATTACTTCCTTTAAAATTATGCTTGATTTTGGTTTGATTTAGCCTGGTCTCCCTCTTGGATTTTGTTGGACTAATCATATACCTGAGAATGGCCCAGGTTTTGGATAGACTCATATTAGATCCAAGTTCATCACACATCTCCATCCAGTTCTTTTCGCACAGATCAGCGGCATGCTTTTGTATGCTTTTGGTTAGCCTCGCAATTTCTCTCCTAATATTGCGATTCCATCGTTGGCTTTTCAGTTCCCTTTCTAGATCCGCTTTCTTTCTCAGGAGATTGGCTAGTTGACTGTCCAGTCGGGGCACCGCTAGGGTGTCTTGAACAGTATCTGTTGCTTCCTTTAGGTCTTTACTAAGCGCCCTCTGCCATGCCATGAGACTAGGCCAAGCTTTAACTTCCAGGGATTGCCTAATTTCTCGGAATTTATCCCAGTCAGTGATTTTTCTGCTGATTTTGGGAGCTCTTCGGTTGAAGACAATAGTGATCTCCACCACATAATGACCACTCCCGAAGTTCTCTCCAGTGTTCCTCCATTCCACATTGCTACATCTATGTGCTAAGGTAAGATCTGGTGACGTGTCATTACTGATGCTGTTCCCAGATCTAGTGGGAGCTGTCGGGTCTGTTAAGATAGACATCCCATTGATTAGAATGGCATCTAGGAATCTTTTTCCTTTGGTGCAGTGAGTGTTAGAGCCCCATTCCTGATGCCTTGCATTAAAATCCCCGCATATGAGGAGCTTGCTGTTTCCCGCAATTTTAAGTGCCTTTTTGAACAGGGGGGGTGAAAGATGCCTCCCTCTGCCTAGGGGAGCTATAGATGTTGAGTACAAAAAGGTTTTCCCTTTCGTGGCTGCCGGAGTGGATTTCAATTAGGACCGCCTCTATCTCCCCGTCCATAGGATGCTGCGTGACAGCAGTATTGTGCTCGACCAGAGTGACAACTCTGGCTTTCACCCCTTTCGAACTCGGGAAGCATCTGTAGCCTTTGAGACCAGCCTTTTGCGTGTTGGTCTCCTGGAGAGCAATCACTAATGGGGGAGCTGCATATGTAGTAAGGATTTGTTGCAAGATCCCCCTCTTGCCCGGGAATCCCCGACAGTTCCACTGCCAGACGACGCAGCCGGCAGCTTTCCCGCAGCTAGGGGTAGACACAATGGCGAACAGAAATAATTCTGTTCGCCATTGTGTCTACCCCTAGCTGCTCCAATGACACCCTCCTTGTGAAGCGTGCGCATGAGCCAACCTAGGCTTCCCTCAATACTGAGTATTTTAGTTTGCAAATTTTCTTGCCTTTCTCCGTTCTTATCTACCGATTCCTTCACGGCCCTAATGTCTGCCCCGAGTCTGCCCTAGTCTACTGAGCCTATCATTTTAGCCCTCCTCTTACTAGGAGGGCCTTGCTCTCTGCTCTCCTCTTCCTCACTTGCGGACGGGAGGGGTCCCTTTAAAGTTAGCTCTTCTAAATGCTTTACCCCCAGCCTTAGCTCTGCATTTCCCTTTTCGATCTTTTCCAATTTCATCCTTAGCCTGTGATTTTCCCTGGTCAATTGATCTAATTTTTCCTCTAGGCTTTGCGCTGCCACCTGGGAGAGCTTACCGTCATGCTTGGTTGTTTGTGATGCACTCTTCAGTCCCCAGGGGTCGTCCGGGTCTCTGCTCGCTGCGCCTTGCCCAACGTTCGTCCTCGAAGGGGTCTTGTGCAGCCAGGCTTGGGCGTCGGCTTGTCTTCTCGATCAGTATTCCCCGGGATAGCAATCTTTACGACCGCGTTTCCTCTAGCGGCCGATTGCGATCTGCTTCTCGAGCGTGACTGGGATCCTCCCCCAGCTGCTCTCAGGCTTTCAAACCTATTACGTTGGGTTGGCTGGGTTGGCTGTTTTGTTCTCGTATCTTCTTCTTCCATTGCTTGCGTCGCACAAGGTACGGAGTCATGTAGATTTTTGGACAATTTTTGTCCCCCAGTTGATGTTGTCCCAGGCACAGTGCGCACCTAGGCGTGTATTTGTGATTGCTCAGAGGATTTACCATGCCACATCCCCTGCATTTGCGTGTGTCGGTCGGGTTGGGGCACACATCCGCCCTATGCCCGAAACGTCCGCAGGTTGAGCACACTTGGTATTTTTTTCTAAAGAGGCGACACTTCAGCGGAGTTGACTTGAAGTTTACAGTCCACGGCACTATCCCCTCCACAAAATTCAGAAGGATTGTTCCAGATGCTTCTCCAAGCCTCCTGGCTGACGCAATAGTCGGGTTACCTGAGCAATTTAGAATTCTGAGCACTTCAGAATCCGTTATGCCGACGGGGATACCATGAATTACGCCTCGGCCGAAGGTCTCCGGAGTGGCCAGGTACGATAGCGCCTTAGCCTCTCCTCCCGTATACTTGAGAACCTGTATGGCCTGATATCTTCTCGCTCTATCTTCACTTTCGGTGGCTACCATGATGGTATGATTCTTGGAATTGACTGTTATTTGGTCCCCGCGCATTGCTTCGTCTGTCAGACAAGCGGCGGCTGCTATAACATCCGTGAGCTCGGCGAGCCCAAATCCCTGAGTGATTTTATCGATGCCGCCCTGAGGACGGATCACTACTTTGGCCCATCCCTTCGGTGTTGGTTGAGCCTTTTGGACCGAGGTGCGAGCTTCTTTGAGTGTTTTCTTAACCAGCAGTTCCGCTGCTCGCTCTTCGCTAGCTTTCTTTTGTCTCTCAGCTTCTTGCTCAGAAACGTACTTGCGTCTAAGTTTTATCTTCCATTCTTCTCCCTCTGGAGCATGCAAGCATTCCCCGTTGTCCTCATTCTCTTCACTTACTTGCATTTCGGCGCTCAGATCCTCTCCATTCTCCGGAACAGACGTCATGGCTGCGCCCGAACGCCGATTCACGGGAGCGGACGCCCTGTCGGCGCCCGAACGCCGAACGCAACCACGTATGTACACTGTGGCTGCTTGCAGGACCGACGCACAGAAGATCACAGACGAATCTTGAAAGTCACTAATACGAATAATAAGCCACAAAAATCTGATGCAGTCCTGTTCGCGTACACCCGATCGGATGCTCACAGCCAAATTTCAGCACATAAAAAAAAAACCTCTTGGTGCACAGATGGAAGCCGATTTCGCCGGAGCCCAACGCAAACACGTCCGCCTCCGCCGGCGGCCATCGCAGTTCCCCCTGCGTCGCGCTGAACGTACAGACTGCTCGAACATTTGTTTTTCCCGCCACGTCGTTGTTCAGTTGTCCACTCCGTTCAAAGATGGCGCTGACTCCGCAACACAAGCCGCCAAGTTTTGAACGTACGGACTTCTACGGAAGCTGCGCTACCAGCCTATATCTATCTTGCAGCGGCTCTAAGAAGTGCGTTGAGGAAGTATAGCTACTTCACTTATTGACAGCAAAGGATTTAGGAGCTCGCAGCTGTGAATTAAAGGATGGTTCTATATTAGTACGTACTTTTTCGTAGGACTTCGTCTTGCGGCCCCAAGCAGTCGTAACTCAGCGGATCGAAATAAGCAAGTGACGCCGTTGACGGCACAGTCAGAGATGAAGCCATAGTGGCACCACCAATAGGATTGTGAAGTACCTAGAATTTTTAAACCACGATACTCGCATGACATGAAGCGCGTGTGCTCTGCTCCAGAGGTGCAACCTCCGACAAACGTTTGTCTATTTCGTTTCCATGTGCACAGACTGGTCCAGAATTTATATCTTCTGGATACTGTTACAGAAACCTCGACTGAGTGCACTGCGAAAATGAAGTGATGACGTGTAGGAAAAAAAAAGGATAAAGACACACTGGTGACAAATAGAAGTTGGCCTGTATCGATGATATAGTGCCGCGTTCCAATCACACACGCCCTAAATAGAGGACAGCTTACTCCCTTTTTACTCCTTTATGTTTAGAGCGCATCTGATTAGAACGCGGCAATCTATAAGCGATACAGTCCAGTTTCTTTTTGCCATCAGTGTGTCTTTAGCCCCTCTCCCTGTATACACTGTTAAACAGAAAGGAGTAAAAAGGGGGTAATCTGTCCTCAGAGCACTCCCTTTTATAAAACAGAGTGCGCTAGAGGACAGTTTACTCCCTTTTCCCACTCGCACTGAAAACGGAGATTTTATAAGCTAGATAAGACCAGGAAACTAAGTAGAGGTGCCGCCATGGCCGGCTGATTTCTCAAGTAAAACGCTTGCGTCGACACGACAGACAACTTTTTAATGCGGATCTCAGAGGCTACGCTACACCAACATTTACTTCAATACAGGTGGAACCCCCCCCCCCCCCCCCCCCACATTTTTTTTCGGTAAGGACTCCGCTAGTTTGAATCGACTGGTGGAAAGTTATTGAAATCCAACTTTCTCAAACATAAATTCACCTTTTGTTACTGGACAAATGTAAGCGTACCGAACAATAAGTGATCGTCCTAAACTTCTCTTTATTAAGGGGCGGTTAACTGCGTCTTTCTCCACGCCAACGAAGGTCACTGCACAGCTTCACTGGAATGTATTTGTAGAAGCCGCAGCGAATCATGATTGCTCTTCAAGGCCCAGCTCGAGCCCTTGGAGTGGACGTAAACATGACTGAAGAAGTCGCTTTGACTGAAGTCAACTGTGTGGTGGTAAGGGTAGGGCGTAAAGCGTGGGAATAATGAAAACTGGATATAATAGATTTTCCAAGCGTCTACGTTCGAAGGTTTATCTCCAGCAGGACATTAAACTGGTGCAAATATTTCTTGTGGCATGGTGCATCACGCGTCTGTAGTAGGCGCTTTCGTCAAAGCTATCCGGCGAATTGGAGAGGGGAGATGTAGAATATCTTCATAAGTTAGCAACAATGAACCCATTCCTCCGAACGTTTGCTCACAAATCCGTCTATGTCACCGTGAAATTACGATGAGTCTTGGCAATTCTGCTCACGCCTTTTCGCCTGTTTATGTAGACGACCTAATTGCGTGTGCATGTGTATCGACAGAATGCCCTCATTAGAAAATGACAAAACGCACTCTATGGACTCTAGCGGCAATTTCTAAAATTTAACATTGCAACCTCTTCGAAACAAACATGGCGCCACATGGATACCCATTAAGAACTTTGCGGCACTTAAACACTGATGACCTAGTACAAGCCAACAGACCAAAGTTATCATCAAATATCTGAGGCAAGTAAGCCGTTGTAAAGGCGTTCAGAGAGCCGCCAACTGCATAAAAGCACTTGAGAGTCAACGATCCAGGTGGCACAAAACTATACTCACCCCCATTATGAACATACACTCGGCCTGCAAAAGACTCATGAACGCCTTACCAAGCGGGTCCTGTCGTTGCTTGTTACGCATTTCGCAATTATGGCGTACGGGAAATTCTGGTGGTTCAAATGCGTGTCAGAAAAACGAAACAATAGGTCCAGCTCTGCAGTCGTGTATTGTTAATCAAACTGGCCATATCCTGGAGACCAGAACAATAAAAAAAAAATCACAAAGTTCCTCAGCCCATGCCATTGAGTACGACGGACATCAAAGAGAGCCACATTGTTGCACCCTAGACGTAAGAGCCTGACGGAGAATGCCATAGTGCACTGGTGCTGTTCAGCTGTTGGCCGATTCGTGCTCCAGGCAGATGTTCTTCCAGAACGCGTTCCAGTCGGTGTCGGGCGCCGTGCCTCCGTAGTCCTCGGGAAGCGCGCTAGCGGGAATGTCTTTGTGCATCCGCTCCACGTTCTTCCCATGGAGGTTCACCTGCGGTGGCCAGGTCGTGAGCAAAGCTTAAGGATAAGCAACTGCTGATACGTCAGTAGTTGCTCGGCGCAGGTCTTTGACTCAGCTACCGTATTACTGGTAATGAGAAAAAAATAAGAGCAGTAAAGCAAGCGCACACTCTTGCATACTATAGCTGCGCCGGAGTCTTGTGCGATGTATAGTATACTGTAGGAAACGAACTTGTCGTCCCTTTTGTAGCATTGTGTAGTGCGCCAGGAACGACTCCGAATTCCGAAATCAACGTAGCCTTGCTTACCCGCCGCGGTGGCTCAGTGGTTAGGGCGCTCGGCTACTGATCCGGAGTCCCCGGGTTCGAACCCGACCGCGGCGGCTGCGTTTTTATGGAGGAAAACCGCTAAGGCGCCCGTGTGCTGTGCGATGTCAGTGCACGTTAAAGATACCCAGGTGGTCGAAATTATTCCGGAGCCCTCCACTACGGCACCTCTTTCTTCCTTTCTTCTTTCACTCCCTCCTTTATCCCTTCCCTTACGGCGCGGTTGAGGTGTCCAACGATATATGAGACAGATACTGCGCCATTTCCTTTCCCCCAAAACCAATTATTATTATTATTATTAGCCTTGCTTCCATATCATAGCGTCAACGTCACGCTGCCTTCGTTCAGTCATGTTCTCACTCTTCACCTGATTTCATATACAACCAGGATTTCCGCAACGTATACACGAAGACTTCGGGAGAACCGGGTAGTCATACAACACCTTCTATGTTAAACACACCAAGGTGCGTGTGCACCGTGAAGCTTGGTTTACTCGCCAGCATGCACTTTTTTTTCAGCCGCTATAATGAAGAAACTTACCGCCTTGATCGACTCCTCTTTCAAGAACGGCTTCACTATCTTGTACACTGCATCAAAGGCACCTGGCTGCCGAACAATGTGGGCTTCGTTCGGGAGAACAGGCAAACAGTACTGCGAACCAGAACAGAGAAACAAAAAAGATAATGGGGAGGGAGGGGGGGGGGGGAGTGTTGGTGCTGACGAAGGTGACTGTGGTAAAGCACGACGATCAGCGCACACATCCAAACCATACCTTTGCTGAGCGTGAGCACGCGGTTCTAGGCAGAAAACAGTATATCTCCTTTTCTCTTATGCACGATCCCCAACATGCATGCTTGTGTATACGTAAGACGAATAAAATGCGAACATGCATGTGCCGTACTTTTCTACTTTGCAGCGGTGTATTCCTGTACAGCCAGTTTGTGGATATGCACTCCGGTAGGTCCCTTAACCGGAAACATGAGTCCGACAGGTTGTGCTCTGCAGCTGAAAGGACGCAAATGCTTTGTTTTGTTCACAGGCGCTGTTCGCGTTTCATTCCAGCCTGACTGTACAGTGTGGTGTCCACAAGCGCACACTGTAGCAAAAAAAAAAAAATTATCAGCCATCAGCTGTGGCGCGGTCGCGGACGACTGTACGATTGCACGCTCACGGGCTTCTATGTGATCGGCGAGCTACGGCAGAACTGGGGGCATATTACAGCGAATGCAGTCGTCGCTCTAGATCAGGGGATCGGGTCAGCCGAGGGGGGGTGCCATGTAGGTCAACCTATCCGTGTTCTGCGCCTGTTCTCAGCCGGTGCACGCAGAACATGCGTGTCTGCGCACTGTGCGGACGCCTAGCGTAGTGAAACCAGCTAGCTCTTTTTCCAGAGCTAGAGCTGTAAAAACTGTTTGGCATATGATATCAACACGCTGGCAGCATTTTGCATGCAAAAACTAGTGGTGTTTTTTTATTATTCCACGTTATTAACTTATCCTGTGTAGCAGCATCCCATGCGGGGACACTGAAAGGAGGCGGCCCTCTTTAATGAAAACTGGGGTGGTTAGCCTGGTTATCTACCAGGTAGGCTAATACAGGTGAGGGTTATATGATGGCGAAGCTCACTCACGCAAAACACTCGCGCACACGCATGCACATACATGATTATCACAGGGCGCGAATAAAATCCGGCCCTTGTCAAATATATATAATAACAGGGCTTTCATAGCACGTGGTGCCGATGCTGCGTCACACCACGGTCCAAGTACATTCGCCAGGATTAGGGTACAATCCTGTTGGAGACCCAATGCAGCTTTCAGTGTTTTTGTGGGTAGTAAAATTACTGAAGACGCAGAAGAAGTGATCCAGGTTTCCGCGCACTCCGCATGCGGAGCTCGATGGATTGCTGGAGAATCCGATTTTGTAGATGAAGTAGTACGCTAAATGAGGTTAATAAGGTTGTGGGCATCTGCCCTGCAGTCGTCTGTGTAGACTTTCCCGCGATGCACCGTGCAGCAGCAGCCTCGCCTCGAGGAGGAGCACATTCCCTTGTTAGTTACCTTAACTAACGAGAGAGGGCAGAAGGCTGTTCGGCTGGTATCGTCGGCGCTATATATATATATATATATATATATATATATATATATATATATATATATATATATATATATATATATATATATATATATAGAGAGAGAGAGAGAGAGAGAGAGAGAAGAGCCTAGTCATCGATTGCGTGATAGTATAGCCACAAAGGCTGACAGCGAGACAATACGAGAATCTGAAATGGCGTTTGCGGGGAACGGTCCTTGGAAACGAAGGGCGGAGGGTGCAGGTATTCCGCTAGAAGATCGTGGCATTGTATTTTATGCTTTGCGTGCTGCGAAGTCCGCCCTTGTTCGAGGAGAGGTGGGATGAAGTCGAAAATTTTTAGGACCTTTGACCCCGGCGCGAAGAGCATTGCTATAAAGGTGCGAAATGCTTTGACAATTGCGAGCACAGTACAGAACTGGAACTTCCTGTGTTTTGGCAAATGGTTCGTTCGTGTGGCTGATTCCAGATTACAAACTGCGGCGTCGCGCTATGCAGCATCCTAGCAGCTTTTGCAGGATTCTAGTTTGTGGTGTATGTATTAATGTATGTGTAATTTATTTTCTCCTTCTGGAAGGCACTGCAGCACGAAAAATAGTGGGCTCATGCTGAGTTACACAGTTGGGCAATGAGAATTTGTCTCTTGGACATGTAGCTCTGCCATGGCTGCCATCACAACGAGGACAGAGCATTGCAAGTCTGCAGGCGCTTGCTGCATGTCCAAAGCGCCGGCATTTGGTGCATTCTCGTGGTGTTTTTGTGTATTCGTAGACCCAGTATCACGTGTAGCCCCGTGTAACGTACCGAGATGCAGTTTACGTCGCAAATACGGTGCGGACATTTTCTGAGTTTCCTAGGCGGCGCACTGATTTTACCGGATCTCCCTGTAGTAGAGCAGAAAGGACGTCCACTTGGGCAAAGTTCAAGCGGTCGTCAATGAATCCCACGCCGCTGTGGCTGAGGTGAGGCTCGTATACTTGAAATGGAATTGCAGCGATGCATGTGATTCGGAGAAGGTGCTCAGTAGCGTCCGACGTGAGTGTCGACTGCCAGAAGGTTCAGCCGCTCTTTTGGTGATACCTTGTCCGGAACTGCTGGTTCCAAACTTTGCCTCATTGTAAATAGGTTGAACCAGGTAATCTGTTGCGCTGTGTCTGTCGGTGTAATAACAAACGTGAGATTGCGCTTTAGAACTTCGGTTCTGCTGGGTGCATCCACACTTAACAACGACCCCCTCCATGTGCGACGGCGCAGCGTAGGCAGCTGAACGAATTTTTCAAGCCCTCCAGTGGACTTCGTGTGGTGTCCGTGCAGATAATATTGTTAGTAGAGTCATAAGTGTCTGGAAAACTAGAAAGAAAGGTTTTATCTGATTTTACTTGGTTCTTAGAGGCACACATCACATGTTGCATTTTCATTCTAGCTGTGTTAATTGTTGGCATCTCAAAAAGGAATCACCTTTTTTTCGGGTTTTATCTGATTTTACCTGGTTCTTAGAGGCATACTTAACATGTTGCATTTTCATTCTAGCCTTGTTGACTCTTGGTGCTAATCCTACCTTTCGCTAATCTTTTTTTTTACCGTCTTCTCGCCTTCTTATGTTTTTAGCAAAATTCGCGCCCTCAACTCTGTTTTTCCATTTTTCCACCTTTTTTGTCACTAGCGCACACTCAACCCTGTTTTTCCAGTCTTTTGCAAATGTAATTCGTGCTTCATATCTTAGAACTCATTGTATAGTGTGAATTTGTTATCTTTTGATGCCCTGGACATCGTGTGGGTCCCAGTTCGTTCGCGTGCCTTGACCACTCCCCCTTGTGGGCTTTACCTGGTGTGTATATATAAGTGCGGGTTCAGTTTTTGTTCAAATAAAAGTTGGAAGTTCAGCGCTCTGTACTATCTTCTCCTTCGTCTTCCTGGTTTTGTGTTCGCGCTGCTGATACATATAGTAAAAGGGAGGCTGGTATTCCTACCTGCATGTAGTGAAGTAGGCTCCTGGAGTGGCCCCACTCAACAGAGCGCACGTTGGCGAACGTCCAGCCTTCGAAGTCTGCCACCACGCAGACGCCCACCGTCTGCGAAGCAGGACACCGGGAGAGGTGCTCGAGACAAAGCACGAATGCCTGGATCAGCTGCAGGTTGCTCATCTTGGACGGTCTCCACTTTCCTGCGACGAAGTTCGTCACGGATTGTCACGGCACGCATGCAAGGCTGCTCGCACGAACGGTTTACGTCGTTATCATCGAGCGAAAAAAAATTAGCTGTGGTCTAACTAGGCGTCGTTTTCACGGATGAAATGATTTAGACTTGTTACAGCGCGATAATTTGTTTTGAGAGTACCTTTCCATAAGCAGTTAATGAAATTCTTTGCACGAGCATTCCTTGCTTTCGGATGGTGAAGCGAACATAGTCTAACTATTTAGTTAGACTCGGTAGCCCAGACGTCTTCGAAGAAATTGGCCTCGAACATCGGTAAAACCCTCATCCCTCATATCAAACAAGTGCCCATTCATAAGTTTCAAAACGTATACCTATTCCAGATGGCTGCAGTCGTGCCGGTTAATGTATTTCGGCATGCTTTCCTTCCTAATTAGAGGTGGGCGTATTCTTAATTATACATCCATGTTTTTTTTTTTTTACACCGCCGTATAACCAATATTTTTGCTGCTGAAACTACAAAGCAATCACAGTCCAGGACCTGTATTTCCATTCCGGTTCACTTACCGAACTTGCAGAAAAGGACAGGCTTCCCGTGCAGATTCTTTTGCGGCAGAATGGTGAAGAAATCTTGAGCTATTTCCCGGATCTTCTGGGGTTCCCTGAGCCCTTCGAAGATTTTCGGAGCGGAGGCCTTGATTGCGCAGTACTTCTTGAGTGAGTCCAACGCCGCCCGGGCGTCATATTTGCGAAGTCGTAGAAAGCGTAGCAAGTCGGAAGAGTCTGCCGAGGCTTTCAGTTCCGGTTCATCTGAACAATAAAACAGTCAAAGAGTCAACAGCATCGTTAACCTCGCTAGATTCACAACAGCGCAGCAAACAAGGACAGAAGAGAGACTTAGACGAAACAAGCGCTTGTTTTGCCAAAGCCGTTGTGAATCATGAATATATACTAACTCGCCCAAATTTCTTCACTTATCCGTAGTATGAGCCCTCAGTGGCACCGTGACGTGCCGAATCTTCATAGAGTAAAGAGAACTGACTAGCAGTTGCGAGAGCTACCAGAACCTCGCCAAGGAAGCCAATGACTGCTGTTATTACGTGGAACGTAGAATTTTGTCAATATCGGCTGATTTTAGGATATGAGGCTATCAATAAGAGCAATGCGAATACTTTTTCTACGCAATTTTCGCGCCTCGTTCACAGTAATATGCAGGTAGTTTGGATATTGACGCTGTTAGTACAGCACCTGTTTGTCTTGCCACGTGTTCCCGTCCGGCAGCCGCGTTGTGATTGCAGAATGACTACGTGTCAGCTTGTCCAGCTCTCAGTCCTCACACAGTCAGCGTTAGTTGTTACGCAAGAGCACATATTGTGTTTCAACTTATTCCACATCACTTGTGAGAGATGTGGCGTGGAAAGCGAGGTGAAAGCCGCATGCATCAAAGCAGCTTATAAATCACAACTGCGGCGCGTTTACAAAAATTCACTCTTCGCGGCATCACTATGCTTAATTAGCATCCATTGGCATTACGTTAAATTACAGTCAGGTTGTCTAAACTATGGTTGAAACTTAATTATAAAGTTCGCGCTGAAATCTCATATCTTCAACAATGTCACCGACAAACTGTAGACTTATAAGAGGAAGCTGCTATAAGAACAACAGGAATATCAAGGGATCTAAGGCCTAAGCTCGAGGGAACTAAGCCTAACTAAAGCTAAGCAGGTGCTAACCAATACAGTTTATCCGAATGGCGGCGCCACCGGAGTAGTTAGCAGTGTGGCAATATACTCTGAAACTTATACCAGCGTCCTTCAATGCCTTCCCTATTGAAAGACTTTGCTTATACTGTGGAGCCGTGTTACGCACCGCTTTGGTTATGCATGAGGGTATACATATAGAGCATCTCACGTTGATAATAGTCCCATCCTCCTGCAAGCGCGCTGCTTTGAATCGAAAACATCTCTCCAAACAGTAAGCGCTTCATTCAAATATGTATACGTTCATTTCGTTTGCATGACCGAAAAATACCTCATTTACGCGTCTATTTCCAAATTAAGTTGATAACTGTATCGAGAAGTATGTGAAACACCAGCGAATGTGCCGGATGCATAACGATCGCCAGATGTCAAACGCATGTTTACTTTAATGCAACATAATGGCGTAAATATCGCTTTGCCAATTAAGTGGTTCCTTGCGCAGATGGTGGTTGCTTTATGGTACGAACCTCCGGGGAAGCTATAAATTTCAGTCCTCTACGGCACACGTTTTGTAGAAGGCGGTGTCCAGAGCACCGTCTGGCTCTGTTGACATGTAATTTCAAGCGCCATTCACCGTTGTACGGGGGTCATCAACATGCATGCGTTCGCTCTTACGCCACTCTATTGATATGGAGAAAAACATGTCCTGAACCTCGTATTAACGACCGGGCCGGCCATTTACGTGATATGTGCTTACAGTCCTAAAGAAGGATGCAAGAGGGGAGAGCGTGCCAAACCGGGAATCTCTTATTGAGGAAAGCTTAGGCCTGCAGCTCTTATTGATGCTCTGAAAGCGAGATTTCCCAGTTGTGGTGACTTCCGTTGCTTGAGTAAACGACGTCCTTTCTGCGTGTATGCCATTGCGTAATCCTGCCTCGCACAGATGTTTATAACATCTGCTCGGTTTCAGATGAGCGGCCAACCAAAACAGGAAGGGCTGACGAGCTTGCTTTTGCGAGCAAAAGCCTAATTCGAGCACAGTGACAATTCTTTTAGACACGTAGTGCTGCCACCGAATGCGAGGAAAATGCGCTGCAATGAATTATTCAAATAAGCGATCTCTTAAGAACTGTCATTTCTCGTCCTTGCTAACGGTCCAGCATACGGGGGTTTCTACAGGGTGTTTCACCTAAGACTGTACACAATTTTTAAATATAGGCTTTTTGAGTTACAAGAGCGATTTTTCGGGATAGTATTGTCAGTGATGTACTACATCAGTATACAGCTAAGACATACTAACTAGGAGGCTGTTTAACTAATATTGAATAGTTAGCTTTTTAGTCATTACTCTTAGGCTCTCAAGTATTATTCAGAGGCGCGTTGCCCACCGTTAGCAAAATTCATATCAGTTTTTAGAATTTCGAAAACGCAATTAGCCTCGGCGCTGTGAGCCAACAAATTTTGGCCACATCGCGCCAAAATACATGCGTTTTCGGCAAGCTTGCAGGCAAAGCAACCTCTCCAGTGCACGTAACTCGTCGAAATAGCATAAATTTGTAAGGCCGCAGCGCCGAGGGTAACCGCATTTTCAAAATTGCAAAAACTGAAACTGATAAGGATATTACTTATGGTGGCCCACATGCCTCCCAATAATTAAGGAGCCTAACAGTAATAGTTAAAAAGTTAACTATATTCAATAATAGTCAACCAGCCTGCTAATTAGCACGTCTTAGCTGTATTCTTATGTATGACACCACTGACAATGCAACGTCGAAAAAGTGCTTTTCTAACTCAGAAAGCCTATATTTAAAAACCGCGTAAAATCTTAGGTGGAATACCCTGTAGACAGGAAGAGCATGGTTTGGGGTGCGGCAAACGAGCGGAACGCAGTTATCTGTTGCACACTACGAATGCGACTGTATATGAATGCGCCTCTTTTCTAAGCACTCTGCAGAACCACGGCCAGTCTAGGCGCTGCGGCAAGCGCACGCTTCCCTGCAATCCGACCATATGGTAGAATATCCCCAGTCGCCAGCGCCTTTCCTCGTCAAAATACCAGCTCAGCCGAGATGTGATTTACCTCTGGGAAATTTATGACAGAAACGAATGCAAATGAGACTGGTACTTTTTCTCTATCACTTGCCGGTTAATATTGTTCGAGCGGTTTAGTGTCTCTTCTTGGATCATTTATAGGCAGGTAGCGTGTATGTGATATCCTTTTACTGAAGGCATGCATGCTGAAAAAAAGAAAGGTCATTGCCCACTGTCGGTATCATGTATGTTTAAGGCAAGGCTGCGACGTGGTTTTTCTTCAGTCGTTTTTTTTTTTATCTTGATAGAACTTCTGCATCCAGCAAAATACCCGAGTTGACACTTCAGTGTACTCGTTTTTACGTTTTCTCTCGCGTTCTTTTTATTCGGCCTTTAGTTTCGCGCGCATCTCCTGAATAGTTGCGGAGAATTGCGGAGAATTCTTGACGTATGTGTTTTAAGAGGCGTCGAAGACAAAGTGAATAAGCCAGGATGTTCAGCGGCGTCTACACGCCTTGCTGGCCAGTATGAACAGAAAAATGCCTTAATCATAAGGTGTTTTTGGGTTGTTTTGTTTTTTATTCACGATTCTATAATACGGACAACTCGCTGATGTACAGCTTGCATCAGGAACCAAATTGTCCAAATAACCACCTCGTGAAATGCGCCCACGCTCAGTACTTTACTTACAATAGAATTGCATTATAATGGTCACTTGGTGCCATTTCGGCTCCTGGATCAGTTTAGCATAAGAATTTGAATGAATTAAAATGCCGAAGTAGCGATTATATTGCCGTTTTTGTATGCCTCACGTGATCTCAAGCTCACTTGTGAAGGCATAGCCATCGTCTGGCAACAGAATCTGAAACTGAAAGTACAGAGGAAAAATTAGCTGTGTTTTAACTACTGTTCAACCTGGTTTGAAATCGAAAGCTCTGGTGTATCGGGCAACCAGACGCGACTTGGCGTCATTAACGTTGAGTGCGTTCCGGACAACTGCCACCATCGGAGCTCGTCGAAGGAGCTGCGTTTTCAATTCCGTCTATGTCGCCGCCGTCTGTGGCGAGAGCAGCCTCGGTGGGCGCCTGTTCAACGGGCCGATTGACGTCATGCTAAGTCACGTGATATACATATCAACTGATTACGGTTATGGCGCTCGGCTGCTGACCCGAAAGAGTCCTTTGGAGTCCTCAAGTCACTGCCATACCTTTCGCCTCACTTGCTTGTCACTAAATATGCAAGCTTAGCCGCCGCGGTGGCTGAGTGGTTATGGCGCTCGGCTGCCGGTCCGAAAGACGCGGGTTCGATCCCGGCCGCGGCGGTCGAACTTCGATGAAGGCGAAATTGTAGAGGCCCGTGTACTGTGCCAGGTCAGTGCACGTTAAAGAACACCAGGTGGTCGATATTTCTGGAGTCCTTTGTCGCTTTGGGACGTTAAACCCCCCAGACTATAAAGCATAAATTACGGCAATAAATCTCTCCAATTAGTGTTAACTAGGCTAAACTTCCTCTTTCAAATGATGTATTACATGTGGACATTCTTATGTTTACTACTAATTATGCTCATTACTCTACTATGACGTCATCGTGGTTAACCACGCTAACTAGTACACGCCTATATACTATCTTAGTCTAGCGATCCAGCGGAGCTGCGCCGCTGCGAAGCGTGGAGGTCGGCGCAACGACCACCTGTTTCTGTAGCCGCAGATCCGGTTGCTAGGGACGCCGTTGCTAACCACCGGCAACACGCAGCCAAACTTTGGCTCGGACTAGCGTAGTGGAGCTTCGGCTCTAAAAAAAATTCAATTACAAATTATTTATTGACCACTCACGAATTCTACGTCATTATCCATGTTTAGCCCCGCCGCGGTGGCTCAGTGGTTAGGGCGCTCGACTACTGATCCGGAGTTCCCGGGTTCGAACCCGACCGCGGCGGCTACGTTTTTATGGAGGCAAAACGCTAAGGCGCCCGTGTGCTGTGCGATGTCAGTGCACGTTAAAGATCCCCAGGTGGTCGAAATTATTCCGGAGCCCTCCACTACGGCACCTCTTTCTTCCTTTCTTCTTTCACTCCCTCCTTTCTCCCTTCCCTTACGGCGCGGTTCAGGTGTCCAACGATATATGAGACAGATACGGCGTCATTTCCTTTCCACCAAAAAACCAATTATTTGTTTATTTATCCATGTTTACTAATGTTGTACGTATCATGCATGCAAGAGCAAGAACAAGTCAGAACAAAAACTGGTCTGTCGACTCCTTTAAACAAAGACTGCACTGACTGGAGATAATATAATTTTTATCTTCTAATGAGGTATCTGGAGGCTATTTTTTCACTTGCGGTCCGCATTACTCTTTCGCAACCTGCGGGCTTCTCGCATGTTATCCTGTTTGACGCCTTTTGTTCAGAGCAATCAACTGACGAGTCCTTTATGTCTCAATTGCCCGTGCAGGGTAAACTAGATGGGGATATCAGAAATACTCATTCTGGGCAGCATGATAACGGCACCGCATATGCGCATAGCAACGACGTGCTGCGCAGAACAAAGACACAGCATTGGAGCTGAAAGCCTCAGCTGACAAGACTTCAGCTCCGAAACGGTGACCAGTGTAATCTCGCTCTTCCGCAGCTTTTGCTAACAGAATGCGCGTAAATGGCTTCTCCAGAGCGTTATTACGATTTGTACAGCAGTTATTATTTGTACTCGGCCACTTGGTTGATGAAAATATGTATATGTGCGTGCAAAAAGTCGAGAACGAACGAGAAACACGTACACGACATGCGCCCTGCGGAACTCCCATTTATTTTATTCCTCGGAAAGCAGGCAAATTACTGAGATAGTAGTACCAGTCGCGTTTTGGGAAAATACGGGCGTCGCGTGTGTGAAGCCTCTGAGTGAAGCCTCTATTAATTTTAAAAGCATCACCCACAAGGCTCCTTTCCACCGCCCCCCCTTAGATAGCTGGCTGCCCAGCCATCCCCCGCCACCATCGATACGCCTCTCCGTCCCACCTCCGTCAACCCCTCACATGACGTCATGACGTGACGCCAGCTGCGCCACTAGAGCTAGAGCACCCTTAGCGGAGGCACCGCGAAACAGATGCGCGCCGGAGTCATGCGGTCGCGCGTGCCGAACCACGTGATCCGACCGCGCGCACCTGAGAATGTGCTGGCGTCGTTGCAGCAGCGGAACGAAAAAGTGACGACGAAATCGAATCCGAAGAAGCAGTGGTTCGGTTTGGTTCATGGTGGTTTAACGTCCCAAAGCAACTCAGGCTATGAGAGATGCCGTAGTGAAGGGCTCCTGAAATTTCGACCACCTGGGGTTCTTTAACGTGCACTGACATCGCACAGCCCACGAAGAAACAGTGGGATTGTCAGCTGTCCTCCAGAAGCACCACCCATAAGCAACCTCCCTACCCCAACCCCTAGCTAGGAGAAGGCTGGCCGCCCGCCCACCGCCATATTCGACCCACTACATTGTAAAAAAGACGCGTGTAAAATAAAATTGCAGGCATTTCCCAGAAAATTTCGATGGCCATACAGAAAATATGTGTTAAAGGCCCACGACCGAATTCTGTTCACGAATAAAACCGGCATTTTTTTGTTTCTATTCTTACAGAATCTACACGTAAAGAACCAGTCACGTGGCCCACCGCTTCCGTATCCGTTTCCATAAAACCAAAATGACGAGAAAATTTTGTGAGATACGTCGGATCTTAAAGAACACTGATCAGGCTTGTTCGACGTGCCCGGGCTGGGGAGAGGAGGGGAGGGGGTGGGGTGTACCGGGTCTGTCCGACGTATCTTTTTTCACAGCCTCAAAACACATCGATCGTATCCGCACCTGCCGTTAGCCACAGCCATTTTTCGAAATATATTGCCGCGCAGCAAGTATAACAGGATTAAAACTTAAATATGTCGCTAAATTTAGACAGTCGACGTTACGAATTAAGATCCTTCTCAGGCTCCTGTAGTCAAACACTGTACAATAGTTCGTAGTTGGCTTTGTGTGAGTGTTATCGTGTGCAGTCCAAACTCCTCTACCCTTAAGTGTTTCAGCCACGCACTGTTTCCGCAGTACGCGCTGCAGCAGCAAAAATTTTCGGCCGCGAGAAGCGGCACTTTCGATCGTGATCGAGCGAATCAGAACCGAGCTGAAGCATATCCGGCGCTGCTACACGGACAATACAATCGCGATCGAAGCCGATCCCGCTGCTCGACCTATGCTCCACAGGAAGCCGATTCCCGAATCGCAATCGGGCGTTTCAAGGGGCTTCTGCCCTCGTGCTCAGGAAACAGTACAATGCCTATAGTTATGAAAGAGTGCTTCACTCTTGTGCGTGTTATGAATGCATTTACATTTTACCGGTACCATTTTCTTTTGCTTACGTTCTGTTATTCCTTGTGTTGAAGAGTGCCTGAGCTCGTTTTGTGTACCAGCTTGCTTGCACTGTGCTTGAATCTTCTCTTATGCAGAAATGTTAACATAACTTTGCCTGCTATACATCTTCTAACATTTTTTTATCGGTTGATGCTTTCTTTGAAACATTCCCCCCACCCCTATGTAATGCCCAGTTCTGGGCCTTTAGGGTAAATAAATAAATAAAACAAAAGCTGATAATGAAATGCACGAAAATATATTCTAAAGAGCAATAAAATCTTTAATTAACTTATTCTATTCAGTGCGGCTCCATTTCCCTACGTGTATCAGCACCACGCGTCTTCCTGGGCATAAACGCAGCGCCAACGTACACGGCCTGATAGCATGGTGTTTCGCTTACATTTGTGATATGAACTGCTATAGCTGCGTCACAGTCATGGAATTTTCCATCGGAGCTCCTTTCCTGATTACGATTATTCGGATTTGATCCCGTACGTTTGCCACTATTTGTACAACATAGATGTTATTGACAACCCCTTTGACTCAGGGCAGTGGCAAGTGCCACCTTCCCTAGAAAATTAAGATGGCCGTTTTGTTGTTTTATTTAGCTCCCACTTCCCACAGCTGTTCTTTTTTTTCATACTAAGCTACTTTCTAAGTTCTAAGCTGCATTATTTTCATTTCCCTGATGGCTCATGCAATTTTTCCATTCTGCTTTTACGCCACCAGTGCTCTAGTCTTCTCTTGCTCGCCTCTACCTTTGATTTTTTAACTGTGCTCTCACTATCCCTAAAACTCAAAGCTACATGAAGGCTCACCATTTCGTTTCTGATACCTGGATGTATAGCTTTACAGTTTATCAGCACACATTTGTTTTCTACGTTCCTTCCGCCTGGTACACACATATCTCCATGTTCATATTTGCTTCTGTATACTGCCAAGTGCTATGGAAATAATCAAACACAATTTCTTTCTGGATTTCGCTCTCTCAAGCTATATAGAGTGAAAAAGAAGAACCCTTATTGAAGCCATTCTTTCGTTCCAATTTTTTCTCCTCTTTTAGCCGTATCGGTGCCAAGGACTTCGTTTTTGATGTTCGTGCTAAGTTCCTTTAAGCTTTCTAATCCATCTCCTTCAAAGGCTTGTCCGCGTTTTCACTCTACAAGTAAGCACCCGAATACTTTGGCTGCACGCCTCTTCTCATCCAGTTTTTTCTTAGTCGCTTGCTATCTAAAGTGCCCGTGTGTATGCCGTTACCCGGGAATTTTCGATCGCGATCGAGTCCGATCCCGATTGAAACGCCGAGCGTACTTCACACGCAACGCTGCTAGAACATTCCCACTCGGTCCCGATCGATGAGTCAGCTTTCCTGCTAAATTACAGATGGCGCTGCATGCACACGTGCTTGTACAAATGGTGGCAAACATATGGGTTCGCAATAGAATAAAAGTAAACAAAAGCGCACTTCCGGTGGAAAATCTCGCGACTGTGACGCAGCTACAGCAGATTCTACCGCAAGCACACGCAGCACACCATGCTAACGACCTGTCTACGAGTGGCGCTGCGATTGTTTATGCCCAAGCAGGCACATGGTGCTGACACGTGTGTGAAAATGGAGCAGCACCGAGTTCAATAACAAGATCATTTAAACTGTTATTGCTCTTTAGAATACCTTTCTGTACGTTTTATTGTCAGTTTTCATTTTAAAGTTTCATATTCTAGGAATTGTGCTACTTCCTGAGCAGGAGGGTGGCAGCCCCTCGAATTATTCGCGATCGCCATCCGGGAACCGGCTTGGGGTCGAGCACAGGTCCAGCAGGTTCGGCCTCGAATGCGGTTGTATTGGTCGTGTAGTAGTGTGGGATGAACTTGAGTTCGATTTTGATCGATTCGATCACGTTGGGAACTGCCTGCCCGTGGGACGACAGCATGCGCACAGATTTGTGCTCCTCATCGCACCAATTCTGGGGCGTTAAACGGGTTGCTACAGCGTGTGTTATCTTAACTGCTTGCCGTTGAGCCTCAGTTTGGCTGGCGCGCCGCACTCTCATTCTCTCGCCCGTTGCAGTTGTCCTATCAGTTTGCTGCGCGCGTCGATTTGTCGCTTTCTACTGCTCGAGCGTTGGCCGGGCCCGCCAATCGGCTAATGCGCTTTCTAACGACTTCTTCCTGGACATCCAACCGATCAAACATTCGTTTCGGTGACATGGCAGCTGCATCTCGACTACGGCATCCTTCTTATAGCTTGTATGTTCAATACTAGAAGTATATTTGTCCTGACTGCACGGTGCGGGCCGGACGTAACTGTTCTTACGTGTTATCCTAGACGACCAAAGTAATGAATGTCGACTGCAGACATATGCGCATGCAACGAGAAACACAGCGTGCGCCAGCCTCCTAACCGTAGAGGTCAAGGGTGGCGAAGGTCAATACACTGCTACCACCCTTCTCCACTTCTCCTTTGCCGCAGCAACATTTGCTGCTTTTGTTTTAAATCTGCACGCCTCGTCTACCTCAAGTCCGAGTCATTTGGGCTCATTCGCTCATCTGAATTCACGACTCATTTGGGCCCGCCCCATCTCGCAGTGCCATGGCCAAGCTTCCGACACATCCCCACGCGGATCATTACCGCACCCGCGTGAACTCTATCAATGGGGAAGGGACAAAACTCTTTGCTTCTGTGGAATCCTCTCCTTCGGTTGCCCACAGACGTCTCCAAGCCGCCTCGCCCTCAAGCGTCCTTTTCGTGACTGTTAGTCTTTCCTCTCATCCGCTGTCAGCAAACTAGGAGGGGAAAAAATGACGGTCGATTAGCGCAGTTGGGCCAAATGCGAATTAGGTGAGCTAGCAGTTCGGTTTTTCCTTCGGTTCCGGTGTTCAGATCCCGTGTTCATGGATGGCAGTTGTTCGGATAGCGATAATGGGTTAGTGTCTGTATATGCGGAATTGGTCATTCTCTTCATTCATATATCCCTGGAAGTCTTCGTGCCCCTCCTGGCGCAGTAGTGCAGCGGTCAAGCGATGCGCCACTGCCCTTCTATGGCAGGTGCTACTATGGGTGGGACCTGGGTTGCTTGGGTTGGGTTGCAATACAGGTTGCTCTTGCCGAGCAGCCTGCCACAATTAATTGAGCTGCCGCCTGACACGGTGGGCAGGTGAGCAGTCTGCCGCAGAACTGGCTTCAGACAAACAAACCAACAGTGGCTAAATGCGGGAAATGGCCGCTATAAGTGCTAGCGCACTAAAAGAAACTAAGCACACACCGTCGTCGCCGAAACATGGGGCTTGATTTGAGCCTCAGCCCGTACTCACGACTAAGATCACGATCTGAATGTCTGATTTACACAAGCAGGTAAATCGTACAAACGTTCTCTTTTATGCACTACGTTTTTTACTTGCTGCACTCATACCGACAATTATTGCTATAGCAACGCATATCGATGAAACATAAATACAATTATTTTTCTAATGAGCTGAAACATTTTTCTATCATAAACGGGAGGACAATAGCGATCGCGCAAACAATTAATGTGGGAAATGGCCAGAGGCCGCGCAGGCGTTGGACCCCCTTCTTAAATATGCACACAGTTATACGAATCGCTTGCCTGGAACTATGTTTCCAGCTATTCAGCACGATGGTGATTCTAACGACAGTGATATATCTCTGTATATGGAGCGCACCAAGCATGAAACGAATATCCACTAACATGTTCGGCATACTTATACTTATGCTCATTGTAGGTGGACGGAATTGAGCGGCTGCCGACGTAGGGTTCGAATTTTTTTCAGCACTCCTTTCGTTGGCAGCAAGTCGTAAACAGGTGCGGCGTCGCCATCACATGCCAAAGAAATGCTTCGGCCATTGCGCCACCAACAGTAGTGAGAATTCGTTCAATATTTCGTTGTATTTAAAGCGCAAAACATTGTACAGGGTGCGACGACTAGAGATACACGTGCATAAGAATTGCACAGTACATCTACCAAAAAATGTGCCCAGCTCAGTTTACAGCCCGAAAGCCTTTGATGAACTGAGTACATCATTCCAGTACCGGCAGGTGTCAGAACTAGGTGCGATATATTTACCACGCTATGCAATGCGGTTAAATGTGCTGTTAAAAGTACTATTTATTCATGCGTCGTGAGACACAATCTCATAATTGCGGTAAATACATATTTCTTGGTATGGCGTTGCGCAGACGACGAGACGAACACAGGAAAGGGTACGACGACAGAAAGAGCGCACTTTCTGTCGTCCTACTCTTTCCTGTGTTCGTCTCGTCGTGTGCGCAACGCCATACCAAGAAAGCTATGCACCCACTCGCCCAGCAAGAAGTTCTTCTAAAATACATCTTGTTTTCCAAAAGCTGTTCGCTACAGTTTCTCTTGAAACAGGCAGACGGACGGACGGGCAGGCCGGCAGGCAGGCATAGCTACGGCATAAAACGAGCAATGTAGCAAAGAAACGCGCCGACTATGTGCCTTACCTTCCAAAAGCTTCGTAAGCTCCGCAAGGGACTCCTCGGCGGTGCCGTCCAGTGTTATTTCTTCAGTCTGCGACACGAGGTGCTCCACGAATCCGGGCTCCATTTCGACCGCCGACTAGCACGCCGAGAGCACTCGTCCAGCGCCGTAGCGATACTGAGTGCTAATCAGGGCGAGGGAGGTTTGATGCGGCTTCTATGGGCGGCCGGAAAGCGCAGCGCGCGTAGTGCCGTAGAGCAGCGCACCCAAGGGCGCCTACGTGCAGCACAGACCAAGGTCGTCTCGGTGCATTTACCGCGCGCGCTCTCACGACAGCCGTTGAGCGTGTTTCGTAGTGCCACCTACGTAAACACGTCCCCAAAAAACAGCGCCACCGCTGGCGGCTGCAGTAGACGGGAAAACCGCGCAATATGCTGTCGCCTCCGGCCAGGTCCAACGAGACGCGCCAGTAGAGAGGCTTCTGCGTTTTCTTTTTACACTGAAAACTGTCTCTCTCCGACACAGATAGCGTCGGTGAGATGTTAGAGAAATGGAGGGGGGGAAGGGGGGGGGGGGGGGTAGCTGTAGGAGAAGATGGGGGAACTGTTTATCCCTTTAACGCGCCCAGTGTCGCGAACTGCCGACATCCGATAATATATTGCCGCGAATCTTTGCAGTGTTTGTTTGCTCATTCTTCAAAGCTGCCGGCACGCCGCTTTATCGCTTTATCTCAGATTTATCTCGATTGATCGCATCCGAGCCGAGCTGATTCTACGTTGTTCCAGGATGGTCTAGTAGCTCTGCACGCTTTATCTCGAAAGTTCGCTATCAGCTTTAAATTAAGCACGGCCGACAGCGGCGGGCATTCGCCGAGCACGCTTGTTGCTATACGTCGCCGCCGAGTGATTCAGTCCATTGTGGGCGCTAGTCAGCCCAAATAAAGAGTTTTGATTAGACACCATTTTCTGAGCCTTTCTGCTCACCGGACTGCTGTCACCACTTCGTGACAATAAGGAGCTTGTATACAAAGTTTGATGTCTACACGTCCTCAAACCATATCGCTTTCTGGTGGAAATGTTTGACGTCACTGTGAGCGAGCTGTGCGTACAAAAAGGAGCCGCGAATCGGCGTCTATGCCTGCAGGCGTCCAACAATCCCTCGCTCCTCGTTTTCTGGCAACTGTTGGGGGTGAAGACAGGAAAGCATTTGTTGGATAAAACATTGTTTACTGTGTGTGGGTCTCCGGGTTGGTGCGAGGCCTTCTTTCACATACCTCGGCGTAGCTGCACAAAATGGACCAAATGCTGACTGTTGCTAATTGGCGTCATGTTAATTTTTCAAACCTTAAGGGCGCTAACAAAATTTTCATATTTCAATTCGATTTCGGTTCGAGGCTCGGTTTTCAAGGTCGAGCAGACGTCGGAGAAAGGTCGGCGAAATCGGATTTAAGCTCCGCCTTAAGAGTATGACGCGATAGTGTTAATTATGTAATGCCCATTTTTGCGAAATTGGTCATTCTGTACTTAACATTCATAGATCGCTGGGGTCCTCATAACACTCCTGGCTTAGTGGTGCCAAGGTTAAGCGATGCGCCTCTGCCCTGCGATGGCAGGTCTTCCCTAGCAAACTCAAGGTCACGGAGAGAGGCTTCGGACAGACAAACATCGGCGAAATCTGAGGTTAGGAGTTTCAGTGGAAATGGCGTTGCTAACGCTTCGAGGACGTTTTAATATTTATTTATTGCGGCAGTAAAAAATGCTTGACTAAAAATCTAGAGGGAAAAGTTTGTTGCGTGTGTGTGCAGTCCTTTTCATTTGGCTTTCGGAACTTCGGAGCTATTCACAGACCAGATAGATCACTGTTCATAAAGCCGAGGGAGCGAACCCGACATATCTTTTCTTCTTTTTTCATCTACCGAACCAAATTTTTCAAGTGTTATTGCAATCTGACAAGCTCTAACAGCCGCTTCTTTATTTGTGCAGCAGAAGACTACTTGCACTCAGTGAGCAGTTTACTTCTTGAGCTGCTGCGGTAACAGGCTTTATGTTGAGCTTTGCGGCCGGGCCAGGCCCCGGCGTAGTAGAGTGATTATGTAGCGGGTCTGGGCCGGCCGGGCCCGGGGTTCGAAGCCGAGTGACCTGGGCCGGGCTTTGAGTCTCACGCTCTGGCCTCAGAATGCGAACCGTGCAGGTATCTTCTAATGGCACGTTCCGCGTCCGGAGGAGCGATCGTGTCACTTCTGGCGTCCTGCGTGCAGTATTGCCAGTGTTAGCTTCATGCCAGGAAGGAAGTGTCGCGTTCGTGTTCGCTGTAGTAGATGAAAAGTTCTCGAATATGACGCAAAAGCGTGTCCTCACCTAAGAAGAATTGGAGGAACGGCGTCATGGCACGCTGAGAAAGCACGCCAAAGTTATGCTGCGCAAAGTTCTGAACGTAGAGAATATCGTCAACAAATGAGTGTGACATCGTTGACTGCCTCGCCAAAATATTTGCCTTGTCTAAAAACATTACACAACAAAGTGTACCATGGACATTCACGGAAAATTCAGAGGAATAAGGAATTTATTCGCTTACTTAATAATCATATTCGATGGTTTATACTTGAATTTTTTATTTGCTTCCTTCATAATTTGGGTATAAATGATTACTGACAACTTAAAAGAACGAATATCATGACTTCCTAAAGCTTCGTCAATTTTGCAGGGCAGTTTTACGATGCGCAATGTCCCGCTCAGTTGAAAATAATAGGCCCCTGTACGCATCACTTACGTATAACAGGCTTAATCCAATTTGAAGTTCAACGAAAATGCCCGAAGGCAATGGTAATTTTACCACCCGTAGGTGGGGAAAATTGAAAAAAAAAGAAGGGGGTGGGGAATGCTACTATAGCGACCCACAGCCGGGGGAGCGGGCCCAGGGAGACTCCCCTGATCTCCCCTGGGACGTGGCGGAGAGGATGGGTGAAATGGATGGGTTGTATGGTTGTCGGGAAGGGGTTATGGGTATAGGGATGGGAATGGAGACAGCGAGTTTTTTTGCTCTGATCCTTCGAATGTCTTGACTGCATATTGTTGGCCTGCCTGGCCAGGACACGGAGGGCGTCGAGATTGCCCATTGGTGCGGCCCCGCTCACGGGATGCCCGACCACCCACAAACGCTACGGGCTCCGACCGCCGGAGACAGAAGAACTTAACCCGGGGTCAGCTAGCTCGGGCCCCTCCACGACTTTCAGGGTTTGTTTCCAACCTGCCAGCTAATAACCGTCGAATGATTTTCGCGGTTTTTCAGACACCGGAAGTATGTGTGGCGTGATCCGGCCAGCAGAGGCTTAGGTCGTCAGCCTATCGGCCCTCTGGCCCTCGGAACCATGACCTAACACCTCAAGACAGGGGAATTTTTATTCTCTTTCTTATAGCGGTGAAAGCTGTAAGAATTTATCCAGCAAAAAAAAAAAAAAGGCTGCTGCAGCCGACGCTTTCGCCAGCTGGTTAATGAGAGTGCTATCAAGGCAGGACTAAGACATAGTGATTGTAATTATTACGCTAACAAGAGAATAATGGTTATAATTGTTGTATAAAAACGGAAGCAGGCGCTTTCGAAAAACGTGCCTTCAGTGGCCGTGAACCGAATGAACAGATTAAGCGGTTTGCCACACAAAGAGAAACAAGCTTCCCAGTTTTAGCGATCGTGTGCCTTCAGCACAACTCAAAAAGTTATTTTGGGGTATATTTAGAGGAATTTTCGTTTATGGCATCGAACACTACTGGCGGCGACGTAGACACGAGGCAGATGCTAGAATAGGTTGTTCACAGGGAAACAGCTCGCTTTATGCACCACAGGTGGCACCACTAGCACCACCGCCATATCTGGCCTCCTGAACCGAGTTTGTGTCGCTTGCCAACTGCGTTTTAAACAGGTAGCTGTTGATGCAAAGTGTCCAGTGATCTCCTCGTGCGTTTTCTAATCTCTGCTTCCGGTGCAGGGTTAACGAAAGAAATAACAAAAAAGGAGGGGGGGGGGGGGGCGTTGGCCCGGCAGCGGCTAGAGGCAGGCGGTCAAGGCATAGATTAAAAAAAAAGCGCCTCGCTGGTCACACGATGGTTTATGACATTTAAACATTTAAAAAAAAGCCGAAAAGTAACGCCTCCCTCGGTTCGAAGATGCGGACTTATACTCTTACCGCTTCATACAAAATAACACCCTTTACCCTACGTTAATGTCATGTGGCCTTGATAACGAGTTCTAGGGCGATCGAAAATGTAAGCACCGACTTCTTCAAGATCCCGAAGTGCGCACCCGCGAAGCTCAACGAAGCACAGCAAAGAGAAAACACGGGTTCTCCCCTGCCAGGGAAACCGAGACGAAGTGCAAACAGGTACACGGTTCTGAGGTGATCGCTCGAGAAGCAGAGGCTTCTAGGCGAAGGCAGAAAGCGTATGCGCGTGCGTTTTGATGTCAGCTCGACAACAAACCGTCCGGCTTCGCATGCACTCTTTGTTACTAGACTTTTGTTCGTGAAAGACAGCAGTCATCAGAGACCGGTCATTTCATCGCCAGTGGTAATTAAGATCGCACGAATATTCTAATTATCGGCGTAGTCAACTATGACAGCACACGCTGAAATCCGCCGCATCAAGCGATGGCCGCGAGTGAATTTTTCACCGTTGTTTGTATACGTTGCTTTAATGTGACTGCTGCTAGCACAGGACAGGGTTAATTGGAAAGATATGGAATAGGCCTTTATCCTGTAGTAGTTTTAGTTAGTCTGATTATGATTGTGATGACTAATCTATTCATAAAACAATGTGTAGTGAAGTATAGGGGGCAATGTTCCTGTCGGTGAAAAATTTGATGGGGCTGTTTACGTATGAGACCACATTCATGGCTTAGACTTGGTTTTTCTCTGAGACTTTCTGTTTTTTTTCAGGACAGGACGTCTACAAGTTTCCGCATTAAAAAAATGACACAAAAAAAGATAACATTAACTGCTTTCCACTACTCGCATGATGTCTGGAACGAAGCCCAGAGGCTGGCCTACCAACTACTCTGCGCATTTCTCCACAACTTCCTGTCGCCACCCCACATTTTCACAAGCGTCTGGTGCGTGGCGTTTTCAGATGGCAGACACGTGGCCTACGTGCCCAGCATCTCACAGCGCAAAAAAAAAAAGACAAAACAGCTGCTGCCTGTCGCCTTCCGCTTTCACAACGAACCGCTAAACCCGACGTTTGAAGCAGCACCAGACTCGGGTAGTAGTACATGCGAGCGTAGCTTTCTCTATGTGTTAATTTTCGCGGGCTTCAACAGGAGTGTCGTTTGAACACCGGCCCTAGAGAGTGATTCAACGACGCTAGTATCTCGGCAAAGTCAGTCAGCTAATTGGTTAGTTGATTATTTGAATTTTCCCATTGCTGGTGGATCAGAACCTGGAGAACAGTGCAAATGTCGCACGAAAAGCCACTCCGATCAAGCAGAAGGCGCACGCTTGAATACAAAGTCTAAAATAAAGCAGAATGACTTATTTAGAGGTCAGCAGAGCGAGCGTAAATCTCGTTTGAAGCCCGAGGAAGACGTCTGTATGTGCGTTTGTGCTGCTCTTTCAAAGCAAAGAGAGCAAAAAGAGAGCATTCTTGCGGGCATTACAGGTAGAGCTGGACGATCGGCTCCCGCCAAAAATGTCTGTCTCATCAAACAGAAAAAAAGTGTTTAAGCTCGCTGCACGCTCGACTGAGTTCGATGAAATCCAGGGTTCGACGGAAACCCGTCTGGTCGGGTATCCAAGGTCGCCCTAAACAATTTTGGCAGCATATTAAAAGAAATAGAAAGGACAAGTTGTCCGTCCTACCACTCGATCATGACGGAATTGTCGTCCATGATAATCTAGAAAAAGCCAAGTGTTTTAACACGTCTTTCAGCTCGGTGCTTTCTTCTGGGAAAGCAATAGCCCTGCCCATTTTCGCCCGGAGTTTATGCTCCCCCGGCGCGGGGGCAAGTAGAGTGCACCACACCACACCAGTTGAGCCAAAGATCTCTCAACCTTGCACTGATTCCTGAGGAAGCTTTGGTGTGTTTTATGGTCATAGTAGCCAGACCAAGAAAGGTGTGGGCTTGTTATACAGTGTCTCAGGTGAAAGCATATACCAATTGATTCCCGACACCTTATGCAGATCATTTAATTTATAGCTTCACATGAAACGGAATCAGCGCGATGATTACATTTAGTGGCGGGCACGTGGATACCGTATTTTCCAGCGTCGCTAGTCGGCGTGGCGCACTTATTGTTCAGTTCTGTACGGCTCTATCTGGCGAAGCGAATGTTTCGCTTTGTGCTAAAAGGGAATGAAAAGCCAGGAGACGTGCTGAACTGCCTCGAGCGTAGCCCAGAGAACCAGAATGACTAAGTTCTAATAGAAGCTGTAACCTCCTACCAACCCGTAAATCAAAATGAGGTTATGCGCTTAACGCAGACCGCTGAAGTACGACTTCAGCGTACTAGTTTGATAAACAAGCTCTTGACCCTATGATCGGGCAGCCAGGATACTCAAGTATACCGTCTCAACACGGGTAAAGTGTAATGCGCCTTGAAGTGCCCCCAGACTGCAGCTCGAAGTGACCACGTGGAATGCACCTGAATGAAGATGTTGCCTAGAATAGCTTTGCTGATAGCATGCTGTGGAGGAGCTGTTTATGAATTTCTGGCGCAGCGGCTCAGGACTGCTGTTGAAAATGATTGAAGGGCAGACCTGCGAGCGAGTGCGATAACGTACGGCTGGGCACAAGAGGGATATCTGGCGGCAATCCATTCTCAGGTTCGCTGATGCAAGCCGCATCTCCAGAGTCTAGCTGTTATATTTGCGCGCCAAATGGTAGAAAGAAAAATGGGAGCCTTTGACGGCCTGTGAATGCGATAACGTGCGGTCTGACATGGACGGAAATATGGCAGTAAATTGTCGGTGCCGCAGATGCAAATTGCATCTTTAGGACCCATCGCTGTCGCCCCATGTATTAAAATTAAAGCTGACATAATTTGATTTTCATGAGCAGTAAAACTAGGCGTCGACTAGCGTCACCATTGAAGTCCTTTAGCATGCGTTATGTACAGAAGTTTGCAGATTGGCAGTGCTATGAGAGAGACGAGGCAGACATGTACCAGGCAGAGCTACCCCAGTGCTAGAGTTTATTCGTTCCGCCCCCACACCCGGACTTTCTCCTTTCCTCATTGAACAAATTATTTCATTCAACAAAAATGAAAAGGGCGCATATGAGGGTGGCATTAACGTTTTCATGACAAGCCGAGCAAGAATCGGCGAAACAAACTAAAATTATGACCACAGTCGCAGTTCAAGTTCAGCAGGTCTTTATGAGCAGGCAGAAGCTCATAATGGCCTTAGGATAATAAATGCTAAGCCTAATCAAACGAATTGCAAAAGCACCTGAGCACACGGTAATTTCGCTTCTGGCTACAGCAAATGCTCTGGAAAGCCGGAGTATGGGTGTGCAATGCTGCCCTTGGCGTAATAGAGGTTAGTGTAGGAAAATCGAGTCTACACTGAAGGAGACATTTATTGCACCTTTTTTTCTGCACTGCTGGGCGTCATAGGTGGCTCCACTGAAGGAATCTGGGAAAGCTAGGGAATGAGAGACCAGCAATAACATTTAGCAAAAATTAAAATGAAATAAATTATAAAAACAGTCATAAAGTAATATTAAAGTACATATCCAGAAACCATACACTTAACACCTTCAGGATTTACGATTAATTTATTACTTTATTTATTCAGTACCGGCATCGCCAATTAGACATTACAGCAGGGGAATTACATTCGAAAAACAAAAGTTTATATAAACTATTTATACAATCAAAGCGTGGTAAAAAGCATCAACGGATGTCATTTCTGCAACCTCAGGCACAAGAAGGATCCCGGGCAGGCGCTCGTATACCCATAAATTCTGGACAAACACTTTTTTTTTTCAACATACTGTGTTTATGAACGCAGTCTTTTCGCATATCGTAAGATTGCGCCATAGCAACCAATATATTCACAGATTCCCCCCTCGGAAAGCTTGCTCTTTCCTGCTATTTTTTGTGGGAAAATTTCTGCATCGGTTTTCTATGGAAGTCATTACAGGGTGCGAGCGGTGGACAAACTATAAAAGCAGTATTTTGCTATGGATCGCAAGTTTAGACCATTATCATTAATATGTTCATAACATATTATCTTACGATATTCTACGGTCGCCTCACAATTATTGTGAAAAACGCGCCCCCATTGATTTTCTATGTCAGTCTTAACAGGGTGTCGAACTGGAACCAAACCTGAACCCGAAACCGGGTCTGGACTCGTATCATTGCCCTGAACTGGAACCGAACCGAACCCGAACCGAAAAGATTCAGGGGATACGTTCCGAGAGTCGGCTCAGCCCCATTTTTGTGGCATTGCGGCATATCTGTTTTTGTTTTGTTTTTGTTTGTTTTTCAGATAAAATAACAGGGCTTATGGCACATTGGCTGCCAGACTGAGGCTCCCCCTCAACCCTTGTTCACTTTGTTTTGTGCTTTCAAGAATCCCTATATTCCTGCATCATTCTACCATGTAACCTACGTACGTGATAACAAAATCGAGAGAGGAGAGTAGCGTCTACTAACTACATACAAACTACAAACTACATTCCGTGAGCGAAAAATCCGCGAAAAATTCTCCAGCGAACCAACCTAGAGGTCACGTGACTTTGTGGCGTCATCTTAATCTGCCCACCGGATTGTGAGCAGACTGCCCACCGTGACAGACGGCAGTTAATGATAGCTCGCGAGAGGTTCTTCGGTCTCACAAGCCCCACCGGGGGCAGCACCTGCCATCGCAGGGCAGTGGCGCATCGCTTAACCGAGGTACCACTGTCAGAGGACTCCGAGATCTATGAATGTAGAGAAGAGAATGACCAGTTCCGCATTTACCTTTAATCTTTAATGGGCATTAACCCATTAATGATATCGCGTCATACCCTTAAGGCTGAGCATAAGTGCCCCTCAATTTTTTTCTTCACACCGATAAGGTAAATGCGGAACTGGTCAAGCCTTGAGTTTATTTTATAAGATCCCTCTTCTAACTGTTTGCTAAAATTTTAATCTAATTGTTAACACTGCTTGAACTCAAAAGCACCACGTGCGAGCAGCCCCCTTTACTCTGTCATGCACAACTCATGATTGCAAAATAGATACAACGATCAAGGCCCCCCATTTTACAGCATTTACTTTCGAAGGCATTTGTCTCGTACAAGAGCTACAAATTAGTGGCTGTGGAAATGGGGCAGATTTTTACATAATCCAGAGATTTCTTGTTGCAGGTGATGTAGTAAGACCCCCTCCCCCACCCAAAAAAGAAGTTAAAACCCAAAGCCAGTTCCTTTCTCACATCTATAGCTGACGGGTTGCGGTTTAACTTCCGAGCATTTAGCAGGCCAGTACTTCTTACAGCGCTCCTCCGGCGAATTTATGTTGAATTGCGTCGTTATTGCGCTGTGTGTCTCATAATGAATCTCATCCAACTGTCACATCTACACTCTTTATTTCCGCACTCACTAACTCGCAACTCAGCCATTTATTTCCCTTGACTTTCCCTACAGAAACAGAGCGACGACCATACAACGTTCGAACAGAGCAAACATGCACACAACGACAGCACTGAGGTGGCAGTACATCCACAGAGACAATTGTCCTCCTTCACAGGTTATCTTCAGTAAATATACGAGATTGAATGATAATGTATATATGTCATATTTGCTTTAATTACTCTGCGGTTTCGCAAATTTTTTGAGCTCTCGTAAGTTTAAATTACTTTAAATTGTATGTATGTTCAAAATGCATTTAATATCTTTATTTGGCACTTTTTCTGTATATGCCTACTTATCCTCATCCGCATACTACCGGAACTGAGGGAGAGATCCTCGCAAATTCACATCACCAACACCTGGCCTTGCTCAAAGGAAAATTATCCTTATTTGGCTGCTTTGAGAAAAGGTATCCTTGCGGTGCGGATCCCACTGTTTTGTTGCGATCAAAATCAATCAAAAACAGTGTGATCAGAATTTAGCTTTGCAGATTTTTTTTTTTAAGTAAACACTGGCTGGTACGTTGAATCCATCTCTGCACAAGGGGAACACGAAGTGATATAATAATTGTCATCGTTGGGCCGTTATTTACTAAATATATTAATGAACTTTTTTAGACACTAGGGCTGTAGTATTGGTTTTTATATCGGAAACATGGAGGCTGTCGCATTTCTAGACTACTCTATTTGGTAGAATTCCTCTATAGAGGAATGCTCTATAGAGCATGCATGTTCAGAGATGTTCTCCCCTAAAATTTCCGCTGATTTCTTCGAGCCAATAAATCTGCGTTCGTGCAAATTGCCTTAGCATGCTGCCTCTACGCTAACACAGTATTCGCTGTGTCCATGCAGCTAATAAATCTAGACAGAGCCTTCCCTTCAGGCGTCTCGAGTTCATCACAGGCAGCCTTGACGCGCACTTTCTATTCGGCGATGTTAAGCAACACATGTCACGCTGCCATATCGTATGCAGCAATTCCGCATGCACGTGCCCGACACGGCAGCGAGCGCGGATGCCACTTCCGGTGATAAACCAAGGTCTTCGGCGAGGAGTGCCAGCGGCTGATCGGAAGCGTACTTTCAGCGAAGCGTCGTTTCACCGAGGCTGCGACGAGCATCGGTGAACATCGAGCGCACCACGAACACCTACGGGAGTCAATCGTTTAGAATCGAAGCATATTAATGGCATATTCCTGTCGACGATCTCGGAGAAGAGCCCTGAATCTTCGAATGAGCGCGAAATCTCTCTCGGCCATTAAGCTTCCTCGGGATTTGAACCTAAATCGCCTATTAAGCACGCTTTTCGATTCGCGGAGTAAGAATACGAGCTCCAAATTGCCGATTGGAATATGCTATAAGTAGGGATTGGAGTTCTCGGTTTTATTTTTTTTTTTTTTGAAAAATCGGCGGAAGTTTTTCGGTGTTTACTTCAAAACGCAGTTTTCGTTTTTTTTTTTTTTTCGGCGACCATATCATTTTCCACGAGGGAATCACTACGGTTGTTGTCGGTGACATAAAGTACTGTTCCTGTGCGGTCAAAGAAAAGGGGTCCTTTGATGGAGAAAAGCCGCTTTTTTTCTTGTATCCGACTTCGCTCTTCATAAACATTTTTTTTCCCACTTTTATTCCTTCGGGGTAGTAGCATACACAAAAGCAATCACAAAAGCAAAAGCAAAGTTGTGGCTGGCGAGGGCTGCTTTGGATTGGAATCTTGCGTGTGTCATGCATTACGTTAACATGTGGCCAAAAATATATCTGTCTGGAGGACATTCACGTTGTCTTTAGCATTATAGCGATGAAAACAGCGTGTAATCATGTATACACCGGCCTTAACTTCGCGACAATTTATTCGACGCATGCTGAACTGTCTGAAAGCACAGCGTTCGCGACAATTACTTTTGCGCTTGCTTCAGAGTGTCTGCCGTAACAACTTCATTCAGGTGGTAAATTTGTGGCGCAGATAGTAAGTGGTTATGATACATTCAGTCTCTAATCATTCAAAACGCGAAAACAACATATAATGACGCGGACATGGCCTCCTAACCTTTTGAAGATGTCTGTTGCATGCGTATCTTTTTTTTTTCTTGCAGGTTTTTTTTTTCTGTAAGGCCTTCGTTCGGCTGGTTTGTAACATGCTTACAACATACGCGCGTGAAATATCCAGCCACTAAGCCGTCGAACCGTCTCAGCTGCTAGCTTCTCTTTCCCCCACCTGAAGGTCTCGCTAATCGCTGTTAACTTGAACAGCCAGACATGTCTCATTCAATGACGCTCTTGAGCAGATTTCAATACAACGGGGGAGAGAAGCTTCGAGGAGAGGTGGGATGTATGCAGCTTTCGGCGGAAAAATAAAAAAAAAACCTGTGTTCGACGCATTCCGCCAACAGCAAAGCCCAGGGAAGAAACTATTCGTTCCTGAAGTTTTCTTTTGTGCACTTACATCGAGCGGCCGTGCTCAGGCAGCTTTATGCGAGCAGCGAATGCTTCACGCACAGGAATGAATGGGTGAAAATACGTTTAATGGTACACTTTGTTGCGTTGCCAGCGCTGCGATTGACGTGGAGGGATGGTGGATTGCAGGAGAAGGAATAAGAGGCCTAAGGTTCAGGCTGGCTGCAGCTGTGGGTTGCTGTCTCTTCCCTGTTCGTGCATGTCAGGTGTAGCCTGTCGTCCACCGAGGGTGCAGCTGGCTACACGCTGCTAAACTGAACAAAGATGCTGCAGCTGCTTTCTTCTAATTAGAGGAATAAATTATTCTTACTATCTTTAGTATTTTTTTTATAAATTGGCATCCATACACACAGCACGGGAATTTTGGCCGCTATAGCGGAGCATAAGCTATGCCAAAACTCCTATGCAATCCTCGGTGGGTCGTTTGAATGCGTCAGCATTTCCTGTTGCTGCTGATTCTGCTGTAGCTAACGCCCACATATGAGCAATTGGTCATTCCCTACTTTGCATCTATAGATCGCTGGGAGTCCTCATACCACTCCTATCGCAGTGGTGCAGCGGTTAATCGATGCGCCACTGCCCTGGCAGGTGGCTGTTTCAAACACAGCCACCGGTGGGGCTTGTGAGACCCAGGTTGCCCTTCCCGAGCAACCTCTCGCCACCGGTGGGGCTTGTGAGACCCAAGTTGCCCTTCCCGAGCAACCTCTCGCGACCAATAATTAATTTAACTGCCACCTGCTACGGTGTGCAGTTCACTCATATTCCGGTGTGCAGGTTACGATGACGTCACAAGGTTCGCACCGCGTTAAGCGTCACGCGTGACGGTGGTCGCCATTTCGGCTTGCACAGACCCTTCTAATGCGAATGCATTAATAAACTTATATTGCGCGTTCCTTTGTTTGTTTTTTTTTCTCGGGCGTGCCCTACTACACGTGTGTCTGGAATTTGTGGCATCAACAAGGAGAATTTATTTCACGATCCTGGAGAGGAATGTTAACGCATGCGCGGCGTAGTAAGCATTGCAGGACACTTTTGAAAGTGAGACGCGGAGTATACGATGTTTTCGAATCTCTACCAGAGATCGTTGAGCTGTTGCCAGGTTTGCTTCTTTTTTTTTTTCCACACGTGACGCTCCCTGGATGAGGCAATCACGCCATGCGTTGTGAAACTTCAGCGAACTGGTATATTCGCAGCGGCGCAGCTGCTTGTGATCAGAGAGGACAGTGCGGAATCACACACATCGCTGCCGAGGGCTCATATGCGGCCGACTGTTGTCTCTGCTGAAGGAAGCGTGCGTTAAATTGCACTGCCTCGAAACTGCTCTCTTTTACGCATTTTGGGCTCACTGTGTAGCGTGCGCAGGGCCCGACTCTCTCTCTCGTCGCGGCACAAACCAACGAGAGGAGGAAAGGTCCAGGCTGCTAGATTCGTTTTACTGTTCGCCGTGAAAAGGGTACGTCACCGCTTATGTTGAGAGCCATAGTTCTAATTCATGCCTTGCTGTACTCAAAACCAGCAGCACCGCGACAACCGCATGCTGCTGGCAGTCACGTGATCGCGTGTAACGGTTACGTGATTGCCGCGCGGCCGGTCGCTGCTAGGCCGGAGGCAAGATGCTGCATGGCCGGTCGGCTTCCTCTTCTCGAAATGCATGTCAGGGCCCAACAAGCGCGAGTACAGCATTCGAACAAAGCGGACGTTCGAATTTTCGAGCTTCGACTGTACCTGCTCGCAGGGGCAATAAATCGATTAAAACCAAATAAATAAATTCAGTCTTCGGTGAATGGCAGTCCAGAGAGCTTCACCATTCGTTCACAACTGGAGGTCTTCAGCAGGCGGACGTTTGCCAAACGTACAGATCGAGACCTTCACTTCGGGTCGCCCGAAACAGTGCACGCCACCGCCTGATTACTGCATACGTCTCGGCTATGCTAAAACCGTCTATATAGTGCTATAGTCGGATACAACTCAAGAACGAAACGGCTCTTCCCGTCAAAAGAACCCGGCTCTTCCAGTCAATGGCGTCGAAGGATTCTCCACCTTCACCGATTATCACCCTCTCCCCCTTGACCGATACCTTTGGGCTTGCTATAGTGTGAAATCGCAGGGGATGGCAGATGAACGGGGAATAACTACGGCTTAATAGGATTAACCGCAGCGTCATGAAAATCGGTTGACGCTAATGGCTGAAGGACCTCCTTTGAGGGGCATGCATCCAACTATAGCGAACCTACGTCAGACAACGCACCCCGAGCATGATGAACAATAAAGGCAGTTCAACGGAGGCGATATACAAATAAATCTTTGAAATAAGTAAACATACTAGATTAAAGCTACGAACTGGGCGAGTTGGTATTGATTCATATTTGACAGCGCTTGTGGTGTCCTTTCTTCGTTGTGTCCCGTTGTTTTATTGCGCTGTTCAAATATGAAACATACTAGAACTCACGACAAGATCTACTCACCCATCCCCCCCTCCCCTCGCGCAGCCTTTTTTTTTTCTCTTCACGCTAATGCAATGTGTAGCCACCACAATCGCTGTCGACCAGAGTGAACGTCATTCGCTCCCGTTGTGTAGCCCTGAAACGCCCACAAATGTGACTTGAACGCTGCGCGGATTTAGGCGGGGGAAGACGCAGTGTATCACCTCGCTCGCTTCCGGTTGTGAATTAAAGGACGCTCGGCACGTGACACTCTACCAAGAAGCTGCGCAGCTTGTGGCTCGCCAGTGAGGAGATTGAGCGACGCATTTCGACGCAAGGACCGTCGCAAACCGAGAAAGTTGCAAGCCCTTGCCGCGCTCCAAGGAAGAGCAGAAGGAAGGAGAAAGCCATTCGCGTAAAGATCACTCAACCGTGCGAAAAGGACGCCTCGGCATCTCTCGGTACTCGCCTTGGGGTTCGGCCGCACTCGCTGCTTATTTAAGTGTACGCGCCGACGGGCGGGCTTATTCAGAGTTGCGCGAACATTCGCCCGTCTCTCGCAAAAGCGCTCGCTGGAAAGATGAACGGCACCGCTGCTCTGGGTGTGCTCGCCTTCGCCGTGACCATAGGCGCGGCGACGGCGCAGGCTCGACAGATAGCGTTCAAGAGTTGCGGTGAGTGAGATCCATCTCATGCGACTGGTATCTCTACCTTCGGAGATTCTCGCGCATTATCCCTGTAGACGACCAGCAAGGCGAAAGAGGCATATATATATATATATATATATATATATATATATATATATATATATATATATATATATATATATATATATATATATATATATATATATATATATATATATATATATATATATATATATATATATATATATATATATATATTGTAAGGCTAAAGACGAAGATGCGTCTGATGATTTGAAAAGACGAAGACGAGGTGACAGTGTTCTCGAGAGTTTTTGCCAGCGCTACGCTTGTGTGTCTTTTGCCGATCTGATCCCAGACTGCTGCCGTTGCCGTTCCCGTCGCCCCAGTACCTCGTAACAAACCCCCCGTTACATTTGGTGGAGGAGCCGGGTAAAAACATCGGCCCTGGAGCTCCGAAGTCGTGCTCTCCCGGCGCGCACGATGCCTGAGGACGTCCAACACCAGGCCGTACAAGTGGGCCAGGCTGTCATCTGTGCCGGCTCTCTTCGTCAACGGGACCCGACCATTTTCAGCGGGACTGACGAGAACGATGTGGAAGATTGGCTCACATCGTACGAGCGGGTGAGCGTATACAACAAATGGGACGATGTGACGAAGCTAAACAACGTCATCTTTTATCTCGCCGGTGTGGCTAACCTCTGGTATCGCAACCATGAGGCAGATATTCAAACCTGGTCCATTTTTAAGACTAAATTTGCAGACGTATTTGGTCGACCGGCTGTCAGGCAACTCCGAGCCGAACAGCGATTGCGTGAACGATCTCAGCAGGCTAGTGAAAGCTTCACTAGCTACATTGAAGATGTCGTCGACTTGTGCAAGCGGGTCAACGCTCGTATGTCGGAAGCCGACAAGATCCAACACATCTTGAAAGGCATCGATGACGACGCTTTTCAGATGCTTCTAGCGCGCGACTTGCGTACCGTTGCTGAAGTCGTCACGCTGTGTCAAAGCTTTGAGCAGTTGCGCAAGCAGCAGATTCTGACACGCCAGCGGCCACAGCAGGTTGAGTCGCTCGCTGGGCTCACGCCTGCTCCTGACCCCTCGCTGCTACAGCAGATTAAAGACTTCGTGCGGGAAGAAGTGGCACGTCAACTTTCCTTTCTGCCGAGCGCTCACGACCGACCATCATATCTGACTCCAGCGCTCCGACATACAATTCAAGAGCAAGTTGCTGAGGCTCTTCCACCGGCTCATCCGTCACCACCTGTCACGGTTCCGCTGACATACGCTGACGTTGTCGCCAGACCACAACCTGTGGCGGCTGCGCTCACATATGCCGAAGCCGTCGCGAGACCGCCTCCTGTCGCGGCTCCAGTGACATATGCCGATGTCGTAGCAAGACCGCAGCCGCCAATCTATAGTGCGCCTCCGGCGCATTTGCGAGGGCCAGTGGCTTACCGACGACCTACTCCAAGGGTCAGCGATTCCTGGCGCACAACGGACAATCGGCCGATTTGCTTCTTTTGTGGTCTCCCAGGTCATGTAGCTCGGCATTGCCGCCGTCGTCTCCCGGACGCGGAAATTCCTCCCCAAGCTCCTGGGTACTGGCCCCCACCGAGTCAGTACTCTGTACCAGCTGCGCCGCCGCAAAGTCGTACTTCCTCGCCGGACCGTTCTACCCTCTCCAGCCGCCGGCCCTCTTCTCCACGACGCCGGTCTATTTCGCCTATGCGACGTCGCCCCACCGCTAACCAGGAGGAAAACTAGGCGCCGCAGTTCCTGAGGCGAGAACTGCGTCCACAACGAACTTCGAAAGGCCTCATCCGTCAGCCGCTAACCTCATTGAAATTTCCGTCGACGGCGTTTCTGTCATGGCGCTTGTCGACACTGGTGCTGCCGTTTCCGTCATGGACGCAAAACTGTGTAGTTCTTTAAGAAAAGTAAGGAAGTCAATTGCTGGACTCTCACTGCGCACCGCCAGCGCTCAGAACATCCAGCCGTCAGCAGCGTGTACCGCTCGCGTTGTAATCCAGGGGACCATTTATGCCGTCGAATTCGTCGTACTGCCCTGCTGTTCTCATGCTGTTATCCTAGGCTGGGATTTCCTATCGCGCCATGCTGCTATCATCGATTGTGCTCGAGCTGAAGTCGAGTTCTCTCACCTGCCCGAAGCTGTCTTGGACACTGCCCCTCCTGGTGCCTGTGTTAAGGCCCTAGTTGCCGAAGACATTGACCTGCCTCCCTGCTCTTCAGTCCTCGTACCTCTCTCTTGCGGCCCTCTTCGCGACGACACTGTCCTCTTCACTCCGTCCCCTATCTTTCTGCACCGCAAGTGTCTGCCTCTGCCATACGCTGTACTGACTATATCCGCTGGCCTCTCCGTACTGTTCGTGTCTAACCCATTCTCGTTCCCCAACGCCTTGCGCCTAGGTGAATGTCTCGGCACGGTACAACCATTCGCGTCTCTGCTCACCCGCGAAGAGACGGACGACGCGCCGCACCTCTCCATAGCCGCACTCAGCCCACCTACTGCTGCGCCCGATCCCTCCTCAACCGAAGCATTCCTTCGCTCCATCGACGACAACCTTCCAGCGCCGCAAAGGGCACAGCTTCTCACTTTACTTAATCAGTTTCGCTCATCATTTGACTCACATCAAAGTTCCTTGGGCCAAACTTCCACTGTCACCCATGCCATGGACACAGGTGACCACGCACCGCTGCGACAACGTCCCTATCGTGTGTCTGTCGCCGAGCGCCAAGTTATTGAAGACCAAGTCGACAAGATGCTCCAGAGCGGCGTCATTCAGCCCTCAAGCAGCCCATGGGCGTCGCCTGTGGTGCTCGTCCAAAAGAAGGATGGCTCCATACGCTTCTGTGTAGATTACCGCCGCCTTAATAAGATTACGCGCAAAGATGTCTATCCCCTCCCGCGCATAGACGACGCTCTGGACTCTTTGCAAGGGGCCGAACTCTTTTCATCTCTTGATTTGCGTTACGGGTACTGGCAAGTTCCTATGAAAGAAGCCGATCGCCCCAAAACCGCCTTTGTGACACCGGATGGCTTGTATGAATTTACGGTGATGCCCTTCGGGCTTTGTAACGCCCCCGCGACTTTTGAGAGGATGATGGCCACCATTCTGCGCGGACTTAAGTGGAAGACATGCCTTTGCTACCTCGACGACATTGTGGTCTTTTCCCCGGACTTTGACACCCACCTCTCCCGTTTGAAGCACGTCTTGACCTGCCTCTCTGACGCCGGCCTGCAGCTGAACTTAAAAAAATGCCGTTTTGCCGCTCGTCAATTAACCATCTTAGGTCATGTTGTCTCTAAGCAGGGCGTCAGTCCCGACCCAGCGAAACTTCGTGCTGTGGTTGACTTTCCCAAACCTACCTCCATCAAAGACCTGCGCAGCTTCCTGGGTTTGTGCTCATATTTCCGCCGGTTTATTCGCAACTTTGCGTCCATTGCTGCGCCTTTGACTCAACTGCTGTCTGGAAGTGCGGATTTATCACTGTGGTCTCCAGCGTGCGACGACGCATACACCACCTTGCGCCGTCTCCTCACGGCGCCGCCCATTCTGCGCCATTTCGACTCGGCCGCTCCTACCGAAGTTCACACGGACGCCAGCGGTGTTGGCCTCGGCGCTGTCCTCGCCCAACGAAAACCTGGCTTTGACGAATACGTCGTTGCTTATGCTAGCCGCACACTCACACCAGCAGAACGCAACTACTCCGTAACTGAAAAAGAGTGTTTGGCGATTGTATGGGCCCTCGCGAAGTTTCGACCGTACATTTATGGGCGCCCTTTTGACGTTGTGACCGACCACCATGCGCTCTGTTGGCTTTGCAACCTGAAAGACCCCTCCGGCCGCCTCGCTAGGTGGGCCCTTCGCTTGCAAGAATATGATATCCGCGTCGTGTATCGCACCGGCCGCAAGCATCAAGACGCCGATGCACTGTCACGCTGCCCCCTTCCAGCCGAGATCGCCAGCCTTTCCACCTCCGACGCTTCTCTGCTTCGTCTCAGCGACATGCCTTCAGCGCAACGCATGGATCCCTGGATCGCTTCCCTTCTCGACTTTCTCGCCAACCCGACGGCTGCTTCACCGTCACGTGCGCTCCGCCGCCAAGCTGCCCATTTTGCGATCCGTGACACCCTACTTTATCGCCGTAACTACAACTCCGAAGGACGCAAGTGGCTGCTCGTTATTCCACGTCACTTACGCTCGGAGATATGCGCATACTTCCATGCTGCCCCCCACAGCGGTCACGCGGGTGTTTTCACGACCTACACCCGCATACGGCTGCGCTACTACTGGCGCGGAATGTACACCTTTATCATGAAGTACGTGCGCGCATGCATTCCCTGCCAACGTCGCAAGACACCTCCCCATCGTTCTGCTGCTGAGCTGCAGCCGTTACCATGCCCTCCACGCCCGTTCGACCGCGTTGGCATTGATTTATACGGTCCGCTTCCATACACTGCAGACGGCAACCGTTGGGCTATAGTAGCGGTGGATCACCTTACACGATATGCCGAAACTGCTGCCCTTCCGGCTGCCACAGCGACGGACGTCGCCTCCTTCATTTTGCACCGATTCATCCTTCGCCACGGTGCACCTCGTGAACTGCTCAGTGACCGAGGCCGCGTGTTCTTATCTGAGGTGGTGAAGGCGCTTCTCAAAGAGTGCAACACGATTCACCGAACTACCACCGCCTATCATCCGCAGACCAATGGCCTCACTGAGCGATTTAACCGCACACTCGGAGACATGCTCTCCAAGTACGTCGCTTCTGACCACACGAATTGGGATCTCGTCCTTCCGTAAGTTACTTATGCGTACAATACCGCTACGCAGTCTACCACCGGATTCTCTCCTTTCTTCCTACTTTACGGCCGCCAACCCTCTGCTACTATCGACACTATCCTCCCTTACCGCCCTGATGAATCCGAATATCGGCCTGTTTCCGACGCCGCGCAACACGCCGAAGCCTGCCGCCAAATTGCCCGGTCACTCACCACTGACACCCAGCATCGCCAGCGCTCCCGCCTCGACCAAGACCAAACCCCACCGAACTACACTTCTGGTGCACTTGTGTGGCTCTGGATCCCTTCAGGAACTCCCGGTCTCTCCTCAAAATTTCTTGCGAAGTACCATGGTCCCTACCGTGTGCTGGAGCGCACCTCTCCGGTTAATTATATCGTGGAACCCCTCACGCCGTCTCCTGATCTCCGCCGCCGAGGACGGGAGACCGTTCATGTCCAGCGCCTCAAGCCCTACTACGACCCCGCCGTCTTGCCATCATCCTAAGTCGCCAGGATGGCTCCTCTTGTCCCTGGGGTGATTGTAAGGCTAAAGACGAAGATGCGTCTGATGGTTTGAAAAGACGAAGACGAGGTGACAGTGTTCTCGAGAGTTTTTGCCAGCGCTACGCTTGTGTGTCTTTTGCCGATCTGATCCCAGACTGCTGCCGTTGCCGTTCCCGTCGCCCCAGTACCTCGTAACAAACCCCCCGTTACAATATATATATATATATATATATATATATATATATATATATATATATATATATATATATATATATATATATATATATATATATATATATATATATATATATATATATATATATATATATTAAAGAAGCCAACGGTCACCGAAACCAAGGTGCATAGGGGAATGTTTCTATTTTTTATTTGCAGTGACAATCAATTGTTTTAAAGAAAATTACTTATAAAGCAGCGGAAAAAACAACCATGCCTCCGGTGAGATCCGAACCCACGACCTCCGAATATCGCAACCGGTGCTCTTACTGAGCTACGGCGACGGCTGTCCAATCTGCTGCTTTCGTGGGTATTTAGTATTTATGTTTTGTGTGTAAGCGAACCTTGAGAGTGTTCACCAGCGCCACCCTCGTCCATAGCGGTGGACGTAGCACGTCCTGTAATACCGCTGGATGGATGGATGGATGGATGGATGGATGGATGGATGGATGGATGGATGGATGGATGGATGGATGGATGGATGGACGGACGGACGGACGGACGGACGGACGGACGGACGGATGGATGGATGGATGGATGGATGGATGGATGGATGGATGGATGGATGGATGGATGGATGGATGGATGGATGGATGGATGGATGGAAACGGCTGAACCCTTTAAATCGGGCGGTGGCTCAAGCCACCTAGCCATGTCTTGTGAAATTTTACTCCTGTCTTGCTTTTAGCCACCAATCGTATAACCTTCGCTTGGTTACTTCTAGCCTCTTAAAATCCACTTTCCCTTCACTATCCATAAACCCCAATGCCTTGGGTAAGTCAGCCCCGCTGCTTTCCACTGTAGTGACGTAGAACGTCATCTAACGGCGAGGGCGGAAACTGTGCGAGAGCCCTCTTATGCGACCTATGGCATCAAGACTGCCAGAACCGAGACCCCCGTTAAGCTATTAGCAGACAAGGCAAATGAAATGAGGGGCTCGTTTGACAAACATATAAAGGAAGACAACAGTCAACAGTCACCGAAACCAAGGTGCATAGGGGAATGTTTCTATTATATACATATATATATATATATATATATATATATATATATATATATATATATATATATATATATATATATATATATATATATATAAATCGAATTGGTGAAATCGTACCTCAGGGTGTGAAGGCTTGGGGACGATAACCAATAACCAGTTTAGGTTTGATTCCGTCCATTGTGACTTCTGGTTACTACGCAGAATTCTCTGGATGTGCGCAGCTAAGAATGGCCACAGCATAGGTGCAGAAGCTCAGGTGGAGCAACCCAGCACGGTACTTCACATCAAGTTACATGTGAAGTATGTACAGCGCTTTGCGCGAGCTTCCACTTGGAAGAGAATGTGAACAGCGTGGTCTCCACAGCGCTGAAAAAAATTCCAACCAGGTCATAAATCTGCCGAAACACCACAGATTAATCGTGATTTAGATAATTGTGTCTGAGAAAATAAAATTCAAGGCCAAAGCAAGGGCTCGAGAAGGACTATATCCACGTGAGCACGTCAAACGAGCGCAGTAAAGGGTTTATGATACTTTAGCGACAAATACTGTGACGACCTCGATTTCATTTATAGTCGGAGGCAAGTCGGGCTCTCCAGCCAATGGGCTCGACCGTTTGTCATGACGTCCCAGTTAATCCCCGAGCGGAGTCGCGAGGTTGGCAGTTGCCTCCGTGAAATGGAATTAACCGCGACGCCATGACAGTCGGTCGACGGCATAGGCCGCTGTAGGGCCTCCTCTGAGGGGTATTTGCCACTGTGTTTTTTAGTTGTATCCGACTACATGTGAGCGTCACCTATAATTACCGACAATGCATCATAACGTTGCGTCAAGTTGTAATCACAACGTTTATGTTCCCGCAGGTAGCAATGTACTATCGCGCTCAATATGAGTTGCAACGCGCCGTCATCGACCGCAGCTGGCTCCCTCGTCTGCATCCTCCAACAATCACTCGGAATTCTGGGGAGAACTGCCATTCCAGAAAACGACCACACTCCCTCTCAACAAACAGCTTCGTATAACTGAAATGCATTCTATTTGACTGTGGTATTCTACTGCATCCCAACTACCATCGATAAGTTCATTATATATTTCCTGTTATTGGCCCAATTAAGAATTCGACGAAATATTTGAAGTAAAACGTGTTCACGGAATTCGCTTGCATGAAATTGAATTAAGTTTTAAATATTTCGTCCAGTTCTTAAGTGGGCCAATAACAGGAAATATATAATAAACTTATCGATGGTAGTTGGGATGCAGTAGAATACCACAGTCAAATAGAATGCATTTCAGTTATACGAAGCTGTTTCCTGAGAGGGAGTGTGGTCGTTTCCTGGAATGGCAGTTCTTCCCAGAATTCCGAGTGATTGTTGGAGGATGTAGACGAGGGAGCCAGCTCCGGTCGATGACGGCGCGTTGCAACTCATATTGAGCGCGATAGTACATTAATCAATGTATATTAATCAATGTGGTGTTGGTAGTCTATTAATCAATGTATATTAATCAATGTGGTGTTGGTAGTCTACTTCACGTAACACGTTTTTATTTGTGCGTGCGCAACTCTTCCAGATAGTTTGAAACTTATATGCAATTACAACTTCTTCTTGCGTTGAAAGTGTAAGCTTTGCTGAGAACTTGTGCAAGGCAAGTTCTAGTCCGCCGCGCCAGTCATACTCTCAGTCTTTCTGCACATGCTACTCTGATTAAGTTCGCGTTTGTGATCAGTGTGCAATCACTGTCCTGCTGTACTTAACGTTTTATGGAGTGTTCAGCCATAATTACGCATCGTGCTGTCCGTATATATACAAAAAGTCTGCTCGTGAAATTAATTTTTCTTTTCTCTTCACTTAAGGTGGCACTGTAAAATCAGTCCAGATGCAACCCTGCTCGTCAGAACCCTGCGCAATAAAGCGCGGTGACACCGCAAGGATCGACATGGCCTTCACATCAAGTAAGACATGCCACTGCGAAGATCATGGCTAGAGAAGATATGCGCACAAGCTTTAGCCGGAAATTCTTTCTCCTTTCCAATCAAGGGGTCGCATCGTTAACGTTAAATTGCCGCTATTTGTAAGCTAAAATCATTACACGGTAGGTATATGGCGCATATGGTCACTGCCTAGCGACCATGGTAGCGACTCCCAGTCACGTGATTCCAATCTAGGCGTTCAAGCGATCCACTTCAGTTCAAATTACACTCCTGGCTTAGAGCTGCCAAAAAAGCTTCTCTTAGAGGAGTAGACACCAAATTTTAGTTCTGTGTTTTCCTCCAGCCCCGCCGCGGTGGCTCAGTGGTTAGGGCGCTCGACTACTGATCCGGAGTTCCCGGGTTCGAACCCGACCGCGGCGGCTGCGTTTTTATGGAGGAAAAACGCTAAGGCGCCCGTGTGCTGTGCGATGTCAGTGCACGTTAAAGATCCCCAGGTGGTCGAAATTATTCCGGAGCCCTCCACTACGGACCAATTTGTTCCTCTCTTCTTTCACTCCCTCCTTTATCCCTTCCCTTACGGCGCGGTTCAGGTGTCCAACGATATATGAGACAGATACTGCGCCATTTCCTTTCCCCCCAAAACCAATTATTATTATTATTTCCTCCATGGCCTATCCCGTGAGGCATACAAAAACTGCAGTGCGATCTCTGCTTTGTGCATTTAATTCGCAGCAACTCTCACGGAAGCCTGCCCAAGCACAGTAATTACAAAAGAAAAATGAACCAGCAGCGATTATATAGCAGTTTCTGCATGACTCCCGTGACTTCAACTCGTCTGTGACGTCACAGCCGATGTCCGCCTAATGAAACTGGAACCGAAACAGCACGAGAAAAAAATTCTATTATAGATTATTTGGCAGGCCTAGGTGAATCCTACGTCGTGATTCATGTACACTATTGTCTTGGGTACCAATTCAAAGAAAAAACACCCAAACATTAGGTGTGTATACTCCTTTCAATCTCTAAAATATTTTCACCTCCCCGCTTTTCCGACCTGACAAGCGAGAAGATAAAAACGCCTGCTTACTCTACACTTATTGGAGGTCAGTTTAACGACTCCCCGCTCCCCCAAGAAAAAGTCAGCGTTCTGTCAGCACGCAGGAATAGCGTTCCAACAAAGCCCGACAGTAATTTCTTAACAGTAGGCTTTTTGACGTACAAAGGTGACTTTTGCGGCAAAATAATTCGAAAGGTGGTGGTTGTAATTAATCGCCATATATGTTCATAGAACTTAAAAACCGCGGTTGCGCTCGGTGCTTTGGCGCATTCGATTCTGGGCATCCAGCGCGTGGTTCGAAAAGCGCGCGGTTGTCCAGCGCACAAAGGAACGGCCATCTGTACATGTCACGGCGCATGCGTCAAGTGACGCGTACCGTCCGAGCCGCTTCTCGCTGCTCCAGCGCGAGCGGGACGGAGAAGTCACGTGACACGTGGGTCGCGGAGTTACGTATGTAATGGTGGGTGTTCCTTCGCGCGCTCGACAGCCGCGCGCTTTTAGACGACGCGCGGGATGCCCAGAAATGACAGCGCCAACGCCCAGAGCATCATCTCGTTTTCGAAATTCTGTGAACTGAAATGGCCATTAATAGGGGACAGCTATAAATCTCTAATTATCACTGTAATATTTAAAAAGTAACTTGTGAGAATTCTGTGACTAGCTTGTTGGTTAACATGACTCGCCAGTGTTTTCCGGCGGCCACGGCCACTGCTATTACTACGCGGCAAAGGTGATGTTTATTTCTTTTTTTTATTTTTAAACCTTATCCTTAAAAATTATAGGTGGGCTTCCGTGAAACACCCAGTATAATGCTCTTTCAGACTGAGACAATGCTACTGTCAACTTTTGAGCCTTCAAATGATTGCTCTATGTAAGTCAGCAGTTGGCTGCAGATACTAAGGCCCGCTGGCGTGTTTTCAAATGAATAAAATTTTACTGATTGTATTGACGACAGTACTTTGCTCCACATCTGCATGCGGAGCAAAAAAAAGTAAAAGAACAGGATATGAAAGAGCGAATTGTACTATGCTACTGTTCATTCATCTGCACGGCGCAACACCCTTGCATTCGATGAAGCACGCCTGCTGGGAAGCAGCAGGGGGGCGATTTGAAGGAGGGTTGCTGTAGGAACCGCGTTTTACGCAGTCAGCAATAGACACAAGATCTTTGGCAACAAACAAAACAACAAGGAATGGTTGCTAAGCCACAGAAGGTAGCAGGGGCAAGTTGATACCACTGTGCCTGGCTCCATCCGGGGTCCATTGTGATTTGAGGCCAGGTGGAGAGGGAAATAAAGATGGTGAGAATGTGGCTGGAATCCTGTTTTACACATCACTTAATACAAAGAGGAGAAATCATTTTTTAAAGGTGAATATTTGCTTAAGTTATGACACCTACCTGAAACAAGCAATCCCCACACTCTGCCAGTGCGCTCTTTGTTGTGTAGTCTTGGAGCTGAGTGGTCACTTCTGGACTGACTCATGGTGTGAGGGTACGGGTCTCCCTTTTTCTTCCAGCCTTTGTGTAGTGCTGCCGAATTTTAATTTTTCTCCGCCTCGGGCCTTATAAAATATATTCATGATTCTTACTAAATATCAGTGAAATATTCAAAATGATAGTGAAGGAATGTTCTGACCATTACAGACAAGAATACGAAATGGTTGCCTGCTTTGGATTCATGCAGCCTCTACGTTCTAGCGCAAAGGGTCTCGGATCCTTTGTCAGGGGGTCCGAGGCGCCCAGGTTTAAGCCCTGATACCACAAGAACGCAGGTTTCCCCCTTTCCATGCACTCTTCCCCAAAAGTCAAAGAAGTGAAGGCTGCTTTCCCCTTGAATGTTTTAGGCTATGACAAGGACTATACTCCAGTTCATAAATCAGGTGCAATGCTGTGAAAAGTACAGAAATAGCCCGTGCGGAAAAATAGAGGGAGGCGTGTTACACTGCGCTTGTTCTGTGGCCTAGTGGTCTAAGGTATGAGAAAGCGACAGCATGTCATCAGCAATGAGAGTGCATTTAATCAAGCTCATGACAAATGTGTCATGTACGAAGCCTGCAGGCAAAGCATTTACTATGTTTCGCTCACCATAAGGAATGCACTACTTTTTGGTCGCAGATGCAGGCAGCGCAAACAAGAGCACTAGCTTTGACGCTGCACCTGATGTATGAAACGGAGCACAGCTGTGATGCTATATGCTCAAGGCAACACCCACTACTATGCAAGCGAGGCATTCACATGGCACATGGTCCAAGTCTGCAATACGGAGGGGTATTGCTCACACCCCTTTGGTGTTAACACTGTGTTAATTATAATACTACCAATTCTAGCATCAGTGAAACCACTACCTGAAATAAATTTTAACTAGAGGGCATTAAAAATTAAATCGGGAGCCCGCAAGCTGGTAGGTACCTTTTCATTTCTTGTAAAGGCAGAGCTTGAGTTTTGAGATGTAAATGCATTATGCATACAGTCCAGACTTGTCCTACTTTGAAACCATCAAAATATTCTTTTTACAACTTATGCATGTTGTGTAGCACTAGAAGCACGTTATCAACACTTGATATAATTGTGTGAGCTTGGGCGGGGCATGTATGCAAAGGCAAGATAACCACTGGTCCTTAACGGTAACAGAGTGGATTCCAAGAGAAGGCAAGCGTAGCAGGGGGCGGCACGTTAGGTGAGTGGATGAGATTAATAAGTTTTCAGGCATAGGGTGGGCGCAGCTGGCAAAGGACAGGGTTAATTGGAGAGACATGGGAGAGGCCTTTGCCCTGCAGTGGGTGCAGTCAGGCTGATGATGTGTGAGCAACTATATGCTTTCCCAGCATTTGCATCTCTTGGCTGAGATAGAATGGGATAAAAAAAAACGAGGATTTGCATCTATCGGTTAAGGTAGAGTGGGATAACAAAAATGTGGTTGTTCAACCCCTTCATTTCTTTCACTCTTGCTTCATGTGTTCAATAACCACTGTTTATGGCCCATGCACATGTAACCTACATAATTTTTCAACTATAGTGCACACTTGCCCTGGTCATCAGTCTGTGAACTCATCTCCAAGAGCCAGTACTGCTTCACACATATGCATTTATGAAGATAGTTTGCATCATTACTGGCAGAAAGAGGCTCACGAGTTTGTGTGGAAGATCAGAGTTCAATGTTGATGCTTGTTTAGTCAGTATGCTCAAGTCCACAGAAATAACTGCCACTGTTTGCAGATCAAAACTCTCCAACCCTGGTGATGGTTATCAGTGCCCTGCTTGAAGACGATCTTGAGCTTCCTCTGCCCATGACTGATAGCGATGGCTGCAAAGGAAGGGGCATACAGTGCCCACTACAGGAGGGCACTGCCTACACATTTAATTACAAGCTGAAAATACAACCCTTTTACCCCAAGGCAAGTACCGTGTGTTGTTGTTGCTCAGTGTACTCATTTACATAGGATTATATGTTGACAACGCAAGGTTAACTCGCCCGTTATAAAGAAGTAGCTACAATACTGCTTTCTGTGCCACTGTTCACTTCAGAGTTCTGTGAAGCCTAGACACTTTACAGATTCACTCCTCTTCCCTTTCCCCTGTGTGGAGTAGCAGGCCAGGGCCCTGTTACCACCGGCCGACCTCTCCGCCTTTCTTTCATTAAAATTCCCTTTCTTCTTCTCTTCTGGCAATCACTCTCACCTCCAAGTGTTTCTCTGACATCAGAAATGGCAAACAGCACCAAGGAATATCCTAAATGTTACTTTTCTTGTTTCAGATGAACACAACAGCCAAGCTGAACCTTACTGGAGCAAGAGGGACTGTTGCATGTGTGCAGTTTCCAGTCAGACTGGTTGATTGAGTGAATCCCCAAAAAATACCTGCAGGCGAGCACTTTCACAGTGGCTAAAATTCTTCAACTTGAGCCTAAACCAAATGCCCTATCTAAGCAGAGTGCACCTTTTGTAATTTCTAGTGTGGAATAAACATGTTACCAGACTGATCACCTATCATCATATGAATGGTTGGTGACCACAACAGATAAAGAAAGATGAAGGGAAATGCACACTGTTAAGCTGGCATGACATGCAGAATGCTGAAAACCAGTAAACATCAAAAGTCGAAGTTCAGTTATGTGTTAGCAAGGCCACCACTTACACACTGTTTCTGAACAGAAAAAAAAAAAAGGATTAGGCACTACTATTGCTACCCAGGTGACAGCAAGAAGAGAAATATACGCAAAAATGCAAACATTATGCGCCATTTGAACACAAAGCTTGGAAGAAATTACAAAGAACCCTGACCAGTGCATACGTCACCTTTAATACATAAAATATGTATATAACATGAGGCTCCCAAGAAACAACACAGCCGCACCGGGCTTTTTATACTACTGCATATAATGAACACACGCTTTGTTTCCATCCAGAGTTCTTGATATTTTAGTTGACTTTGTTGAAATACTCCTGCGCATTCTTCGGGTCAGGCTTGATGGTAGGCGAGTCTGGCTGCCACCCGGCTGGACAAACTTCGCCGTGCTTCTCAACAAACTGGAATGCCTTAACCAGCCTCAGCGTCTCGTCCACAGAGCGCCCGACAGGAAGGTCGTTGATGGTTATCTGTCGTACGATGCCCTTCGGGTCGATGATGAACAGCCCGCGAAGGGCTACACCCGGGCCCTCCAACAAAACTCCGTAGTCACGAGAAATATTTTTGTTCAAGTCAGACAGCATGGGGATGTTCACGCCGCCCAAGCCTCCGTTTTTGCGAGGAGTGTTGGCCCATGCCAAGTGTGTGAAGTGAGAGTCAATAGAAACAGCAACGACCTCGGTGTTAAGCTTCTTGAACTCGTCAGCGCGGTCGCTGAAGGCGATGATTTCGGTCGGGCAAACGAAAGTGAAGTCAAGGGGGTAGAAAAACAGGACAAGATACTTCCCGCTGAAGTCGGAGAGGGACAGCTCCTTGAATTCGTTGCCCACCACAGCGGTAGCCTTGAACGGAGGAGCAGGTTTCAGCACCTCAGGAGCAAGAAGCCTCGGTGCAACGTGGAGTAAGCGCTGGGTCTGGCAGCTCGTCCTACGAGATGCGCTGGCTACAGCACACGAAATACCACGCTGAAACGCTGAGGCAAATATACGCGACATGGCTCCAACTCTCTGCCGCCCGGCGTCTCACAAGATACGAAATGCACACACTAGCGTTCAAACGTGCCAAAGGTTGGATGCTGCAATCTCGAACTTGCAACTCTCGCGAAATCTCGTCGGCTCGTCACGTTTCGGTATTTTGCGTGCGAGGACGCTGTAGTCGCTGGGCGGAAGCGGATATGTTGCGTAAGTGAGCACGTATCCACGCGTAGGATTTTCGGCTCCTTTACCGCGCCGATTATCCTTGTTTTGGCAGTCCTTGGCTTGTCCAAATGTGATCGAAGCAGTGGCTGCTTCCCCTTTGAGGTTCGTATTCGTGCACAGTGATGTCAACAGGACAGAAAGGCTTTGTGACGTGTTTCGGCACCACGCCTTGCCGCGCAGTTCGGGTTTAAAGGGCCGCCTGCTGTGCTTTTGACCCCGTCTGACGGTGATCCTCTGAGCGTTTACAGAGCAACTGTTATGCTCTTGAGTTGCGGTTCTTGCCGCCTGATGTGTTGCGCGATTTATTGGGAATGATCCACCCTTCGAAGTAAATTCCTACAATTCCAGGGCTGATCTCTCACCAACATGGGGACGACTACAAGTTCGCTCCATGATTTGAAGAAGAACGAACACCTACAGCGTTTCGTTAGTAAAGAGCCCATTACTCCAAATGACCCTTTTTGGAACCAGCTGCTATCTTTCACCATTCGACCGCCGAGAACAAGGTAAGCTTGGTGACGATGATCGCAGCAGTTTAGAGCTAACGCTGTGGATGGAGTCGGAATAATGATTTGGGTATTTTCATAGTCGCAAATTATCTTATCTTCGTAGCTCTCCGAAGGCCGTTTGATGTGCTTGCGTTGCATAGAAACGAGCAGGGCATGTCTAGTTGTGTGCACGTTATAAATAAAAACGTTTGTCAACTGTTTGCTTCTACCAAGCGCATCGACAGCGCAGTGCGCGTAACGCGATTTTGGTTTGCTTTGCCGCAGGGAGGAGTACAGCCACCTTGATGAATCCCTGGAACCTTTGATGGAAACGCTTCTGCAGAACAATGCAGTTTCCGGCAATTTTAGTGCTCTGGTCAGCGTCTTCCTGTCCCGGGCCCTTGAATTGAAGGCATCAGCACAGTGTGACAAGTATGCCTGTTAATCCATATGTTGCATGGACTTGTAGAGCAATTTACAGTGCGTATCTTTTTTTTTTTTAAATAGAGCTTAGTCTCCATATCTGGGAAGGAGGAATTGTTCGTATGAACATTAGCAATAAGTAGCGTCTTGGGACCTCTTATGCTCACAGACAAACACACTTTACAGCTTTGTAAACGGAATGAAGCAGGCAAAGCGACATATGCTGAATAATGATGGCATGCAAATTGACAAAGTGAATTTACTAGCCAGAAGCCTGATCTAGCTCCTGCAATAATTGTATGCAAAGAAAGTGCAGTTGTCTATCATAGGTGCCACCATCTGTGCATATGCCATTCACTTTTGCTGGTATACATTTGAGAAGCATGTGGCACTTGTTTATATTGATAGGCAGCAGAGTGTGACATCATGAGCTTGCATAGTGCTTGCATCTGCTGAGATGCAGGCTAGAAAGTCACCATCTGTCATATGAACTGCTTTTATGGGGTAGCTGACAAAATTTTACACAATGATGCCATGCTGCATTGGCCTAAATCTCTTCAAATGAGAGGATAAAGAATGTGAGACATGGTAAAGCACCATTGACCTTGGTGGGTAATGATAGAAGGGGAGAAGAGTTTTTTTTGCACCCTGTCTGATGAACCAGTTTTGCCATGTATTCTGTGCCAGTGTGCGTTATCCTTTGTAGAATTAGTACATGTTCTAATGTCAGTATTTAGTTTTTGTTTTCTTTTTGTCACTGTGTTACAGCTTGCCGAATTATTTTGATACTTCGATCAGTTGGTCCCGCTACTAGCCAGTCAGACAATGAGACCAAACAAATTTTGAAAAGTTATGTATAACATACAGATGAAAGTGTCAATAAAAAAATGTTTGTGCAAGACGTTAAGTGTGCAACACAATTGCATGAAACAAAAAAACCATCTGAAGGATTTGGTTTGTAGTTTTCTGCATTTTCTCACACTTGTTCAACATCAAAAGGAAAGAGTGCTGTTGCACTGCCCACTGCTTGAAGTTCGGTTCAAAAGGCTGCTTGTCATGTGTATTAGCCCACCACTGCTGCTTGTGCAAAGTAAGCATCCAAAGACAGAGTCATTTATTATTGGAGAAATGCCACTGCTACCTGCAAATACACTGACAACGAATCATAGGCTGTTTGTAACATTCGTTATCTCCATGGTGACATAATAACATCTGTATGATTCACATGGTGACACAATAGTAGTGACATTGCATTTAGTCGTCTCTGTGCTGTGGTGGCTTGGAATGAAGTGAATGCAAAAGTCTCTATCATGTTGGTCTGCCAACTACATTGCTTTGTTTATAAGTGTCCCGTTGTTCAGGAAGATTACAAGAGTTAGTTTATTGTAAATCACACTGAAAAAGACTTGTGTCGCACTGTTGATCATATTTGAGTAGCGTAAACTCACGAGCCTTGCCATTTTATGAGAAAGCTTTTGAAGCCATTCTTGAGTTTAACAGTACCTCTTGCTCGGCTAGTTGGTGTAACATTTTGTAACAAAAAAAAAAACAGCGCTAATTTTTACACAAACCACACAGAAAGCCCAGACAGGACGGGCGCTGGTCTGGTTTTTCTATGTGGTTTGTGTAAAAATTAGCGCTCTTTTAATTTCATTCTTGAGTTAGTGGATGAACCTAACAAAACTACTGCAGGGGAAGGTTTCTGAGGAACGTTTTAATAACTTCACCACCTTCATTTGAAAATTATCTACTCATTTGCTGAGTGTCATTGTAAACATAAAACAACCTATGTGACAGACATATGTTGCTGTGAAAACCTGGTAAAATGAGTTGTATACGTGCGGTCCATTACATTGGGCTACAGGTTTTCACCTTCATTTTTGATTCCTTACTATTGAGTGTCCCATTTATTTTCAAGCGTTCTATCTTTTGCTAGCTTCCCTGTATGATGTCCAACTATTCTAACATTGGCCAGCTACTTTTGGTAACTGCATGTTGTATGCTATGCAATGCACACATTAGGCTAAAATTAGTGGCACTGCTTATTTATGCAGGCTATGATTATGGCTCGTACACTTCAGATCCCTGTTTGCTTAACTGCAGCTAAGCAAAGCTCCGTTAGTATGTAGAGTATATGCTTTGCAGATTTCTTAATACAGCAAACTTGTTTTTATCTAGTTTTCACTCGATTACACACTTGATATAGACATCTTGCAGGGAGCCCCCCTCCCCTCATCTTGAGAGAAATAAACAGGAAGAAATGACATGCTGCATTCTTAGTTATCATTTTGTGCTGGCCTGATAAGCCAGATAGTAGTGATATTATAAATGTCTTACACACTTTTCAGTACATCCGCTTTCACCTGGCACTTCTTGCATAAAAACAGGACTTGCCTAATACTTTTTAATATCCTTCTTGTTTAGGATGAAAATAAGCGCAGTTACTGCCCTCAAAAATCAATCAGACCATGATTCTACCTGGGTATAAACCATAGATAAATAAAATGCCTGAAATGGAAAGTTGGGAAACACCGGCGAATTTAAAGATTGTGGATTGTGATGTTTTAACGTCACGAAGTGACTCAGGCGAAGAGGGACACTGAAGTAGAGGGCTCTGGATTGATTTAGACCACTTGGGAGTTCTTTGTGCGCTGACATTGCACAGCACACTGGTGTTTTTGTACTTTGCCTCTGTCAAAATATGGTCGTCGCGACTGGGATCAAACCCGCTACCTTGGGATCAGCAGCCGAATGTCAAAGCCACTGCATGGCTGAAAATATAAAGAATCACTTTAGGAGGGCATAAACATTTCATCCTAAATTTTCGCTGCTCTATGTAATACTAGATTATGCCTTGTTCGTTTTGGTAAGCAATCATTGTGAAAAAGTATATTGTGTGTATTTCACTAAAACAAGTTATCAGTGCTATGTGTATTGTATACCATGTATACTTGATAAGTGACCTGTTTCTTTTTTTTTGTCAGCAACATCTTCACCTGGCAGACGTACAACGCTTTGTTCATCATACGATTCATCTTGAAGTACTTCGTAGTCACAGTTACTGAAGACAATGTTGTCAAGCAGTTTCAGGTTCCGACCGTAGGAGGTAAGGAGTCAACTGTATATTACAAAGGGTGGTCCTGATTTCTCTGTTTATTAGCATGTGAGGTCCTGCTGCATCTAATCACTATATAGGGTTCTCAAAGGGTGGTCCTGATTTCTCTGTTTATTAGCATGTGAGGTCCAACTGCATCTAATCACTATATAGGGTTCTCCACTTCCAAGGTGAACACAGTAGTATGTGGTGAAGATAAATCACAACTTATCATTTCTGATCAATTAATTTTCAGCCATTAGGTGATTACACTAATAATGTGCCATTAATTAACACTACAAACTAAAAAAAACATTCCCCTATGCTTTTCTTGGTCTCGGTGACTGTTGACTTCCTCTATGTAACGCCGCAGAGGGTCACATAAGAAGCATGGGAGCAATTGCAGCTCCCTGCAGTGCCTGCGCCTGCTCATGATTGTATCCCCGACATATGGCACATACATGTTCGCTCTGGAACAGGAGAGCCCTGTACAGCAACTCTTTCCGTACTTAATGCTTGTGCCAGCATTGCGAGTTCGCAGGATTTTAAGTGTTGCAAATGAACCACCATTTTACACAATGTAATCAGTACTTTAATATATTAATATTAACTGATGTTTTATTGCAGTGAGCTCACAGCGTTCTTTAAGTGTGCAGTAGTGATAAACAGCTGCTAGAACTCGTGGAGTTGCATTGTACAGTTGTCTGTCTTGCGTTATGTATACTCCCTGTTTCTCTTGCCTATGTTACTTTGCCATGCATTTTATGGCAATGCGTTGCATCGTCCGCATTCATGGCTTATTTAATCTTTGGTTAACAGAAATTTGCACAGTTATGATTGTATTTTGATTCTTCGTGTAACAACTACATTCTGCATATGCAATTTTACCTTTCCTCACTAAAATGTATGGTTTTTTTCAGATACAAAAAAAGATGATCTTTTAGATTCACTGGTGAACGCTCTGGTCGAAATTATTGTCGATGTCCCTTTGCTGTAAGTTGAGCGACTATTTTTTTATCTGAATACTTTGCATGTTTGAGACAACTCTACTGTTGGCTGCTATTATATAAAGAATAACTCTTCATATCAAGGAAAGTTTCAAATGCAGCTTGTACAGTTGTTGGTGTGACAAGTGTAGAAATGTAAAATTGAGTGCATTGTTTCACCGGTGAGCAGCCTCAATCCATATTGCAAGCATTCCGTTTTTTCTATTGAATCATTAACACTGCAACACTAAGTCTTTCAAGTTCACCATACTTTAACTGAACGACAGAACTACTCATGTAAGCATCGTTTTCAAGTACATTGTCTGCACTCAATGCTCCTTCTGCTTGCAGTTCGGTTGGACTGTTTGAAATTTTGTGTCCAAATGGACGAAGTAATGCAATTTTGTTTTTCCACAGGGATTTCACTTATGCTCTCCATGTGGAGGCCATCAACACTCTTCTAGTGCTGCTGTCTGTGCAGATGTTCTCATCAAACACATCCATGAACTCTCCTATCTACAAGTCTGTGCTTCAAGGAAAGTGGTCTGTCATCATGAGCTCTTCTTCTCCGATGCGTGTTACTGACAAATCCTGATATAACAAAACACGGAAACACGGATATTACTAATTATTGCCGATGTCGAACTGTTCCTAAATATTTTTAACACTTACGTGCAATTCTTACGTTATATATCAAACGCGGTTTTTCATAAAACGGGTATATTAAACTGCCGAAGCGTCAAGCTATGCCTGTTCGGGTGACAGGCGGCAGGCTTTGCTTCACTACACAAGTGAGTTGCGGTGGTGGTGTGGCAAGCATTTTCGCCATGGTTCATGCTTTATCTTACACTTGCCAACAGTGCCCCAGAAGACACAGCGTCATAAACGGTTGGTAGCCAAGCGGTTGGCACCCGTTATCGCCTCTCGCACCCATCGATAGTGCCCCGATACCAGCGGCTTGGCCGGTTGGAGCCTTCCAGTAGCCATCTAATGCTCCTTTCGACTGTCATGAAGGTGGTGAACACGGCGATAGGCTTTCTTCTGGTGTCCCATTTTTTTTTCATGTCATGCTGCTGTAATGTTGGGAACCCACCCTAGCTGGCATTTCCCATGCTACAACCACTTGCTGGTGGTGCGGTGTGTGGAAGCCAACCTAAGTAACATCTGGAGTTCAGTTTTTTTTGCAGCCTCTGCAATCACCACGAGTGGCTTTGAAGTGGCACTAAAACTTTGGAAAAGGTCTCTTCCAGTTGCCATCTTTTCACTGATTAAATTGCCCTTCTCCTGCATAATTTTTGGTAAAATTTTATATTCAAATATTGGCTGTGTCAAGTTATTTTACCATTTTTTGCCTCTTCGTTATAACAAGGTTTGATTGTAGATGGTGCAGGAACATTTTTCCTTGGTGGTAATTTGCCCATGGGTTCATCTTCGGCATCCATTTGGTTGAAACCTGTTGGCTGGCGTGGTTGTACTTTTAACAGCCATGCGAAACAACTGTAAAATTTAGTTAATGAGCAAACAAAAAGAGAAAGTTTGTGAGGAAAATTTTTTTCAGTGCATGGGTAATCACAAAGACCTTCATTTTTAACACACAGCAGGCAAGTTACCTTGGGACACAAGTAGTGTTAAGGGTATAGACTACGACTGTTAGCAGGATACTAGGCTACTCTCTTCAGAATGTGCTCTTGCAGCTCTTTCATAAATTCAGGATGTGTTCTAGTAATATGGTTCTGCATGTTCGGCTATTCTAACAAGTTTCTCCCATATTTTTTTTTTTTTTTGGGGGGGGGGGGGGGACACGCCTGTTATGAATTTTACTTTCATGCAATTTTTTTCTTTTCTTGGTAATCAAAATTTAAATTTACATTAAAATTTACTGTTTCCACTCTGAATGTTGGGGAGTACAGGACAGGAACAATGCAAGGTGATAAAATTTTTTTATCTGTACAGATTTTTCTTTTATGAAACATGAAAGGTATAATAATACGGTCTGTGCAGGTAGATTTTATGGCATGGTCATGTGTCTGTTTAGTGTCTGCCCATTTTGCACCCATAATTCCACATTTAATGTCTTGAACCACAGTGTCGGTTTAGAAATTTTAAGAACCCGGTTCACCTACAATGTTGAATGTCTCTGATTCCGCCATACAGTATTTTACTCTAAAGACAAAATTTTAAAAATTAATTAGTTGATAGTCAGCTAATAATCTTTTAACTACCTCCTACCACAGACATAATTTTCTCCGTACTGTAAAATCCACTTACACCAGTGTCATATCTTTCAAGGCTATTTAAAGAAAAATCTGTGCGGTTAAAATAAAACACCCGGCATATGAAAAATACAACTATAGTCCTGTAGTACTATAGTCTTCTCTTTTTAATGCTGTCTTTCGTTTGTGTAGTCCTACTAACTTGTGGATCTAGCTTTCAGTCCTGCTGCGCACTAATTTGCATGTCGTAAATCTGTTTTCTCAGTAATTGGTAATTGTGTCGCTTTTCGAACAAAAACGGCAGGTGGCAGTAAGTTGGTTCACTGAACACTAATGTTGTCCAGTACATCCAACAGTGCCTGAGGCTTGAAAGTTTGCTTGCTCTCTCTGCAGCTCAATCCATGCTCTGCTGTTCACAAAAAGCCTGCTCCAGAACTTTGTGAGACAGGACAAGTGCCCAGAAAGCTACTACCGTTCTGAAGGGGGTGGAAGCATCATCGTTGGTCTGGCATGTGAGTGATTCACCCACTTTTATGGGAGAACTTTGTGTGTATTGAGAGAAGAGGCTTTAGAGTAAGTAGGATGACTTTTTACCCATTTTACTCTCGAATATATGACTGGTTTGTTTTAGGTAAAAGTGCTGTTAGGCCTCTTTTTTTTGTTTTCGCGCATGACATGCTTTAAGGGGACATTTTTTTTTCAATCAATAACTTGCATCCACAGTTACAGCAGTCTGCTTTATGATATGGAAATATTTGGATGGTCTTGCTTGAAATCCTGGTGAAGTGCTTGATCAAAGTTACAGCACGTGAAATGGGTGATTTTAATGAGAGTTGAAACAAATAACTACGATTGCTGTGGAGAAATTCCACTTGAAAATGTGACAGCGTAATTTAATTATCTGTTGCCTTTTCGCGTGCTATGATGGTTTACAGAAATGTGCTTAATACAGAATATGGCTTTTAAATGTGACCAAAGATTCAAGGAAAGCAGACATGTAGGTGTTAGGTCTATGAATGAAATGAGGCAAAGGGAAGGCTTATGTAACTGATATTTATAAAAATTTTGTAATTTGTTTGAATCCCCACTAATCATTCTTAAGTACTTCTGATCACCTCTGGAGCACAAGAGCAGTAATCTTTTTCTTCAACACTCTGCTTTGCTTTTTTTCTTTACCATAAGCTTCCTTTGCAGCTAGAATTTGTCTTCAACACTAGCTTACAATGCGATGACAAAAAGTGCACAGTAGTAGCGAGGTTTCTGCGTAGCACTTGTGTCATTGGTTGCAAAGAAATCTAAGGTTGTCCCACTGTCTGTGCTGCAGCGGGCCTCTGGAGTGTGCTCACCCTGGGCTATGGCAGCAAGGAAGAAGACAAAGAAGCGGCCAGGCTCAGGGAGACTGTGCTTGCCCAGCAGAGCCTACTCCTGCTACTTGTCCTGGTTAACCACTGCACCAGTGACAAGGCTGTTACCGTGCCATACAAGAAGGCCCTCTTCTCCTTTGTCAACTCCCAAGGTGTGATGTGAATGCTGAATAGCTAGACTAGCCTATTCACTCTGCAAGAGGAAATTTCGAGAGTGAGAGAGAGTGTGTGCGTGCAGGGGCATGAGCGAGAGAGGGATAGAAATGGAGTGAGTGAATAAGTTTCGTCATAGATCATTCCCCTGCATGAAGAGATACTATTGTAGCCATTATACACGAATGCTGGTTTGTGTAGTTCACGAGGGGAACGAATAAGCTGCCATGGTGGGTCAGCGGTTATGGCGCTCGGCTGCTGACCCGAAAGGCGCGGGTTTGATTCCGGCCGCGGTGGTCAAATTTTGATGGAGGCGAAATTCTAGAGGCCAGTTTACTGTGCGATGTCAATGCACGCTAAAGAACCCCATGTGGCCGAAATTTTCGGAGCTCTTCACTACGGCATCCCTCATAGCCTGAGTCGCTTTGGGACTTTAAAGGGACACTGAGGAGAAATTGAAGTTGGCTTGTATTGATAGAATACTAGCTCCTGATCACAAAAACGCCACTCTTACTGAAAACAAACCTCTTGTAAGGTAGAAAATAGCACGAACCAAAATACAGGTATCGCCGCCACAGGCCAATCTCGCAAGCACATGCTGATGACGTCATAGGACAAGAGACGCCACCTTGGAGGAATTTTCCTTCCTCCATGGAGCACGAATCTCTGAGGCCGACAGAGGAAGGTTGTGCGGTTCAATATCGAAGTAAGTGAAACCGATAGTGCACTTTTATCACACAAGGACGACAAACAAAAGACAACCTGAATGATGGAAGCAAAGAAAATCGATGCTTGGTGGCGCCACAGGAGGCCACGAGAATTTCGGTTTGTTATGGCGCTTCGCGTCCATGAGCTTTGCGTGCCCCGTGGTTTTGTTTTTGACGCGTCTCGATTTACAAGCGCCGAACAGCAGAGGAACTCCGAGTGCCGCTTCAAGTGCTAGTTAACCTTTGAAGGAGCCTGTTAAGGCTGGTCAGATGATCGCCATGGTCGATGAAAAACTATAATGGCATGATAGTCAGTGATCGTACAAGGCAGTTAGCAGTATAAAGAGCACTTGTGTCTTCATACGCTCGCCCAGCGAAACGTTCCCGGCTGTGCCAGTCAACTTCAAACTACTGAACGGAAATCGTTTATCAGGGACAAGATACAAGGCAGTTAAGAAAAAGAGATTTGGAACCTGCAGAGACCGTGACTCCGCTCTCCTCCACCTCCTTTGTTTGCGGCTCCATTCAATAGCTTCGGCAGTTGGACGGAGCTGTTCTCTTTGAGCTCTCGACTTATTTAATCCATTCACAGTACACATCTGAAGGTACATGCAAGTGGGCGAGAGAGCCCGACCCAGTGGACCCCGTACCTCCGGAAACACGCGGATCCCGTTGAAGCATCGTGCGTTGGTTTTACTTTCAAGCCGCCAACTTTAAATGCGAGCACCCTTGAGCACGCATCCGTTTTTTGTGGCAAAAAAAAAAATAATAACCTGGCCCTTGCAACCGTGGGAAACCTCCTCGACGCCGCCTGCTGCACCGTGCAACAGAGCCGTTCAAGGAATCACAATCCATTGGCCCCAAAGCCTCGGCCAGCCTCCGAAGGGTGCGACGCGCCGACCTTGTGCTTGCCTCTCGCGACTCCCCGCACGGGGGTTATGATTTTAGTTTGCAACGGCTGCTCACTGAGGAAGGGGGAAACGACCCGCCGGCGCCTAACCTAACCATGCTCCCTCAATAGGGTCGCATGCACTGTGGGGCTGAGGTCGTTGAAATGCAGGCCGTAGTTTTTGCGAGAACTTCGTTGTCAGGTTTGGGAACGGCATCCATCGTAACGCTGGCAAGACGCCGGTACGAACGTAAACAAAGCGACGGTAGCAACCCCTGATAGATGCCTTCAATGTACGGCAGTGGTAGCTTTCATTTCAGCTGCTACTAAACCACACCGCTAGCTGCCAGAAATCACGGAGTCTACATTTACGTCACATTTCACGTCACTCCGTCCTATGACGTCATAAGAGGACGCTGTGACTTTATAAGAGGGTGCCGAGTTTGAATCAGAGCGACGGGAAAAACTTTTTCAACTTTGAATCCAAATTTCTTTGAATAAATGCATCTTTCGTTCCCAGACTAGTGGCAACAAAGCCATGAAATGCTGAACTATCGGATTTTGCTAACAAAAAAAATTGATAGAGTTCTCCTCACTGTCCCTTTAAACCCCCATAAACCAAACCAAACAAGGGGAACGAGTGAGTGAACATGTTCTGCCATCCTGCAAAAGAAGGTGCTGGAGTACTAGTGCATTCAAGCTTGGAATGAGTTTTTAACCGTCTAAAGGCAAAATTAAGCTCATTTTAAGCTTTAAGTGGCTTAGGGGCAACATTCTCCAGACATAAAAAAGTGAATATAGCAGAACTGAAGCAAACTTTGTAGTGAAACTTGCAGTGAATCGTAGTTGCACCAAAGTGAGTTTAGCAGTGGCAACACCCACAGATTTTAATCTCGCCATTTCAGGTTATTGAACCACAGACCAATAATCCTCAGGAATATTAAGATGATCGCATAAATGACATTGGATATAGTGTGGCTACATTTTATATGATGCCTGGTGCTGCTAAGCCACCCATTGTAAGCCCTCTATACTGGTTTTAGTATTCTTGATTTTGAACCAAGCTGAGATTTTTTTGCCATGCATTTAACTGGTCTAGCATAAGCGCCAAGTCACAGCATTTGTTTAATGTCGTGAACTCAGCTAATTTCGAACAGTGCGAAATCTTTCACTAGTGTATTTTGCATCGGCTTAAGGAGCATCAAATGTCCTGTCCTCTCAGCATTTCCTTACTTGTATGGCAAGGTGAGAATATTAGGGATGTTGCAATGTAAGTGAGTCCTATTTGATAAAACAACATATTGACTGCTCAGAGTAGGTCGGCAAAAGGGGGAACTATGCTTGCCTGTACGGGATGAGAGAGTGAGAGCTCCTTTTCGTAGAGAAGTTCAGAGGCTTACGCCAAGAAACGAACGTTAAGCTCGCCACATGTGTGACAGAGTCTGACTTTCACTGTGTGTGCACATGTGCCAGTGGGTGCACAACTCTACACGAGTACAGTTTAACCTCGTTATATGAAGTCAAAGGAAACTCACAATTTTTTCTTTATAACTGTTGCTTCATTATAGCAGTGTGCGACCTTGGTTGCAATCCTCATACACTGATGGGCTTACCTGCTGCAACTTATACCGAGGACAACATATCTGGTGTTTTATGCTGCTGATGTGCATTGCCGGAGCTTTCAACATGCACAGCAAGTGCCCACCACACAGCTGATTATGCGTACTCCAACTGAAAATGTCAGCCTTGCCAACACGCCTCTTCCTTCCACAGCCTGCATGGGCTTTCAGTTCCAAGAGAATGGTTCTTGGAGGAATAATGTCCTAGAAGACAAACATTTAGCTTTGGTTTCTAGGTGCTGAAGCTAATATGGGCTGCTGTAAAAGAAGGTGCGCGGCGACAATTACTCATTTAGTTAGCATTGCCTCACAGCTCACAAGCATGCAGGCTACAACAGTTCGCTTCATCACAGGATTGTCTTGCTGCGAATGCATGTGTCCGACCAAAAGCTTTGATCATGGCCACCTTGTGGCCGATGGAAATTGTTTTGCAGTTTTGCTTTCCACCGCTTGGCCGTGTGAAACCAGCGGGACATCAATACTTTCAGACTCGCCACGTGCACTGCCAAGCGGTTTTAACCACAAGGCCATACTACGAAAACTGAAGTTAAGCTGAACATAGAACCAGAGTGAGCGCATTTGTGGGTAGTGTGCAGCAAAGAGGTTAGAGATCGGGGCAACTCCAATGACCTTGGCAACTTTGTTAAAGTGCCACATGGCGCAGTGGGGCATCGTTCATCAGGCCACATGCACAGTTTTTGGCAAAGAGCGTAGTGCCAAAAACAGGCTGACGAATTGCCTTGACAAATGCTCCATGCAAGCCCTGCTTGAGGCGGCATACATTTTCTGTATGTTTTGTGCGGTGCTCGACAGAGGTGGTTGTGTGCTGAATTTCACTTTGCCGCATCAAATCGGTGTGGAAGTGTTGGGTGCAGTTACACATGCCATACTCATCATGAAGTAGCCAGTGGGGTTTATTGAAGGTTTGTTATGTCCCACTCTGGGAAAATTTTACTTCGAAAAAGTGAGATATCAGATACATGAGCTCCTATGGCAGCTTTGAAGAGGAATGGCTATTCCTTTGTTATATTTATTATTTCTTTATTAACTGCTTCATTATATCTAGGAATGACTGCATATGTTTGCTAGGTGAACACTTGTCCTTCATTGCACATTAAATTACATCAAGGGATTGGTGGAAGCTGAAATGTGTGGCGTTTGCTCTGCACAGATGCTGGAGGAAGTGTTGAGGCCATTCCTTCATTCAAGCTCGACTATGGGAAATTGTACGACACGCTGTGCACCACACTCAACAACGACCAGACAACGCTCCTGCTTTATTTGCTGCTGCATCGAAATGGAAACTTCAAGACCTATGTTCTTTCAAGGTCAAATATTGAGATGCTGGTGAGTACTCTGGAACTGTAGCCTGGTTCATGTTGTGCTGGCAGTTAGCTTTGTGGTACAGACTGTGTCAAAAATATACAGCCCGACAGGTTTGCTCTCGGGCCGTGCAGCATGGCTTGTTTTGTTCCTGATCTCTTGAGGGTGCAATGAACTTTCTTCCTCATGGCTGCTTAGGCTCCCAGGGATGCTAGAGGGCCCAGTGTATGGCTTAGAAGCAAACGTCTTGGGCTATGTATTTTTGGCAAGAGAGGTTACGTGTCAACAGATCCTTTACTGCTGTCCGATTGGTACTATTTATACTGTTGTAGCTGTATATGGTTTTTTTTGTAGCGATAGGTACATTACGGTACCATTTCGAGCCCTCAGCGTGGCGGTGGCACGTGACCGTGGCGGCGTCGCCACCGCCACCTGGTCACGGGGTTGTCACGTGATCAGCCACGTGGTTCGGAGCAGCTGCTGCTGCCGGCGGCGCGGCGCGCTGGCGAAACCGAGCTGCAAGAGCTGTGCGCATGTGCCGTGTCAAGTGGGACGAAGATGAAGAGGGAACGCCCAGCGAAGCGGAGCGGCAAAAGACTGACTTTGCAATTCGACTGAGCGAGTTTCACTCGGCCAGCCATAGCTTTTGCGTCACTCCAGGTTTAACCAGAGCGAAACCACAGTCTTATTTTTTTTTTCTGGGGTTTACAGCATTCTCTATTGTCAGCATGATTGTCTGTTGGCATAGTATGTTGTCATTGACACCAACTGCTTTCACCTGCTAGGCAACTAAAATATAGTCTAAGTGGGTGTGATTTTAAATTGGAGGGAAGTGGAGTGGGTAGGGGCGATAGAGGGGCACAGATTTTTCAATTCTATTCTTGAGATTCTTTTTTCGCACTGAAATGCTTCAGGGCAGGAGTTTAGAGGATTTAGGAGGTTAAATTTAATGGAACTAAAGCGGACCTTGTAGAAAAGTTTCAAGTCATTCCTTTCCTAGTTCTGCAAAAACTGCAGTAAAGGAAGTTTTTGAGTTTGAGTAGTATATTGCGCTTGGTCACTGGCTAATGTCTGGCCTGGCTATAGTTTCCACTTTTACACCCTGGAAGAAAGCAAAAATGTCTTGGGAATTTCTTTTGGCATGGAATGCTGCAATGCTCCCTTTAAGGGAATTTAAAAGTTGTACATAACGAAACTAAAGTAATTATTATGGCAAAACTAAAAAAAAAATCTCTCCTCTCATTGTTCCACAAACGTTACAAGTTTTTTACCTGGCCAGTGGCCTGCAGAATAGAAATTTATAGCATCAAGACAATTGGGCCACAGAAGAGCACATGTTCAGGAGCTACAGTAGCCAAATAGCGATGGTGTCAAGTAGGTAATAGGACAGCTGAGCTTCTTCATGTAACATGAGAAAAGCATATGGAGTGTGTGTCTTGCCAGTAGTGGCCTGTGGGGACTGACGCTTTGAAGGCTAAGGAAAAATCTTGAAATGTTACTAAGGACACTGCAGTGAGCTGGGGAAAGAGGATGAGAGTGAAATTAAGAAACACAAGCGATGCTAAGAGAACTACAGTACAGACGTTTGTTGACAATATCCTTGCTGAAATGAAGAACAGGAAGTATACTATGCATGACATGTGATGTGCGGAACAGATAGTCCATGGTCTGTTAAGATGAAAAAGGACACACATTTGAGAACAACTGAGGCTCAGTCAGTGTAGTGAGGTTAGGAAGTTTAGGGAGATCACAGAGTGATTGCAGACCACAGTGAGGGTCTTCACCTTTTCATAAACTGGCTTTTCATGATGGTCTTGAAGAAACATTAGAAAAGATATTCACATCAAATGTTACATGCTTATACCTACTCGCGTGATGTCTGCTGATTTTTACGGTACTTTCTTGCTATTGCTTATCTTCCCTTATTACTTCCACATTTTTCTCAGTACTCTCGTTGCAAAATACACAACCTTAGTTACGTAATCACTGATTGCACAGCCTGCCACCTGGCTAGTCTGGCCTTGATGGTGGTCTTGTTTCACAAAGATGTAGTAGTCTTATAATGATACCTAAAACCTCCTCAGGCATTTGTTTTTTTTTTTTTACCAGCCGTTAGCTTTCACTGGATGTGTGTTTCTTCTGCTTCGAGCCACTGTTCAACTGTTGGCCCTCCCCTCTCTGGGAGCCACAATTTTTTCATTAACGATTGTCTCACTGTGAAGAGTGAAGGACTTGAACACAGACATCGTATTGCGCCAAAGCTCCCTGCTTGGCAGTTAGACTACGTTAGATGGCACATTGCAGGCTTCGATCTAGGCTGGTCCTTGCCGGCTTCATTTTCGCACAAGCTCCTGTTCTGCGGGCTTGTCCTGTTATGTCTAGGTAATAAAGCTCCTCTTTAATAAGTCTTCCGGTTGTTGGTGACTGTAAACTAGATCTAGCATATCTAGTTATCAGAAGGCTGAATGATTGCAGACACAGTGAAATAACAATAACCCCTGCTTACTTGAAGTGCTTCTAAGCATCTTTTTTACTGCAGAAGAATAGCCATGCAAACGGCTTCACCAAATGCATGGCCCAGGTGTCATTCTTCATGTAAACTTTGCTGGAAAAAAAACTACAACTTTTCTCAGCCAACTCTTTGTCAAACAAAAAGACCACCTTCTTATCATTGACTGCTGTGTGAAGACCATCTTGGCCGTTCCCACGTTCTTTAAAATACAGTCGCCGACCTATTTTTTTGGACTCGAAGGGACCCGAAAAATGGTCCGAATAATCGAACAGTCCGAAATGTCCGTGAAGTACAAAAAACTCACTTTATAGAGATAAAATCGGCTTAAAAATGTCACTGATTTTACCTTGCGGAAAATTTCTCTTGCTGGCGACGATTTGCGCCTGTATTTGCGCCAAAGTTGTGCTTTCACTGTACACGCTAGACAGCAAGGTCACCGCAATTAGTTGGAAAACTTCCCACGCTTCTTTGACAGGCCCGGCGGGACCATGTTATCCACAACACAAGTGTGCACCACACAGCTCGTCAAACACGCAAAGATAAGGCACTTTTCGTTAAAAGCGGGGGGAACCACCGGACGCAATCATAAAACGGAAAACGGATGTAACTTCGTGATGACTGAGCGCCACTCAGTCGACGCGGTCAGAGAAACCCAAGTGACGAAACGGCGAATGGCGAACGTGAGACCCGCCGTGGTGGCTCAGTAGTTAGGGCGCTCGACTGCTGATCCGGAGTACCCGGGTTGGAACCCGACCACAGTGGCCGAGTTTCGATGGAGGCACAACGCAAAGGCGCCGAAAGTATGTCAAGCCAATCCAACTGCAGCGCAAATCCACCTCAATCCAAGATGGCGCCTTTTGCGCCAGCGAAAAGCCAATAAGATGGCCGATTTTGTCCTGCAGGCAACTGAAATTAGTTCGAAAAATCGAACTTTCGGACTTTTGAAGTCCGAAATATCCATCGCGAATATGTATGCGCTTCTGTGGGGTGACTGACGGTGCCTCATCGAAGTCTGAAATATCCTACAAGTCCGAATTATTGGAGTCCGAATTACCCGTTGGCTACTGTAGAGCTGAAGTTAGCTCGCATTATCCAGCACCTGTTATTAATGGCGCCACATTTGGTTTTTCACTGGATGTCATGTAAAGCAAGGGATTTTTCAGTTCTGTATTGGTTATTGAAGCAGAGCTGATTTGTGCCCCAGTGCTAGCATGCTGTGCTAAAAAGGGTTTGTAACCTGTTGGCAGCGGAATTTTACCTGGTTTAAATGAAGCAATTAAATTGCCTATGTAAGCTTTCCACGAAGATCACATTACTCATGCCTACTACTTCATTGTAGACTGTTTCATTGTGGCAGCTCTATAACCAAAATTAGGTCAACAGTTTTGGAACCCAAGTCATGAGCAAGATTACAAATGACTGGTTTTTTTGTTTTTTCAAAAAGGAACCTGTGCAAAGTACTCGTTGTCCATAGCTGTAGGCTGCAGACATTGTACATTGTGGCCCTGTCTTGAATGTTGTATGATGACAAGGAGTAGACAGCTCTGTTCAGAAAAATGGCATGCACAGATCATGAAAGTGTGCATACTGAATACTGTGGATATTTTTTCCCTGCTGCAGATGATACCTATCCTGAAGATTTTGTATGAGGCACCTGAGAGGACATCACACCACATCTACATGTCTCTAATTGTGCTCCTGATACTTAGTGAGGACGACCTGTTCAACGAGGCAGTGCACGACATTGTAAGACTATTACTCCTGAATTCTCTGATACATTTTACATTTTACGGTACTAGACGTTAATTTAATTTAATTTAATAATTTAATTTTATAGCATAGGTCGTATGCAGGTAAAGAGAACAACCTCTCCACAAAGGAACCCCTGCCACGACCCCTTTTCCCCATCATTCTGAAATTCTTCCCCTTCCCTGCACTAGCTGATGCAAAATATTCTTATTGTCAACTCCTAATTGCCCTGTGAGTTTTTTTTTTTTCAATGCATTCTAGGCAGCACTTTACAACGGCATTCTTCGCATTAAAGTGGAAAGTGTCAGTCACTGTCGTATTCAGCAATCCAGTTGTCCATTATCCATGTCTGGTCACTGTGTGAAGCATGCTTGAAGCAGTTTTTTGTGCATTTTTTATTGCTTGCTACAAAGCATTTGTGAATGTTATTGAGAAAAGTTCCTGTGTGCGCAGAAATTGATGAAGTGACTTTTTTACCTTGCAGACACTGAAGAACATCTCGTGGTACACAGAGAGGTCATTGTCTGAAATTTCACTTGGAGGACTGCTGATCCTAGTCGTCATACGAACCATCCACTTTAACATGACACGCATGAGGGTAATGTCCTCTTCTCATTGTGATTTGTTTGCTTTACAAAGAAATGGTGTTTTGTGAGGCTTTGAATCACTAGCTGGATTCCAAATTTTCAGCTGAAAGTTTGCGAAAGAGACTATCTATTTGTAATTAATCTACTTTACTCATAAACAACTTGAATTTGATTCAATGCTGCTAAAAGATTGTGCTTGTCTTATTTTGCTTTTTTACTGCACAGGACAAATACCTGCACACAAATTGCCTTGCTGCCTTGGCAAACATGTCCAGTCATTTCAAGAATTTGCACCCATATGTCTGCCAGAGGTTTGTCAGGTGTGTACTGTGCATACTGGAATGCACTTTTCATTCAGCTTCAGTGATAGCCCTGTCACCATACTCGCGTTTTTGTTTTCCACTACTCTTTCAGTTTGTTTGAAACACTCTCTAAAAGGCTGTCGAAAGTAATGGATCAAATCCAGAACAACCCTGACTTAAAGTCAAATGACGATGATTTTTCAACAGATCTGGTAAGCGGCTCATGTTTTTTTATCTTTTATCATGTGGTTGTAGCTGAGTACTTTTGTGTGTACTAATATCGGCTTGCTGCTTACTTGCATATAATAGATGTTATATTGATTAAAGTGAAAAGTTGTCATTTACGCTACCATAGCCAATAAGGTCTGTCTATGATAATCATGAAAAGTGAGAACATCTTACTTTCTTAGCTTCTGCACCTCTAATTCGAACTCCGTCTCTTTATTTGTGTTTCCTTGTCACTTTTAATGGCGTTAATACGCTATTTCTTATTTTATTGGTTGAGCTAACTGATGTTTTCTTTTATTTGCTAAATTTTGTGCATGCTAGTTTGATGTACCAGTGCTGCCTGTGTTTTGTGTTTAACTATGAAATCTCATTCATCTACTAATGCTATGACTATACACTTTTAAACAAAGCTAGTGCATCTTTTTGTTGAAAGTGAGAAATTTGTGTTGTCCAACAAAGTTTGATAGCAGGACTACATTTGTCTGTTTGTAAAATTCTACACAAGACTGGTCAGGTTGTACCGAAGCTATGTCTGTAAGAAAGATTCTTAAGCTAGTATGATAAATTTAGGGTATGTAAATGTGATAGCAGCTGATGAAGATGAACCTCAGGGCAGCACTCACGCTGCTTCGATTGTGGTGTGCATTATGTAGGCCACGGGCCAGTGTGTTATATTTGCCAATAACTCGGAGAAAGATGACCTTTGTGTTGTTTCGCTTGCATATTGTGCAGCTTCAAGACTTGTCCATCCTGGAAGAGGTGCTTCGCATGATCCTGGAGATCATCAACTCCTGCCTGTCTAACCAGCTGCAGAGCAATCCAAACCTGCTCTACTCACTACTGTACAAACGGCATATTTTTGAGCCATTCCGACTGCACCCCACGTTTCAGGACGTCGTTCAGAACTTGGACACAGTGAGTGATTCTGTTCTCTGCATGGCATCTGCATGCAGAGTCCTCTTGACTGCTGTTATGTTGGTAAGCTTTTGTTTGGGCTGCATGATATACAGTTGCAGCCATAATAGTACGGGGAACATTTCAGCGATTAAACTTCTCTCGTACTTTACTAGGAGGTACTTAATTCACATGCTAACAAATGTCATGGGTGTGCTCACGTATAACCCAAGAAAGCCTGCATAATTTTTTTTTTGTGGAACGTGCGAGAAAAGCTCCAATGCCAAAGTGGGCTCTATATTATTTTGTCTATACCCATACATGCACCAGCTGTGTGTGGCATCACTAATAAAGGCAGGTTTAAATGCTTCTTTCCCTAAAGCAGCATATTTATACTCAAATTTTTACTCATAATAATAATAATTGTTTTTGGGGGGAAAGGAAATGGCGCAGTATCTGTCTCATATATGGTTGGACACCTGAAGGGTGCTGTAAGGGGAGGGTAAAGGAGGGAGTGAATGAAGAAAGGAAGAGAGAGGTGCCGTAGTGGAGGGCTCCGGAATAATTTCGACCACCTGGGGATCTTTAACGTGCACTGACATCGCACAGCACACAGGCGCCTTAGCGTTTTTCCTCCATAAAAACGCAGCCGCCGCGGTCGGGTTCGAACCCGGAAACTCCGGATCAGTAGTCGAGCGCCCTAACCACTGAGCCACCGTGGCGGGGCAAAATTTTTACTCAGGAGTTTGCATTTTGAATTGGGTTTTGTGTAGTACCATATTTGATCATGCCTGGTATATTTGAAGCTCATAATCCTTGCTTTGCAGTGGTGTTAATTTAAAGATCCCTTCCCTTAGTTTTTTTTTTTTTGGCAGGCATTTTGTTCAGTTAGTTTACGTTCTGCAGAGGTGTGCACCTAGTACTGGCTTTGAGACTGTGGAATCAAGCTAACATTAAAAATATGATTTTTAAACCGGGAGTGCTTGTATTCATATTATGAATTTGCTGGGGTTAATTGCATCAGAGAAGGGAAAAAAAATTCTAAGGACGATTACGATTCTTCCTAATGCGAAACTTGAGCACAGCTCTGCCAGTGTCTAAGGCTCTGTAGGCTCATTGTTTTGCTTTGCTGGGTCGTCGGCACATCTGGCAGCAATATTAGTTAGGCAGTAGTAATAATTGAAGAAGACAATGATGTGCAATGCACAGCACACGAGAATGTGTGTATTAGTCCTATAGCAGTATTAGCTGAACAAGACAACGATGCGCAGTGCACAGCATGAAAGTGCTGCAGTTTAACACAAGGACTGATCGGCTGCAGCGATAGGTTAGTGCTGTTGTGCAGTGGCCAGCAAAGCTGACATGTTCACGGCGCCGCAGGTTCGAATCCCAGTCGCAGCAGTGTTTATTTCTTATTTATTTATTTATGGTTTGACTTGGTTGCACTGACAATGGCGACACCGCCCAATTCATGAATGGGTGCTTAAGAGCTGCACTCTAAAAAGCAGTATTGTTCTTTGTGTAAATAAGGAGAATTCTGTTTTGGTGATCATTGTTGCTCTGTGTTTTTAATTGGGTTTTCAGAAAAATGGCTTTTTTGGAACATTTGCTTGCCTAAAGTTTGTGTGCGATGAACCTGCATTGTGATAGCGTTCAAAACAATGTTTTTCTAAACAAAAAGTACTGGTAGAAAGTTATGTTTCATCGACTTCTGCTCTGATGCACTGCTTTGTTAACTGCTGTTGCCTTGTCGTTTTTGTCTTGCAACTGCCAGGTTCTTTCATATTTTTCATCCCGCCTTGAGTCCCCTGAGAAGCACGTTTCTGTGAGTGAAGTGATGGAGTCTATCAAGGAGGCAGCTCTACATTGGCCCACTGATAGGCTTAAGGTGAGGTCCCACTTTTTATGTACACATGCACTTTTGCAGGCTGCCCTACTGACTAGTTGTGCAGAAAAAATTATTTTCGATGGCCTTTAAGAATCAAAGATGTAAATTATTCTGGCATGTGCTTTTGGCCACTTTGTTCTGTGCAAGTGGCCTTATGCTCTGGAGTAGGTCGTTAAGTGGCCTTATGCTCTGGAGTAGGTCGTTTACACAGTTTTGAATCATGTGAAGTCCTGCATTTTCCCAAGAAATTAAGGTGACATCTGGAAACATTTTACAAAAAAAGAGAAATGAGTGTAATTGTCCCAACTAGTTCATCTTTACATTAGAAACTTGAGCCAAAGCCCATCAGACCACATAAGATATTCGAATCGGTCTGGTTTTCGAATTGTCCAAAATCGAAGAAAAATGAAAATAGCAAGTGCGAGATGTTGAGTGCAGTGGTAGCGATTTTCAGCTATGAACTTCTCCGACAGCGGGAGCTTATTTGGACACATGGTCAGCAGTAGGAAACTCCATTAGTATCGTTTTCAACTATTTCAGCACATCTGGTGACAGGAGGAGAACTGATGTTTAAGTGTGAATAATTCATGCACAGGCATGTAGCACGAGATGTTGTGGCAGTGGCTGAATTGTCTGAAGCACCACAAAACGAACCTCCCCTGTTCTTGCCAGTGGCAGTTCGAATCCCACACGGGGATGAAGTTTTTTATCTTCTGAAAACCTTTACCATGACAATGATGCGACACTCCAGTTGCCTTTCCTCTGGCCACTATTCCTCTACCGCTGACATGGTCTCGGCGTCGCTTCGGGCAGTCTAAAATTCTGTCACACCAATTTCTACATCTGCAGAATATGGTCACACATTCCTCTCAATATAACTCAGTTATTGGCAAAGCTTTTTGCTGTTCGCTGGCTCTTTCATACTCCGATGTTCTAGATGCGAGCAAGGGCGATTGCCAAGGTCAGATACATGAGGTTATTGGCGCAGCTCAGCTCCAAGGTGCATTCACAGGGCTTCTGTCAGTTGAACAGGAGCAACAAGAATGTGCTGGTGAACCGTGTTGTATTCGTGAGTTTGATGCAGCATGCAGAAAATAGAAACTGTGGTGCCAGCGCTGGTGCAGTCTCAGCATGGCGATAGCGATCAGGCGTCAGTGAACTGCCGAGGTCTCTTTGGCTGATGTACATCATCATGCGCAACCGCCGTCTATGTTGATGAGCATAGCACCTCTCAGGTTTTCGAATTAACTTGTAAGATTGAAATTACAAATTAAGGGACTGCAAAAATTCTACGAATCACCTACGAATTACCTGAGGTTTTGAGTTAGCCAGAGTTCGAATTAGTAGCAATTAGTAGTGTTTTACTGATCTTTTGCTAAGTTCTGTAGTTTTTCTCAGCTTTATATGCACTGCCAGTATGATCAGGCATGTAAATTAGCATGCTTGATTTGTTCAGCACCCGTCGTCACATTAAGTAGTGGTTTCACGTAGTCTTTGTAGTGGGAAGTATCTTGCATATCAGTTAGTTAAAGGTGAAAATATTGGATAGTTGCTCTTATAGTTTACTTTGTCAATCGTGGTGTTTCACTTCGCTTTTGCAATTGTTCCCATGTGCTGAACTAAATTGCAGAAGTTTCCTGATCTCAAGTTCCGCTATGTGGAAGAGTCGCAACCTGAAGAATTCTTCATCCCATACGTGTGGACCATTGTGTACAAGTGCTCTGGAATTCCATGGAGTACCAAGAACCTGATCCTTTTCAATCCCAACAAGGACCTATAGCATGAAAGGCAGCTAATGAGGGCTATTTATTTTTGGAGAAACTGGGAGAAAGCCGAGAAGTTGCTTTTGTTAAAGCTCCATAGGTGTACATATCAAGCATTAGAGAAACTGTCAGTTTTATCCTGCACTGAACACTATTGCAGTGTGAGTCTCTCTATAAGGGCCGACATGGCTTTTGTTTTATTGCACACTTTATGGTTGAAATGTAGAGAAAGAAAAGCGGATGAGGCATTCTTTACCTCGAAAATCGGAAAGAGTGAACTTTTATGAACTGAATGTTTGAATGCATCGCCTTGCTAACTGCTTGTTGTTGAAAAGCTGCACTGTTGTAATTACTCTTTGAAAGTAAAGTTGCTTTGTTTCAGTAATTTAATGGTTATATTTTACTAATGGAGGAGCATATGTGGTACATGTTTTCTTGACACACCTTGTGCGTGGTGGCGTGCAGACATATATGTGAATGTGCAGGGCATAGTATATGGGTGGTGTTCATGCTCGAGTGTTTTTGATGATGACATTGTTTCCCTTAATAAAGCCATGCTGAATTTATATAAGTCAGTTACAGTGAACTCTTATTTATTCGTATTTGTGGGGCACAACTTTGGTGGTTTAGCTTTGTGTGTATCACATCGCTGTATGCTTGAATCACTTATTTCTACATTTGCCCTTCATTTTCAGGTCAAACTTAATTTTCCTTGATTTTTGACCCTGAACATTTTTATGAGAATCAGTTTAAGCCTGATTTCTCCCCAAAAAGTTCCATCCTAGGATATATTTTTGTGCTGCAAACACAAGAAAGAACAGGAATCATACAGAAGCTCACGGTTACCTGTTAGCCTGTGCAAAAAACGCCTTTTAATGTAATTGTTGAAGTCGCCATTGTCACTTTTCGTCCACCCTGTTTTCTAGCCCCTATTACTCAGGCAAAAGCCTTGCTTGTGGATGAACTGAACAGCGCCCAACCTATCGAACACAGCTTATTGCATAGAGTACTACCTGTCGCCAGCACTGCTAAGCTTCTGGCATTTGAAACAGCAGCTGTGACATTGAAAAGAGTGCTTTCGCCGCAGTTGGAGTTGATATCATATTTACTCACATGATACGCACTTTTTTAAGAGCGTTAGCTCTTACCCATCACGTTTTGAGATTTCGTGGGGTCTGCTACCATCTCGAGATCACAGTGCCATCTGTGGCAGCAACTACTCATCTCATTTAGAGATTTCGTGGGGTCTCATACCACCCTGAGATCACAGCGCTATCTGTGGCAGCAACAAGAAAACAGCACATCTCGCATTGAGACTTGTAGCACCATTGTAGAAACAACCACCTGCCGCGTGCCAATGATGACGTCATGGTCCAATGTGGAGGATAGAGGCGAAACTATGCGAGTATGACGTCAGGGGATGAAATGGCGGCATAGTTCATGTTTCCCGAATCCAAGGTGGCGGCCATTAAAATTTGTTGTGCCCTCTCATTCCTTTTCCCCCCTTCACCAACAAATATCCTATAACAGGTAGCAAAACTGTTCCGTTACGGGACCGCTATGTATGTATGTATACATTTGTTCTGATATATATATACTCCGACAACAAGGGGCACCCATCCGAGAACAGTTGTGTACCGAATTTGGTAGGCATATAATACCCTCTGGGTTGTGGTATAGAAATAAAACCACAATTAAATAATAGGTACACATTCTATACATGCAATTACTAATTGAAGCATTACCATATCGCACCACAAGCCGAATTCTAGGCCCACCTTGACACCCCAAACGAAGCAGATTCCGTTTGGGACACATCTTGAGGGGGTTTAACTCGACAACAGGTAGACGTGCATCGTAATTTCTCTGATAGATGGCGCCAGGCATCGACCGCTCCTAGGCGGCATGCGTGCACGCATAGCCAAGCATGGTGGCAATCCACTCCATTTCAAAGGTATTACATTCCGTTTCTCGAGAGTTCTTCGCTTTCTTCGTCTAGTATACCAAACAGCTAACGCTCGTTACTTCAATGTCTTCCAGACGTTGGCGACCTTTCTTTTCCCAGTACTCTGAAAAATTGGGAAGGGGGTAGGGAGGCGGTGCACTTATTATGCGGGGTAAAATATTTTGAAAAAGATTGAACAGGAAGAAAAGAGGGAAGGAGCTAGACTGGTGGAATAAATACTTATCTGGTGCAACTTACCCTCTAAATAAAATGAATTCCATCTTTCAGCACTGTTTCTGGGCTCGAGAACATAATCAACTTTCATCTGAAACAAAGCCCGATAGCAATCCATAATGATTTCCAAAGAAACCATAGCTGGATTTCATTCACTCTAGCACATCTCGCAGAGTTATGCTTGAAAGCCAATCGCAACAAGTTGATACAATTATTAATATGGCTAATCAAACAAAGGAACCCATTGTGACCAGGCGTAGTTTTTTTTTTTTCGTCTTTCGCCGCGGTGGTTACATTTCAATGTTGGCAAAATACTAGAGGCCCGTGTACTGTGTGACATCGGTGCACGTCAAGAGAACTGGGGTCGAAATTATCCCTCATAATCTGAGTCACTTTGAGACGTTAAATCCTTTAAAACCAACCTTATCACCTGTTTCTTCTGTAGGATGAGGTATGGCAGTCTTGACATATGACAAATTGAGCTTTGTAGTATTGTGTATTTTCAGCATTCAAAAAGGGGGCCCTGCTAGCATTCACTGGCATCATCAGCAGATGGCACACTGAAAGAAAAGGGTGTGTTTAGAACAAGAGGCAAAAAAAATTGTAGCTTTTAACTGCCAAAGAGGGGGGTGTGTTCATTATGCAAGTGCATGCATTGCGTAAGTAGGTACAGTATGTGTCCTGGCAGATCTTGAATGGGCACAGAAATTTTATGAATGTAGGTCCTAATGAAAACTGAGTAGAGTTGCATTTTATGAACAAAAAGGAAGCGGAAGATGGGACGGACATTTGAGCGGACGAGCACTTTGTTGGTATGACCTAGTTTTCATAGCTTGTTTAAGCATTTCATTTGTCCCCACAAGACAGCAACTCAGGTGGAGTACTCGGATTCAAACCCGACTGTGGCTGCGTTTCGATGGAGGCGAAATGCATAAGGCACCTGTGTGCTGCGCGATGTCAGTGCACATTAAAGATCCCCAGGTGGTCGAAATTAGACCTCCACTACTGCACCTCTTCCTTTCTTCTTTCACTCCCTCCTTTATCCCTTCCCATATGTTGGGTTTTGTTTCCTTGTCCATAAAGATACGCGAGACAGTTACTATGCCATTTCCTTTACTCAAAAATTGATTTTCAATTGCAATTGCCTTCACGTTATAAGCCAGAAAAGAAAAAAATTGGTGATCTGCTTGTGACAAAAGGATAGCAGCTGGTTTTACATCATGTATTTCAGAAAACATGAAGCTTGAAAACAAAAGGCCCTACATATAAGGTGTTTTACATTCCAGATATTGTAATGCATATGTCTCATCGAAATTCACATTGTAAGTTAGTTCAGCTCAATGCAATGGTCCAATATCTGCCATATTGTTGTCCTGAGAAGCAAATAAGTTCACATTGCATCAGCATGAACGTAGTTCCTGTTACTTTCTAGTGCTTTTTTTTTTTAATTCAGGCTGGTTTAACACATTTGGCAGTGTATAGAGCTCACTGAGTAAACTGTGTAATGAGAGAAAGGAGCACAGTTCCAAGGCCCGAGTAACACTGTTCCAAGAACATAGTCCTGCAGTGACTTGAGGCCTTGCTAAATTTAAGCGGTATATAGTGCCTCTGTGTGGAGTTTTCAGTATGGTACTTGGGTGCCGAGTACTATTGATGCCAACCTGCTCAGACCGAGAACAGTGCCCATTTACTTATGATACGAATAATGCATATAGCTCCATTTTATATCATCCCTCCACCAGTTTTTTTGTCCTTGTGGGATAGCCTGAGATGCTTGATTAATTTTAGAATAATCACTGCCCACTCCTAGCATTTGTTTGTGCTGTTGTGTGATTTAACGACTATGCATAGCTTCTCAAAGTTATAAAATTTTGCACAACTACATGTTGCAGAACAACTGTTTAAATAGGTGTTACTTATGTCACGGAACGCAGGAAATTGAGAGTATTTATAAAAAATCAATGCCAAAATGTCAGCAGAAAGCATGTGCCATTCTGTTGATGACGGTTGCATGTAAATTTGCTATGCAGAAACGTTTATGTTTCAGGCTGGTCATGTTTTGCAATGCAACAGAGAGCACAGATTCTCATTGGAAGGATGTAATTGCTTTTGTTGTCATTCTGGATAGCTTATTACAGAACTTTGCTCCTAATGCTATACTTTGTTTGGTTCATTGTAAGGACGGAGGTCTATTTCTGATTGGAAGAGACAAAGGTACGAGGTTTTGTGGGGGATTCTGAACTTCATATCTGAAGTTATGTGCCACAAGGAACTGAATGATGAGAAAACTAGTCAATAGCAGTTGGTTTAAAGGCGGTAAAGAAAAAGAAAACTGGTAACTTCTTAATGTGTCTGACCATTGATGCAGAAAAGCCAGGTTGAAATAAAATATTTTTACCATGTCTTCCAGCTCTACATTGCTTGAATCAGAGAATGAGGAAAGTGAGGTGGGTGATAGCAACATGAGCGAAGACTGTTTTGCAACTGTAGCTGTGCTATTGGTCACTGGCCACTTCTGCTCCTTGTGAAAAACAAATGCCCTGCATTGTAGTCATTGCTATCGAAGTGTAGCAAAATAGTTTAAAAAACCGCACATAAAAAGATGCCACAGAAAATATATAGGCAACATTTTTTCAAGCTGCCAGTTATGCACTAGTTTGGTCACAGATTAGATTGGGCAGAAAAAATAAAGTGCCTGGCTCACACCGAGGTCAGCAAGAAGTGCTATTTAAAATTCAGCATTGCCATTACGAAAAAAATGTGACAGCTCATCTTCAAGAACCATCACAAAGGTGGCATCTTGGAATACCTAGAATGAACTGTATTCCTCTTTCTCTCAAGGCTTGCAGAATGCAGCAGTGGCAAAGGAAGGGTGAGAACTAAGCAAGGAAACCCCTTTTTCTCTCCTTCCGTAATCCTCTTGTTACGTTTCTGTTTTTGACAAGCCAATACTAGCACCAAATTCTGTATTTTTGAAATCAACTTGCAATGTCCATTTAGTACTTGAAAGGCAAACGAAGGTTTCCTGGATTTCACAAGATAAGTTTGCTGCTGGTGTTCACGTCGAGTAATTTCAACAATGTGCCTTTTAATTTTTTTTTTTTGCCAAAGTTTATTTCTTTGTATTCCAGATCCTGAAACTGGTTTTCATGGCAACATTTTTGAATAAGGGAATGCATTTGACAGGGCTACAGACAATAGAAATGATCTTGGTAGCCATTTCTGCTATCTGTAGCACTGCTTTCCAGACAAAGTTGTGCCACAGAAAATTGAATTTAAAAAGCGGTTTGGAAATTGCAACATGTAGTACATTTGTGTTCTTTAGTTGCCTGCAAGATGGTCTTGCAGGTTATAGGTTATTTATCGATCAGAGGTTCATGCCTCATGATTTGACACATTCCTTCATAGCTCTGTCTTCTCTGCCGTTATCCTAGAAGAGAGAAATAGTCGTGCTGTTCTTCCTGGCCGTCTTTTCCTGTTAACATTTGTCCTGTGCAGTAACAGGCCCATGTAGGTACAATTTATAAACACACTGAAACAATTACTCCGGTGCAGTATCGCGCGGACTTATGAACGGGCGTGCGCCAGCACCTGCGTGGAATTTTATAACATTTGCCAGCCTCATTTTACAGCCTGAAACTTATGACAACATTTGTTGGCAGTGGAGTCAAAGGTACAGAATCGAAACACTCCTTGTCTTCCGACGCAACGAATATAGTCCCCGGTTGCAGCTGATAGTCACCTCTTAAAATGTAGTTTAATGGTGGTACTCATTATTTAAGGCATATTTTGAACTTCGCATTTTCAAAGTCTGAGAGTCTCAAAAAAAAATTTTGTTGATTAGAATGAATTTAGGCCATGGCCAAAGTGAGCTGCTGTTGTGTGCCACTGGCCCATTCAGGCCATGTTTAGACAAGAAGCATCCACAGTTGACGCTAGTTGCACCAGCGACGGTACGAAGCAACCGCACAGCGAGCAGCGTGTAAGGCGGCTGTGTACAGAAACCCCGTGCCAGCCACCCTCCGACTGTGCGCCCTGAGCACGTTGTTGACCTTTTTACCAGCACCAAACCTTCGCCCTGGTGGGCGCGTTTCTGCTCCTGCAGTTGTGCTTGCCTCCTTCCCTTACCGCCTTACCGGATCATCCTCTTCATCCCTATCTATTTCCTCCCATTCTCCTGCGCAATACGGTTGAGGTGGTCCCTCCTAACCGAGAGTTACCATGTTGTGGCTCCTCACATTTTCACACAGCCTCATCCCATATCCCATTATAGTGACCACCCCCCAGGGATAACCAGGGGCGCAACAACTCTGGGACTTAACCTTCCATTCTGGCGCACCTACGGCGTGACCTAAGAAAGCAAGCACGGCCAACGTTTACTGCACACTTCGGTGCACGTAGCTATTGCTCACTGATGACAGGTCTTTCATTCTATAAAACGAGCAGTGGCGAAAACAAATGGGCAGCAGTGCAAAAGCACATCGACACGAATATTAAATGGCCCAGCTGCGCGAACTGCACTAACCCGACTGCCGTTTTAATTCCCTCACCGCTGGTGCTTTCCCAGCGCAGTACAGCGCAGCTGTTTAGCCCTCCCTGTGGTTTGAGTCGCCGAGTGGCGGCCGCCGTTGAAGCCTCGAACGTGACGAGGAGGAAAGCGGAGTAGACGAGAGTGATGGGCGGAACGGTGAAGCGCGGGGTTGGGGGAGTGGCTCGGATTGGACAGATAGCGCCCTCCAAGTGGAGTTCGCGATTTAAATATTGGCGGCTCAAAAGCAGAGGTGAAATAAGGTTAGAAGCGTAGGATTAAAATGTATTTAAAGAAGATTCCGAATTTATAGACCGATTTATTCCACCGGTAAAACAAAAATTAATGTGGATTAGCTCAGCTAATCCAGCATATACAAAGCGAAAGATGTCTGCGTTCACTGTGTTCATTGGCGTTGACAATGTTCTAGACGGCGATGGCTTTGAGGAAAGGAAGGGCATAACTGGCTCCCTGGATATGCGGACGCCTCATTCGTGCTTTGATACATGTGGCGGTGGTGTGAGATGTGGCCTGAATGCATTAGCACTGACAGTGTTGTGGCTGACATGCGGCACTGCAGTAATAGCTAGGCCGCAGCGTCCATTTGGTGATAATCTCTCGCGATCAACCATTAGCTGCATGTCACTTCCCAGGGTGCCAGGGAGGGCGCGCTGCCTATCCAGTGTGCGGAACGCAATCAAAGCAAGCTTTTGCAGTTGGGCACCAACGCCACGTACATGAAAGCGACATTGAGGTCTCCACTGACCCACGGAGACGGTTGTGTGCCTTTCGTGAAAATGAACGGCCTTTGCAAAGTTGTCAACGCCAATGAACTCTATGAACGCCGTCGGCTCGCTTGTTTTGTTTGGTTTTTGAGGAAGGGAAATGACCCAGTAACCGTCTCACATATCTCGGTGGACACCCGAACCGCGCCGTAAAGGAAGGGATAAAGGAATGAGGGAACTAAGAAAGAGAAAACTGAAAATTGAGTTGGATTTTGAGGGCGCTTCGCAGCGGATGAACACCTGTGGCTCGGTGTTACTAGTGGCGCATGCGCAGTAGTGACTAGGGAGCGAGAGAGAAATATCCGCGGCGAGGCGCGCGTTGTGACGTCATGTGCCTCCCCGGAGCACCGCCGAGGCGAAATCGCAAGTTCGCGGCCAGTAAAGCATTCGCTTTAAAATGGCCGAGCACGGTAGCAACTGCCACCACGCCATTTCAAAGGGGACGTTCCTAGCATCCATCCATCGCGAGTAGCGAGCTAATAGCTATCATAGCCATGTTCCGCTAGTTTGCGTCGTGATTTCAGTCGATCAAAGGCAACATGGCACACCTCTAGACGAGCAACGTCCCTACTCAGCTGCGCTGGCCCATCCGGATTACCGAGAATGGTATTGTGACGCATTCGCTGCTCTGTCGCCTCCTGCCAATCGTACAACCACCTTGAATCATGTGCACTGTCAGCAGGTGACGGAGCAGCGAAAGCGTGGTTATGGCACTCGGCTGCTGACCCGAAAGACGCGGGTTCGATCCCGGCCGCGGCGGTTGAATTTCTTTGGAGGAGAAATTCTAGAGGCTCGTGTACTGTGCGATGTCAGTGCACGTTAAAGAACCCCAGGTGGTCGAAATTTCCGGAGCCCTCCACTACGGCGTCTCTCATAGCCTTAGTCGCTTTGGGACGTTAAACCCCATCAAACCAAACTTTTTTTGTGGGCGCATATTGCTTTTCTACAGTACTTTCGAGTTACAGCGCGCGAAAACTGAAACCCTAGGAGAAAAACAGCGCTGTAATAAATTTAAAGCACACTCGAGCATATACTGTTATCTGCAAAAAGAGAACAATATCTGTCATGTTTCTGATTTTTCTGCAACGGGCGTAAGCATCATGCTTTGAGGTCCTTGTCGTTTTCCACTAGCCGTGAGTACTTCAAACGGCAGCTCACCCAAGTGGCACTGCAGAGATAGCGAGCCGTGTTTACGACTTTCGGAAAGATGAACCTCACCCGGCACTCGACGATCTTCTTACATACAGAACATAGATGAATCGTGTTTTTTGTGGTCACAGGGTAAACGACCTTCGATGGTCGCATGGTCAATGACTCGTGGGTCTCTGGTGGTGGCCACCACTTGAAAACAAGTTTAACTGTTGTGGCCTGTCAGGAGTAGTTCGAATTATAAGTGCACAGGAGAACAGCCTTTGTCAAAATAATGCAGTCCACGGGGTTTTCCTTGCAGCGTGAATCGTTTTGTGTGATCTCGAAACCGGGTCGAGAAGCTCGTTTCCTCAAACCTTGCAAGCTTAGGGCTGCCAAATACGCTAAAGAACCCCTCTACACAGCTTGGAAGCAAACCCCTTGGGTTGTACATATTTGACGAAAGCTGTATTCTTACACCTGTCGCCACGGGTGCATGTGAAAGCTGCTTTCCTGACATCTGCCTCTTGAAGCGTTACTCACGCTTGTCGGCATTTTCTTTATTGAATAACTTTTGTGAATCTACAGGGTGTTTCAAGTAACTTGAGCCAAGGATCACCGCGGCTGGCTGAAACCAACGTTTGCCGACCTTTCTACATTGGCTGGGGAGAAATGCGAAGGGGCCCGTTTGCCTGCGTTATTACAGCTGTGCTAGGCCGTCTACGTTAATTCAAAATCGGGGGAATAGCGATCGATATTCCAGGTAATCTGCTCATCACCCCGGGGGAAACTTTCCGCGGGTTGTCCTATTTTAATTTTTAGATAACTAAGACATATAGCCTCGATGCTGCATAACTCGAGTAATGCAGCACCGAGGCAAACATCGAGGCATTACTCGAGTAATGTAAACAGTCTGCGTTGATCAACGCAGACTGTTTGGGGCATCATAATAATGTGGGCAAATGATGAGACGAAAAAATTTTGGAAAATCTCGACAAACTGATTTATGATGAGAAAATGTACGTTCGAATGGCAAAATGGGGGCAGAATCGACTTTAGCGGCCCGAGCATATTATATATTAGCGACCACTGCATTGTCTCCAATTCAGCACATCAGTTTGGTACAGTAAGATAACGGCACGGACTTTATACCTTTTCTGCAAGGGGGTAACACTTGGCTCGACATTTTATGCAGCTTATAAGAGAGTGCTACATTGGCCTTTTAGCTGTTTGCTACGCTGTACTCGAATTAAATAGCGTGGACAACAATGGGCAGGGGCGACACGGAAAAGACTTGGCACTGTCGTAGGCAGGTTGGGTTGTCCGTTTCATGAACGAACAAAAGAAACAGTCTTTCAAAAAAACTCTTTCAAAAGTTTTACTGTGCTCTTCATGAAAGCCATTGAAATCGACACACAACACCTATGTCGGTGTAGAACTGTCTCAACAGTTTTACTCTTCGTGAAAACCATCGGAATAAATACACGACGCGTACAGCCACTCATTTATAGTCGCCTATAAAGTTGCTTTCTTTGTGGTCAAATGATAAGGCATGTAAGCTTGCTCAAACGAGGCCGCCGAACTTGTGTATCAAAAAGTGGTCATGCGCTCTGAGCAGAATCTTGCCAGCAGTGGCAATTCGTCTTCTCGGCGGTCGAATTTCGATGGAGGCGAAATTCTAGAGGCCCGTGTACTGTGCAATGTCAGTGCACGTTAAAGAACCCCAGGTTGTCGAAATTTCCGGAGCCCTTCACTACGGCGTCCCTCATAGCCTCAGTCGCTTTGGGACGTTAAACTCCCATAAACCAAACCAAACCGTCTTCTCGGAAGGCGCCCGGAGAGGCCACTGGAAGAACAAATTCGTTACTGCACTTTTGGAGGCTGTCAGACTGTTTTCTTAACTGCCCTGTCGAGTGTGTGCGCCCAAACAGATGCACCGGCTAGAATCTTTAGGGATCAGGCGGCAAATCCAAAGGAGGATTAACACTGAGTGCCAAACAAATGGGCTCTTTGGCAATTCTAGAGGCACAAATGTAACGCCGTAATGTTCCTCTTAATTTATTTTCTTTTTTCATGGACGTTGGTTTTCTTTATCCGAAGTTCACCTCGGGCAGTATGTCCATACCGCACGACTGGGACGCAACCCAACGGACTCCACAGGAGTGTTATTTGACGTTGCGCATTCTTCGGCATTGAAGCTGAGGCAGATATGTTTGTAGTTAAGACGCAAGCTTCAGGAGCTTGGAAGACGGCTGCCGATGCAGCTTTGCTTCCGTTCACCTGTCAGAGGCTATAGGCGTGTACCGAGCTTATTTCTTTCTGGTGCATAATATGTAAAAAAAAACACACACACATTCGTCGTGCCAGCAACGTACACTTCGTCTTCGTGTTTGTACTTCATTAGCCATCGTAAAAAGGAAGACCCTGCTCTGGAATTGATGACTGTCGAAGCCACCCGAGCTGCTCTCACGTCTTTTGATCGCTCGCGAAAGTGTGCGACCGTCTCTAGTCGTTCGGGTGCGAAGTGCCGTTCAAACAATCGGTCAGTTATGATACGAAGCTCTTTGGACGATGTCATTTACTACGTGCACGACGGCCGTGTTCTGGCGGGCTAACGAATGTCACTACGCGATCCTCTGCCGCGGTAGCACTCCGTTGCACGCCTGCTTGGTCCCTCCGAATTCGGCGCGTATCACGCAGCCGTTGCTCGCTGCCGCCGGCGAGACGTTTGTTCGGACACGAATGACATCGCCGACTGGACCCGTGACTAGAACCACACGACTAGCGAGCTGGCGCAAGTTTTCCCCTTACTCTATCATTCTGTATCGCAACCACTGGAGCCGATTTCCGGTGACCTTAGCCAACCAACATGCACCGAAAAACGCCTATTCCGATCACTGAGATCACCAGGATAACTTTGCGGAACACACTCATTCAGCACGCGCTCGATGGCTCCTTGTGGCTAGGCCGCGCACAGTCACAGTCTGGCCATGGCACACTCAGTTTCAGGCGCTTTGGTTTCGCACATGGTTGCTGACGGTGAGCAGTATCTCCGGGCTGGGTAGTGTGCCTCGCCTCTGCAGCTCTTCGTACGTGGGCAGAGTGGCAGCGTCCGGGACGGGCGTGACGTCCACCTGGACTCCAGGCCTCGCCGACGGCGGCCGGCTGGGCCTGGGGGGTACCGGAGGTCTGGACTCGGGTGGCTGCTGTTGCTGTTGGGCAGGTTGTGCGACGGACGGCGGTGCCGGCCCACCGCCGCTGTCTGACACCGCAGCACCGAGCGCGGGCAGCTCACTGCCGGAGTTGGTCCAGTCGAGGGAAGGGTACTTGATGGCCTCGTCGTACGGAGGCGGTAGCTCGTTGCGGGGCGTCGCCAGGACGAAAGGCCGATCGCGGACATCTCGGGACGCCACTACAGACAGGGCCCCCGTGCCTTCGCACTGCGAAAGAAAAGACGAGAAATGTTCACGCATTTCCGTTGGCAAAGAATGAACACGGGCTGGTAGTAGAAACTGAATAAAAAAGCAGCTCCAAGGACAAAGACACGACGCTAAGCAGGTTGCGTCTAGAACATTTCTTTGTGCTTTGCCTCGCACTCTGCACAACATACATTTCCTTTTGCCTACTCTGGTGTACACTACTGGTTCGACCGAGAGGTCTGCGTACGAAAGACGATCGTTTTCTCATTCGTCGAGTGTTTTCAGTCACTCCTAGCGGTTTTTATTTGAAGTTTGTTTTCTTACGAAAGAAAGCCGGGAGCTCCTTTCGTGTTTCTCAATTTTTTTTTCTGACAAGGGTTATCACCGAGGACTTGACACCTGCGCTTCCAGAGCAAAAACATAAAATTCTGGGAGCCTGAGATCGAGCGGCGCGCAACAGGACACAGATGACGATTAAAGCATAGAAATCCTCACGGCCGGCGTCATGTAAGTTTCAGCCAAGGTCGATCTTCCAATCACGCTTAAAACCGTCCATTAACGGTTGTCGGGCAATAAAGCTAATGAAACCACACACCGCTGGCCTTACCGTGAGTTGAGCCTTTAAGCCATGGGAGACTAGCAGTGGCCAGAATACGTTGAGAGGAACTGACATGCGTATTATCTTAAGGCGAAGAAGCACTAATTAAAATTTATGGCCATGAAATAACGGAAAAGTAACGTGCGGTACTTCTTTTCCGTAACGGTAACGCGTTACCTTTTTTTTTATAGGTAACGTAGGGCGGTAACACGTTCCTTTTTTTTCCAGTGTAACGAGTAACGTATTTAATTACTTTTTTTCGGTAACGCCTACAACCCTGGATGCTTCTCATCTGAAAAGTTCCCTTATGTCTTGCGAATGAACGCGGCCGAGGGCGACCGCCAATTCTCATCACTGACGGCGTATACGTGTGCGCTTGATGTTATCGCCGCCGCCGAGTTTCTTTGCTTTGTGGGCACAGGTTGGCACAGCGAACATTGAGATCTGCCCCCGCCTAGCTGATTGCCTGTTGTCTACGGTCGTGCTTGCGGTCACAACCTCGTGACAATACTGTCTGCGAGTGATAACCGGTACTGCCTCTATGCTGCTTAGGAATGACTGAATACGTACTTACACGGCTCCTAGGCAGGGATTCAGCATTGTGGCTTACTATACATTATTATTTTCACTTCATCTCTTTCCCCATTCCGTCGCCCTCCCCGTGTGGAGTAGCCGGGCAGTAAAAGGCGCCTGCCCTTACAAAAACATTTTAGACAGCCTACTGACTGTCCATAGACTTTTGTGTATCAAGTATATAGACTAGTCCTATAAAGAAATCCTATAGTCTGTAGTTAATAGAAATCCTATAGACAGTCTATAGACAATCTATAAATGTATGGCCATAAACTTTTAGAAGACCTTGTCTGTAGACTGTGAATAGACAACAGTGAATATCTATAGGAATGAAAGAGAGTCTATAAAGAGTACATAGAAAGTAGATAAACCATTTTTATAAGGGTGTGTCAAACCTCGTTCCCATTCTCTTAATACGGATAACTAGCTCGCGCTTTGCACAATATAGATGAGGACAAATATTAGGTTCGGGCAACCTAAAAAGATTGAAAAATAAACAGAACGCGCCACCGAGTTGGCTCAGTAGTTGTATGGTGCTCGGTTGCTGACTCTATAAAAGACGCGGTTCCCTGCCTAGAAGCCGTGTAAGCACGTATTCAGTCATTCCTAAACAGTATAGCCACCACCCTGCCAAGGCCTTCCGGTACCTCCTCTCCTTCCTGGAGGCCACCGGTCTCTCTGGCCGCCTCTAGGCCTCAGGGGGCAGCACATGTCACCTGACATGATCATTGCGGCTGCGCGCCTACCCTCTCCTTTCACTCTTTTTCCCCTCCCCCTCCTCCTTCTACGACACGCCGGCAGTGGGCGTGGAGGCTAGCCCTCCAGTAGACAAGCCCTTGTCTTCCCACTTTTCGTCCTTCCTTCAACCACAGAAGAAGAAGAAGCCGCGGCGATCGAGTCAAAATGATAGAGACCCGTGTACTATGTGATGTCAGTGCACGTTAAACCCCAGGCGGTCGAACCCTTCACTACGGCGTCCCCCATAGCCTGAGTCGCTTTGGGACGTTACACCTCAGAAACCAAACAAAACCAAACACGCGAAACGTACTGGGCGCCAGCGACCAGATAGAGTACCTCTCCCGCAACTCCAAACCGGGCCTGTCATCGCAGCGTCTTTAAGTGATAGCGCTAAGGCTCCCGTTCTGAAGAAAATTGGGCGTATTCGGCATTGTTAGCAACAAATCCCCGGAGAAGCAGCCTAAGTGGGCCACCTAGATCACATGACCTTGTGGCGTGATCACATCCTGCCCATGGGATTGCGAGAATACTGACCAGCGTGGCAGGTAGCAGTTAAATTAATGATTGCTCGCGAGAGGTTCCTCTAGAGAGCAACCTGGTCGCACAACCCCCCTTCCCCGGTGGCAGCACTTGCCATCGCAGGGCAGTGGCGCATCGCTTAACCGCTGCACCACTGCACCAGGAATGGTATGGGGACTACCAAGGATCTGTGCATGTGAAGTCGAGAATGACCAATTCTGCATATATGGACTTCATCACATGCACATCACTTGCCGAGCGGTGAAACCTCGCCTGCAGAAACAAAAACATACATGAACTACCTGTGGCCATACAGAAACCGGAACCGGATGTTATCGCGCGGAGCTTGTTTCTTGGCACTTGGCCAGCCGGCTACCGTTCAGCGCTACCACGCCACACAAGTGTGGCAAGCGCGTCCTTCCTATTTTTTTTTTTTTGAACGGGGCCACCAGCCCCGTGCAGTGACTGAAATGGGTGCAATCGGCGGCGGCAAACAACGTGCCTGTGATCCAGTGAACAGGCGAAAGTACTAGAGAACGACATGCTTTGTCATCAAGGCGTTGGTTCTTACCCGTGTAGCAGGTTCAAATAACGTGCCGAAATGGGCCGAGCGAAGAGCCATCTCGTGACTCCTAGAGGAACTATAGAAGAAAACTATAGAGGAACTATAATTCCTCTAGGCGCCACCTATAGTCCCCTATTGGGGACCTTTCAACGACGCGGGCCATTGTGTCCCCTGCTCCATGTCTTGCGCGCCGTGGTGCAATCTCACTAGGGAGCCCATCTTAAACGAAATCCTGTCACCTGCCAAGTACATCAAAACGTATCTCAAGGCCCCTTCAGCCTCGCGAATTGAGCTATGACAGGACGTGTGACGTGGATCAGATGAGACTTGCTAAGCATCGCGCGACTCTGCATAGAACCGAAAGGCCCTTTGCGCTGCGGAGGACGCTTCCTTCATTCTTGCGTCCGAAAGGTCATTCATGAGCGCAGCGACACCGAGGTTACTACTGGGGCAGCGCCCGCGAAGGCAAGGTGCGCGCCGAGGCGGCGTGCAGCGCTCCGGCCTTGCGTGACGTCGAGGGTACACCGTCGCGGCCCGTCCAGTGGCGTTGGTGCACGCGGCCTCGGAGAAAGCGGTAGCTGCGCGGCGGAGCGAGTCGGTTGCCCGTCTGAATCGGCCGCCTCTTTCGGCCTTGAACCGACCGCTGCGAGACGTGCCCGTTGAACGCGGTGTGTGCGTGTGCGTGCACGTGTCCAACCACGAGGACTTATGTACGCTAAACGAAAAATGTTCATGATGATGCAAAGATGACGCACAACACTGGGGTGCTTTACTGTTGATTGGCTTCTAGGAAAGGAAAAGACGCAGTAGCTGTCTCACATCCATGTTGACACGTCAACCGCGCCGTGATGCCTGTATAAAAATTTTCTATGAACACTCTGTAGACTTCTTATAGACTCCTTTGCCTTCCTAGAGATATGTATTTGTGTCTATTCGTAGTCTATATTCTGTCTATTGGCAAAAGTCCACTCAAAGAGTATGGCCATAAATCTTTAGATTGTCTATAGACTGTCTATAGGATTTGTATTGCCTATAGACTAATCTAGGATTTGTCTATAGAGTCTATACACTTTATAGACAGAAGTCTATGGATAAAGAAAAATTTTGTAAGGTTTGGTTTGGTTTATGGGGGTTTAACGTCCCAAAGCGACTCAGGCTATGAGAGACGCCGTAGTGAAGGGCTCCGGAAATCCCGACCACCTGGGGGTTCTTTAACGTGCACTGACATCGCACAGTACACGGACCTCTAGAATTTCGCCTCTATCGAAATTCGACCGCCGCGGCCGGGATCGAACCCGCGTCTTTCGGGCCAGTAGCCGAGCGCCATAACCACTCAGCCACCGCGGCGGCCTTTTTGTAAGGGTGGAAGGGATGAAGGAGAGAGTGAAGGAAGGGAGAAAAAGAAGCCGGAGTGGAGCGCCTCGGAATAATTTAGGCCACCTAAGGTTTTGTTTTTTTACCGTGCGCTGACATTGAAGAGCAAACGAGCGCCTTCTGCGTTTCGAGTCCTCGGGCTCAGCAGCCGAGCGCACAAACCACAGAGCTAGCGCGGCGACGTGAGGTGAAGATAAAGAGTCCCCGGAAATTTTGCTGGCCGGCGCTGAGCATTTTCGCGACTGACTTTAGTCAATTTCTGTGCAGTGCAGCGACGGAGCGAGGCGCCACGCGGCGTAGAGTTTCTTTTAGTGCGACACGTAGCGCTACTAGGCGCATTTTCTGATTTGGGGCATACGCTCGTACATACGTCGCTGAAGCCTGTTTGTGGCCGCCTTCTCACCGGGTTGTGAGCAACCTGCCATGTGTGTACACCTAGCAGGCCAGTTGAAGGCCTGGGTGAAGGGTACACCTAGGTGAAGGCCTTCAAGGTAAATGGTTTGGTTTATGGGGGTTTAACGTCCCAAAGCGACTCAGGCTATGAGGGACGCCGTAGTGAAGGGCTCCTGGAACTTCGACCACCCGGGGTTCATTAACGTGCACTGACATCATCGCACAGCACACGGGCCTCTAGAATTTCGCCTCCATCGAAATTCGACCGCCGCGGCCGGGATCGAACCGGTTCAAGGTAAATGCCTTCAGGGTAAAGGCATTTAGGTCAAAGACCTTCAGGGTAAATGCCTTTAGGGTAAATGTCCTTCCGGGTACAGGTCTTTTCGTAGAAGGCCTTTAACACATAAAAACCATAAGTGCCCACCATAACTAGTGCTACTGCATGATATTCCGCCGTTAGCCACGCTAAACCGTCTGCTATTTTTTTTGCATTATTTCGAAGTATATTCTTCTCGTACACCTTCCGTGCGCAAAGCCCGCTTGCATTTCCATCTCGTACTGTGTGACATCAGCGTGTCTCGCGTAAAACCTGCTGGTGTAAATGCTAAATAAGAACCACGCATTTCCTCGCTCCAACTGCTGATCTATATATGCGCAAATTTGGGCACAGAAGCTCAAGGAAGCAATCGGCTTGCCCAGACAGAGTTATTGCATGCTGTGTGGGGTTTATCGTCATCGAAGTGCATATGAACCGTGAGTGACACTGGATGGGAGGCCTGCGGATATCATTTAGACCACGTATAGGCTTCATTAACGCGCCGCGACATCGCGCAGCACATGGGCATGTTTTCGTGTCGCCTCCGCCGAAATGCAGCTGCAGTGGCCTGGATTCGATCCAGCGTCCTTGAGCCCAGTAAAGCGGCACGCCATACATTATAAAGTAACCGTGGCGGATCACAGGCTGATTTAATCGAATCCTTACAGTGCTTAATGCCAGACGTGGCCGTGATCCGACACTGCCTTGGCAAGGCTAATGACGGCATCGCCTGTGCTCACAACACACGCCGGTATCTCGCTCGATGCGTTGTCCTTTAAGTCAACGGCCTGCAAATAAATGTGTCTATACTTTTTGATTCCCCTTCCTAACTCTCCCTGGCTGACGGCCGTTGCCCGAAGGCCTCGCCGTGGCGGAAGCGGCAGTGTGAACAGGAAGGCCTTACGGTTCGATCGGTGAGGAAGTGACCTCAACAGGACGGAATAGCGACGGAGCAAACAAACAGCGCGGCGTGTATAAAGAATGCTCGAAAGGTATGCACGAGAAGAAGGCACGCGTGTTACCGGGGGAGTAACGTGACCGGACGTCCTGCACTGACGCGGACACTCTCGTTTGAGACGCAATTCGCTCGGGTCGTTGACTTCTTTTACGTCAGAGAATCTCCACGTTCCGTCAGTGCGGAAACCACGCGCCGTGCGCTGTTTTTTCTTCCGTGTTCGTGTCTCTTGTTTGCTTCGAATTGCCCCGCCGCAGTGGCTCAGTGGTTAGGGCGCTCGACTACTGATCCGGAGTTCCCGGGTTCGAACCCGACAGCGGCGGCTGCGTTTCGATGGAGGCGAAACGCTAAGGCGCCCGTGTGCTGTGCGGTGTCAGTGCACGTTAAAGATCCCCATGTGGTCGAAATTATTCCGGAGCCCTCCACTACGGCACCTATTCTTCCTTTCTTCTTTCACTCCCTCCTTTATCCCTTTCCTTACGGCGCGGTTCAGGCGTCCAAAGATATATGAGACAGATACTGTGCCATTTCCTTTCCCCAAAAACCAATTATTTATTATTATTATGTTTGCTTCAAAAGTTTCGTATCGTTTCTGTGCGGTTGTGAAGTGAGCACATAGCATGCTAAAGGACGTAAGTGAACGTACACACAACGGCGTACTTATAAAGCCGACTTTCCGTTATGTTGTCATATCGGTTCATGCGTATTTTCCTTTAATTCGACAGCGTTAGAAAGGCCACGGACATATAGCCACACTTTTCTGTGTACAGGCGAAAATTCGCTATTCTGAAATAAAAAGCTAGGTGTGGGATAATTCGGACAATAAATAATCACCGAAAGGTAGATCACAAGCGCCATCGGCTGTGATGATCACAGTCCGTTACAATTTGGTGCGCTCTGAAGCACTTCTCAGATGAACCGCGCCCGAACGCGGCCGAAGTTAAACCTCTAGTCAAACTATATATATATATATATATATATATATATATATATATATATATATATATATATATATATATATATATATATATATATATATATATATATATATATATATATATATATATATATATATATATATATATATATATATATATATGCATGCACGTCGCCCTACGCTTTATGTAGTTATCTATGGGTGCCCTAAAAAGCTTAAGAGCCTAGTTTCCTTATGGAACAAGCTCACTGACGTATCACTGAAGATATACATGTCAGTGATATGTCAGTGAACTTGTTCCAGGAGGAAATTAGGTCCTTAGGCTATTTAGGGCATAGATAACTATAGAAAGCGTGCTGTGACGGGAATCTTTTCCTCTGTTAGGTTTTCTTATCTTTTCATGTTTTCATCTGCGCATGTCTGGTTTCATTACTGAAGGGTATATATACATGTGTGATCTTCACTGAAATAAACGCAGTTGATCGTCCAGCTTCGTCCTGCGTGCCTCTCTGCGTCTGCGTCCTTCCGTTCGTTTTATTTGCTCGAAATAGGTATCAACTCGCCAAGCTCTCCACTCTACTAGCCCAATGCAGCCTACTGTCGGCCATAAAGTATTGCGACTATGTGAGCCAACATCATGTCACATGTCTCGTTTCTCGTGTTCCGTGTTTCCTTTTCTCTTTGTTTTGCTGCTCCTTCCCGGAAAGAAACAACCCCCCCCCCCCCCCCGCCCTTTCCCATCACTGAATGGAGACAGCGTGCCTGAAGGCGGTGGAAGGAAAAGTCTTGGGCGTTTATGCTCGGCCATGAAGGGAGGGACGCAAATCGCCTGGGAGAGAGAAAGAAGACGCTCAAGCGACGACGGGAAAGAAAGAAGGAGAAACGCGGCGGAAAATGAAAAAGGACAGCCGCGCAGGCGGGGTCTCGGAAGAGGGAGATGGCGAGCGGCACGTCCTCCTCTCCCACTCACCGTGACCAGGGTCGGGTTGGAGAACGCCTCGGCCGCCTGTCGCCGCTGGCGTCGAATCTGGTCGCGCGCCCGCTTGAGGATGTACACTCGCCACAGAATGACCACCATCCAGAAGAGCAGGTTCAGCACCAGTACCACGATCAGGATCCTGTAAAGGCGAAACGGTAAGGGACGGGGCATGAGGGGCGCGCGGCAATTCGCATGCGTGTGCGTGCGTTGCGTGTATGTGTAGCACTGCTCTCGATTCGTTTTATCGGTCACGCATCTCCGCCTTGAGTACGGTCGGAGGGAGACGAGAATCCAGCCTCCTTCAGCCTCTCTCTTTTCGAGGGTCGTGCACTGCGGGATTAGTGCAGAGAGGCATAGCCTTTCTTGGATGACCTTCGGTAGACAATTCCCTTTATTTTGCATTGAACTTTTTTTGCCAGACAGTGACAGAGCCCAGAGTGAAACGAAAAGCAGTTAACGGCCTCGGGTCTTTCTTCGTCGAGATTACCATATTTCCCTTATTTGCTGGCCGGGAACTTTAGCGTAACTGGCATGCCTGCCGCAGGCACAATATTCACTCCTTGCCGGTTTCTTCAAGAACAGGCTAGGAGTAGAAATAAAAAGCACGTTTCATTTTCATCTCCTTTTTTTTTGTTTTGCATCTCTAAGCTCCGGATTAAAAGCGACCATTCGGGCTCGTTTTGACGCACGTCGGAAAGTAAGGACGTGGAAGTTTTTGCATGTTAACTGCCTCCGTCAAGTGGTAGTGGCACCGCGGCCGAGTATCGAGCCCACGACCCCTTGCTCATCCAGCTCAGCAATGAAATGCCAGCCATACAGGGGACAAAAAAGTAAATAAATAAAAGAGGAAGCAGTACAAAGGCACTGGCAGTCATTGTGTTTGACGTTTGCTTTGTTCGCGAAAGCTGAACACGCCAGGTGAGCGCCAGTGCTGACGCACGACTCTTTCGAGTTGTCGACCGCGCATTCCGCGAGTGAACGACGCACGCTGCTTCGGATCCGGCATCGCCGCGATACTATCTTGCTCTTGCTCTCGCATGTTCATGCAACGCTCCGCGTGATCCGGCGGGGTGGCTTACGCTCACACTGTGATATTCGCGGAACTCGATCCGGCACAGACATGTGACACATGCGCGGTAGGATGAACGTACTACTTAGGCTATTCCCTTACTGCATCCTTTCTCGTATGCGCGCAACGTCACAGGTACAGGTCCCTCCTAATAAGAAAGGAATGAAAGTGCTGGGCATTCAAATAATGATTACTCCACACTAATGCGTGACAAGCACACTTTTTCCCGTTTTCTGGCCTTAGTCGGATACAACTTAAGAGCGAAGCGGCTTTTCCTCGTCAAAGGACCCCCTTCCAGGCAATGGCGTCGGCAGATTCTCATGAGCCTGCTAGCGTGACAATGCAGGGAGTGGCAGATACAATGCAGGGAGGGGGCTATCCCAGACCATGGAAGGAGGGGACTATCTGCTTTTATCAGCCACTCCCTGCATTGTCACGCTAACAGGCTCAAGAGAATCGGCCGACGCCATTGGCTGGAAGGGCGTTCTTGACGAGAAAAAGCCGCTTCGCTCTTGAGTTGTATCCGACTATAGTTCCCCTCTTGGTGTGGGTATCTTGATTGTTTTAAACTTAGTTAATAAATAACTAAAAATTCGTCTTTTCAAGCATACTGATTGTTCGCTTTCATACTGGAGAGGTCTGTATGCTCAACGGCAAAAAAAAAAAAAAGCGAGTTTAAAAAGGAATGAATGTCACGAGTTGGCTGTAGAAGCGCGACAGCTAGTTGTTGAGCGAACTACAGAGTACCTATATATCCATGAGGAAGTAGCTCTACAAGACGACAGCTGGATATCGCATAGCCGTCACGCGTATCCTGTAAACGACGAACTTTTCACTTCAGAATGGTTAAGAAACGGCTTGCAGCTGCGTTCTGCATGTGTCTATCTCATACGTGGGTCCAGATACTACTTCAGTTTCGTCACCATCATGGTCGCCGTCTTGATGGCCTTGAATCTGGTCACGAATTCACTGTCACATCCCAGTTTGCCCGCACTTCACGCTTCACCATTGAAACACTCCTCGGTTATCCCGGCCTCCGCTCCTTTGAAAACGACGTTGACGCTGTATTCACACTGATCTCTTGGCTCTTCGGTTTTCTTCCGCCCTCCATGACTAAACCATGTCTACTTCCACTTCATTTTTTTTAACCCACTGCTGGTTCGCCGTCCCTGTATAGTGAGTGCCTCGGGCGCTCATTTGTTGAGCATTTCGGCGGCGACTAGTCGTTCATGTCGTCTTCCAATCCTTCAGCAACATTCTGTTCATACGACGATCGCCGTTGGTGCCCCAAGGAGGATCGTTTTCGGGGTTCAAATCCTGAGAGCTCAGGGCCTGGAGCTTGTCTGAGAGTTTTCTTTTATCATCGTTATCATCGCTTAGGAGCGTCACACTTATTCTACGTTCATCATAATCAGCAGCAGCATATGTCCACAGCAGCGGCCAGTTTATCCTTCGCAAACGTCCTAATCTCATCCGACCACATGACAGCTTCCTGCCTCCGGCTACTTTGGAATTCGCCCTGCTACCCTAACGGACGTCGGGACCGTGCAGCGATGCAGGCTCAATTGGTAGCACTGTAACCTTGTAATGCCCTGCGAGTCACGTATATATAGACTGTCCCATTGTGATCTGCTCTCTTCGTAGCGCGGAAAACGATATGAAATCCTGAATGCATATATGATTTTTTTTTCTCTCAGAATATTACAGAAATCACATTTCGCAACACATTCACTCCCTCCTTTATCCCTTCCCTTACGGCGCGGTTCAGGTGTCCAACGATATATGAGACAGATACTGCGCCATTTCCTTTCCCGCCCAAAAACCAATTATATATTATATATAACACATTTCTCAGACCTTACTCACTGTGTCAGACACAAATGCACAAAAGACATAAAAGCTTCAGCGGGTGCACAGCTGTATCAACAGGTGACTGAACATTTATTGTACTTTATATTAATACGGCGCGTCTTCAAAATAATTTGCTAGATTTCTGCTACCTAGAAACTTCAATCTGTAGTTGTTACAAATTCAGCACTCAAAGCAAGTTCGCATTGCATGGCTGAGCCTTGTGTGTCGTACACTGTTCCTAACAGCAGCAACCCCTCAGTCATTGGCCGGAAGTTACCCGTTCTTTTAAGACGGTCGGCGCAACCTAACCTTTCTTCCGCGTACGCGTTGAAGTATATGTGCTGCGGATCCCAGATTGTATAATTGCTTTGCGTCCACCTTTCAGCTCTGAGATTCCTCATCTATGAACTTTTACAGCATCGGCACGCGCCTGCTTTTCTGTAGTGCACTGTTTTTGGCAGCCGTGTATAAGTTGTTTTCCGCACTTCGTCCATGCTTTTCTGAGTTGTCTTCAAGCTGCTCATGTATATCTTGCATGTATACAATACAATTTTATTCGCTCCCGCAGTCCATTCTCGCCCTCTTTCCCTTCCCTTTCCAGAAACTATTCTACTTCGAGCTACCACGCAAACCTTACTCGGTAAACTTTCGGCTGGATTTATAGCCACGGTAAACCTGAGCGTGCACACAAATACTCACTTAAGTGCTTACAAAGCACGCCGTATTCGTTGGCCGTGTTGTAAGAAAAGGCTCGAGCACCTTACTCACGTGCTTGCAAGTCGTGTCGAGGCCGTTAACTGTATGCAGTAATGAGATACAGGAGCTTACTTACAGGTTTCGTCGTGTCCGTTAAATTAGGTGTATTGGGAAGCAGGCGTGGGCAGCTCACTGAGGAACATAAAGGACACGTTTTATTCTTAACTATGCCGTAAAATAGACGCGAGCGTGCTGCGTATGCGAATAATATAAAATGTTCCTTCATCGTATCATCTACGGTAGCACCTGGCGCCCATTCGCATGGTCTACCCAGACTCACCCTTTGCTTTGCCTGATCTCGCGAGGCACGGGTGGATGCTCGGAGAGCCGTGCGCTACTCTCCGTTGTGCACTGGTTAGCAGCTGCTTCTTCGCTGCTTGCCATCTCGGCGCATTGTGCCCTCGGAACCCGACATCGCCCGGGTATTCTTTGAATTGTCATGCGCATCATGCACACTTGCCACTAGCAGCTGCGATGCTGACGGCAGTAGTAAATTTAAAGGCGGTTCGTTCCCTTTGTTCGGAGGGGTTCAGACCTCAACAAACGCGGTGATTCGGCGGTGACGAAGGAGGAGATGACCGATGATGCAGAAGATGAAACGAAGAAATATATTTACGGAAATATACAAAGGCAAACTGTAAGTTAGGCAAGTAAAGTGGCACAGCAAATACAAACTGCAACTTAAAGAAGACCCGCCGCGGTGGCTCAGTGGTTAGGGCGCTCGGCTACTGATCCGGAGTTCCCGGGTTCGAACCCGACCGCGGCGGCTGCATTTTTATGGGGGAAAAACGCTAAGGCGCCCGTGTGCTGTGCGATGTCAGTGCAAGTTAAAGATCCCCATGTGGTCGAAATTATTCCGGAGCCCTCCACTACGGCACCTCTTTCTTCCTTTCTTCTTTCACTCCCTCCTTAATCCCTTCCCTTACGGCGCGGTTCAGGTGTCCAACGATATATGAGACAGATACTGCGCCATTTCGTTTCCCCCAAACCAATTGTTATTATTAATTAAATTAAAGAAAAACAATCTTGCAGAGAGAAACAACCCTTCAGTACCCTATTATCGACTAAACGTTTATTAGTTAAAGCCTATAGGTGCTGTGAAAGTTACGTGCCAAGCATGGAGCCTCTACCTAGACTGATGTCTAATGCATTTGCGCCCCATTTTAAGGGCTTGACTGAAAAGTTAGTACGGTCATGTTCCGAAGCCCGGCCTAGGCTTCGCTAATCAATGAAGTTTTAATACAAAGTAGCCACAACCCCTGGAGGTTGGGCACAACCTCAAACTCAGGGCTTCGCTAAATAAAGAGTACCGCCGTCGTAGCGGCGCTGTTAAGCCGACGATGATAGTGGTCCTATATATGCTCCCACAGGAACACTATCTAGACGATGATTTCCGCGCTTTTGTGTATGTTTGCGGGGGACGTATGGGCGGGGAGCTCCGAGAACTCTTCGTGTAAACCGGAGGCATCAGTAAGCTCAAGCCACAGCTGGTTGATGAGCAAAGCATGCGAGGTGTGCTCAAGCTAATGCTAATAAAAAAAAAAGACTAAACGGGGCCGCGAACGAAAGTGAAATTGCGGGAGCCTAGGGCTGCATAAGACGGTGAGTGTTTCACGAAAACTACGGTGGCCATGCAGCGAGCAACCACGGCCCGTAAAGTGAGCCGCGAACTTGTCCAACTGAAAACTAAAGAATTATGATATGGGCAGAATCTCTGCTGCAGCCGCCAAAATTCTGAGAGAAGGGCAAGTACCATCAGAGCTAACCTCACTGATCTGGTCCCCGGCTCATCACGGCCTGTGGGGGAACGAGAAGGCGCACGCGATCGCCCGAGTGCTCACTTTCCGTTCGATAATAATAATAATAATAATAATAATAATAATAATAATAATAATAATAATAATAATAATAATAATAATAATAATAATAATAATAATAATAATAATAATAATTGGTTTTTTGGGGGAAAGGAAATGGCGCAGTATCTGTCTCATATATCGTTGGACACCTGAACCGCGCCGTAAGTGAAGGGTAAAGGAGGGAGTCAAAGAAGGAAGAGAGAGGTGCCGTAGTGGGGGGCTCCGGAATAATTTCGACCACCTGGGGATCTTTAACGTGCACTGACATCGTACAGCACATGGGCGCCTTAGCGTTTTGCCTCCATAAAAACGCAGCCGCCGCGGTCGGGTTCGAACCCGGGAACTCCGGATCAGTTGTCGAGCGCTCTAACCACTGAGCCACCGCGGCGGGGCTTCCGGTCGATCGCCGCTGACGCGCCGCCTCCACGCGAGGAACACCTCCCATCGGGTGACGAACTCACAAAATTCCTTGAAATAATTTCTCATTATAAGCTCATTATAAAGAATTAAGCGACGAGGCCCTCAGCTCTCGTTTCGTTTACTAGACGTCAAGAAACGCAAATAACGCGATGAGAAAGCATGCACGCTTTAATGGCGCTGATGACAAGCCAGAAGTCTTTACGTTAACGCACCACTGGTGGGCCATGGAAAGAGGCAAAAAAAAAAATGCACAGGCATCACGAAACACTCGGTGAAATGCAGCCGCATAATAACATAAAGACAGTGCTGTTGAGGTCGTTTATCCGAATAATTATTCAGACCTTGCTTGTCGTACAGAACAAAATGAGCAGTACAACTGCGCTTCTTGCCTTGCCACCCGTTCCGCTGTACGAAATTCAGACGGCGTGAGTCATCACTTGGCCTTTTTTTTCTTTTTTTTCCCTATCTCTCAAGGTATCTTCCATGTTCTCCCACGTATCATAGCTTGTGTTCTCACTTCGAGGTGTGTCTACCGAGTCAAGGTGCTTTAAGTTGTCCCCAAGAAGGGAGGAGTAGAATCGGTTCAAATTATTCGACGACCGATTTAACAGGGAGCATTCGAATTCTGGTCAGAATTCAGCGTTTATTAGCTTTAAATATTATGTTTCGATCACAGTCGAAAGCAGGCGTGCTGAAGCTGGCGCAGCACAAGCCATTTCGCAGTGCGGCACCCACTGCAAAGCACATAGCCGCCATTGTCAATGTAGGCGAACAACTGCTCTGCTGTAGTCGAAACGCAGCTCCCAACTCAGCCGCAGCCAGCTGCAAGCTCTGTGTGCGCGCTGACAACCAGCCATTTCCGCGTACACAGTTATAGAGTGCGAACAGCTATTTGGCTTGCCTCTAGGAGTGCGGTTTCATAAATGGACTTCTCCGTTGGCGCAATTTATCACCGGGAAAAGAACAAAAAATATCCTTTTCCATAACCGCCCGCAGCATTGTAGCGCTTGTAGTCTAGCAACCCTCCGGTTCGGACGCCAGATGTTGAATAATTATATTTAAAAGCGACGTCCACCTGTCGAGAATTCGTACGCGTTCAAATTAAATGGAAAGCGAACAATATATGTTGAATTAACGCGAGTCAATTTTTCTGAGTGAAAATGTTCACTTGCGCCCCGCCGCGGTGGCTCAGTGGTTAGGGCGCTCGACTACTGATCCGGAGTTCCCGGGTTCGAGCCCGACCGCGGCGGCTGCGTTTTTATGGAGGAAAAACGCTAAGGCGCCCGTGTGCTGTGCGATGTCAGTGGACGTTAAAGATCCCCAGGTGGTCGAAATTATTCTGGAGCCCTCCACTACGGCACCTCTCTCTTCATTTCTTCTTTCACTCCCCCCTTTATCCCTTCCCTTACGGCGCGGTTCAGGTGTCCAACGATATATGAGACAGATACTGCGCCATTTCCTTTCCCCCAAAAACCAATTATTATTATTATTATGTTCACTTGCGAGCACTATGCCGCTCCTGTCCTTGACTTGGGCAGAGATTTTCTTTTTTGTGTGTGTATCCAAGTATGTTGAAAGCGCCGCGCTTTGCGTCCTTACTCGATAGCATGCTACGAGTCGCGGATTTTGCCTACTACTACTACACAGCTTCACAACAAGTTATCAGTCAGTAACCGGCCGGATGCGGCTCCGTCACCGTCGTCGCGAATGCAACGGATGCGAGGTCGTTTCCACTGCACCTTGCACAATGGTCGTCGACTGGCACATGGCGACGAACGTGCGTGAGCGCATTTCGCAATGCCAGCAAGACTCGCGACAGCCAAGCGAAAACAGGGCGAAAACAGTTTGCGCCAACAGCAGGAGAAAGAAGGACGGAAAGACAGATGGAAAGAAAGAAAGAAACAAAGAGAGAGAGAGAGAGAAAGGAAGAAAGAAAGGTGGACAGATGGATGGAAATAAGTAAGGAAGGAAAAAAAAATGGAACGGGGAAATCAGAACGAAAAAGCAACAAACAAACAAACAAACAAACAAACAAAGAGCGCACCTGTTTTTTCCCGCGCGTTTGCCTTCATGCGATATAAGAAGAAAACGCGATGCCGCGCTATGATTTTTCTTCACTCGCGCATAAACAACGGTCGTGAAACCGTCCCGGCGCTTACACCGGAACAGCACTACTGCTGGGTGGATGCAGTATAGAGTGCGACATACCGGGTTTCCTTTGACGAAGGACGTGCGCGCAGTACGGTACTCGGCTGTCATGTCAAGCACTGGCAGTGGTATGTGCAACCCGAAACGAGGCGTCTCATCAACAGCCTCACTTTCAGCGCCGCAGGAATTCCGCCGATACGCGGAGTTTTGTTCGCGCATTTTGTTGCCTTGTTAGAACAATGAGTTTATCTCGCAGCGGGTAGCACAAGCACGGTGCCTGCGAGTCAAGCACCCCGCAAAAGAAGCATTTCGTGACCTTCAGTGGGCCACGATTGTGGTCGTTATTCCTTGTTTTAGAAAGCAGTCATAAAACACTCTTGGACTCGCATTAGGTTGCTCTACTGCACTTCACGGCGCACACGAAACAAAAGAGATCAAACAGTGCACTTCCATGAGCAAAACCATTCCCTCCGCTCCCGCCCAAACGCCATTCGCATGATGATCTCTGTCCACTACCTTTCTCAGCTCCATCCGTGTCCAAACAGACGACGTACGCTTATGTTTAAGTACGCTTATGTCTAAGGTAGAATACCAGGCTAGCTAGTGAAGCATATTTATAGGTGCACGCTACGACTACAATAGTTTGTTGTACCGAGAAAGAGTCAATGACGTTATCTTTCCAGGCGGCAAGTTAGTTTCAAACGAGAGTGATTCGGGGGAGTGGTCCAATTTGGCTCTCATTTTGGGTCCCATATAGATGCAAGCACGTCGGCTTACCGAGCGGTCAGGCGGCCTCCGCGAAAGGCGGATTCGCAGAGTAACGGCTTCTCCGTTGCAGCCGCGATGCCATCGACACCTTCGCTGTTGTGGCGGTGGCACGATTCGCCGCACCGCGCTGGTGGGGGACTCGTCGTCGTCACTCTGGCCTCGCGCATCGCATGGCTGTGTGTTGCTTTCAATCCTCGTAGCTTCTCGCTGTCCCGTCCTCGAACTGAACGCTCCTCCACGTCCCACGAGTACGGTCACTGTTCGCACTGGCCACCCACGTAAACAAGGGCGGGAGATGGGCATCCCCTCTCTTTGTCTGTCTCTCTCTCTCTCTCCACAGTGGACGCAGTTAATTCTTGCTTGCAGGCGCGCCGGGATTTTCCGAAAGGTGTCGGATGGAGAGCCGGACGCGGCGGCGGCGGCGGCCGTGAGAGACCGCTGGCTCGCGGTGGGGCAGGCGCGTCATGGGGTGGCGGCCTTGAACTATGTCTGCGTCCGCGTGTGTTCGCGCGAATGAACGCGTCTTCGATCGATGGGGGAACTCCTTGTTTCGTGCTGACTGTTTTGTGTTTCGTGAAGCCGTGGCTGCTTCATGAAAACGGAGCTTACGCGAACGGCTCTTTCCGCTCGTCGCGCGTGGTGGAAGAAAACCGTTTCCAAACAGGATTCATTCAGCGCCCGAGCAGATCAAAATAAATAGAGGATATAGGGGGTATTTAACGTGAGCAGTTTGTGAGAGGCGGATTCTTTGAAGAGCATCTTTTTTTTATTCTTCTTTTTCTTCTTCTTCATCTTCTACGTTTTTTTACAAATAGCCCCGTTTTTTGCCTTTCTTCACGGAAGTTGACTTTGTAGTATGCCGTAAAGGAAAATGGCCGCATTCTCCTGCTGGTCGTGCGATCACGTGATGCAATCACGACATCATTTGTCAGCTGTGCTTTGGAATTGATGCTGCAGCCCTGATGCTTGTTCTCTCTTTTCTTTCTGTTTATGGTTGAAAAAAAAAAAACTCACAAGAAGCACTTTTTTTAAGGCCATTTCAGAAGCTAACTTATTGCTGCGGGTAGGCCTGTGTTCTGCAAATCCCACGAAAAACTTGCTTTAGAACGGTAGTTTGAATAATGTTAACGGATCATCTGTAGATCCATCCTAGGGCACTTTTTCCCCACAAAGGAGAGCAGCTCTCTTGATTTGCTGCTGTATGAGCTTCCCCGGGAAATGCCTCTGCAGGCCAGGTTGTGTGGGGAAAGTGAAATAGAAGGAATTCCAGAGCAAGCCAATTCTTGATGCTTTGTTGCCGGAAAAGCGAGCTAAATTGGTGTTTGCGGCAATCGTTTGACGCGAAATGAGTCGCAGGGGCAAATTACGATGATGATGTCTTGCTCCGATTAGAAAACATTCAAAAAATTATCTCAGTGCTTTAACTAGCAGTAGTTCGCAATAAATGCCAATAACTAAAGGTTTTGAAATGAAGCATCGGGAAGCGTCGATTGGTTAGGGACAGATCTTTGACTTCGTTTCTGTCTCTTGTCGCGATCATTATTTCGCTTGGATATTGGCATTGTTATACCCCTGTCACACGGGCACTTTCGATCCTCATTGAGTCAATGCTCATCGAACTCAATGCAGATCGACGGTTGTCACACGGCCACTTTCAAGCGCAATCGAGCTCGATCCTGCTTGACTCGATGCCGATTCCTCAAGAGTGCTTGAGGTTCCAAGCACAATCGAAAACACTCTCGCTCTCATGAAGCTATAAAAATAAACACAAGTTAACAAAACCAAACCACAGTTGTTGTCGTTGTAATTGATTAAAATGTAATACAGAACATTTTTCTGGTACTATGCCTGCTTATATGCAAACATTTGAAAATAATCTCTACACCACGCTCCAAGCTTCGCCGTCAGTGTAAACAAAGATGGCGTCCTCCTCCTCGTCGGCGCGGAAACTGGGGAGCGAGCGCGAGGCAGCCGCTCTCATCGACTGCTGGCAGGACCGCCTAAATAATTTGCGGCGCCAGAAGAGAAACGCCGCAGTCTATGCAGAAATCGCGGAGGCGTTGCGGGCCCTCGGGTTGCATCGCACAGCAGCAGAGGTGCGCCACAAAAACCTGGCGCAGATACGCAATGTACCGATTTGGCTACGGATTTGGCTGCCGCTGCCCCCGACTGCACAGTGTTGCCGGACATCGCCATGTAATGGCTGTCGGTGGAACATTTGGCGCCACCTAACACACATGAGGGAAACTTCTCAATGAGCATTGAAAATGACCGTGTAGCACCGGATGTTTCGAGCGTGCTCGAAAATCTCGATGCAGATCGAGCTCAATGAGGATCGAAAGTGCCCGTGTGACAGGGGTATTAAACAGTTTGTAATAAGCCACCAATCGCGCGACGTAGTGGCGGTTGTAGACAATACAGTAGCACAGTGAAGGCTTAAGGCGCAATAGTGTTACAAGTGGACGAATCATGAACGAAGAAGTGGCGGTGCGCTGAACGACGACGACGTTGACAGTTGGTAGCTGGGCGCTCGGTTCTGAGCTGAGTGCTGGCTATCTCAGAGCAGCCGCCAATATAGACTTACTTCTGCCGCGCTACACAGGTCCCTATCGTGTATTACGGGCAGTGACCGACGTAACGTATGAAATCACGCCGCTGCACCCAAAGTCGACGTCCGCTCCACTGAACTCCGAAGTCGTTCATGTAGCTCGCCTCAAGCCCTATCACCCACCATCGACATCGCACGCCTAACACGCACCGGGACGTTGCCTTCAGCCGAGGGGGATAGTGTTACAAGTGGACGAATCATGAACGAAGAAGTGGCGGTGCGCTGAACGACGACGACGTTGACAGTTGGTAGCTGGGCGCTCGGTTCTGAGCTGAGTGCTGGCCATCTCAGAGCAGCCGCCAATATAGACTTACTTCTGCCGCGCTACACAGGTCCCTATCGTGTATTACGGGCAGTGACCGACGTAACGTATGAAATCACGCCGCTGCACCCAAAGTCGACGTCCGCTCCACTGAAGTCCGAAGTCGTTCATGTAGCTCGCCTCAAGCCCTATCACCCACCATCGACATCGCACGCCTAACACGCACCGGGACGTTGCCTTCAGCCGAGGGGGATAGTGTTACAAGTGGACGAATCATGAACGAAGAAGTGGCGGTGCGCTGAACGACGACGACGTTGACAGTTGGTAGCTGGGCGCTCGGTTCTGAGCTGAGTGTTGGCCATCTCAGAGCAGCCGCCAATATAGACTTACCGCCGTAACATCCCCGTAACAATATCATTACTGCTAATAGTGCCCGATGCAACGTTTCTATCTAGGAATGACCTTCAGGACCTCGACATACACGGGTTATAATAATACCCTTGTCACACGGCCGACTCGGAACTTTAGTCCCTCGAACTTCCTTGACCTAAAGGAGCGCAAGTTTAGCCGTGTCACGCGGCCTATAACGAGCTTCTCAGAGGATCCGCCAGGGGCCCATTAGGCGCTTTTCATTCAATACAAACACATTAAAGAACGTTCGCAAGCACTGATTTTTTAATTTTTTTTTCACAGAATGCAAATGTTTCATAAAAAAACGTTTGCTGAAAACAACGAACATGATCTCAGCACAGCGCTGTTGTCCGCTCTGTCGGACACCATGTGCGACATTGCGCAATGCCTGTGCAATGGACTGCGACCATTGCGACGCTGCGAATTTTCCCCTCCGGCGCTTCGCTAGTGGAGGTTGTGCAGGTTGCGCGAATGTGTCATCCATCATACAGGGCTACATGGCATGGAGGAATGCTGCGCGGCTACACGTGCCAGGTGCGAGCACGTGTGTGACAGATCAAAACATGCAAAATGATGATGATGGATTCTTATGGCGCATGGGCATCTGTGACCAAAGAGCGCCATGGCACAAGGTATTTTCTTCTAATCAAGGTGTGGTCAAAGACCCATTCCCCAAGCATTTCACCCCAAATAAGCCGAGCACCAGACTGGGGGAAAGATTGTACCCATTGTGTCACCGGTGGGTACCCGGCAGCACTGGGGATCGAACCCCGAGCCTCCCGCATGCGAGGCGGATGCTCAGACCTCTAGGCCACCGCTGCGGTAAATCGAACAAAAGGCGTAGTCAAGACAAGCCATCAAATGCCTGGTATGAGAGTATAGTGCAGTCGCTGCAATTAAACGTAATTAACCGAGCATAAATACTTATTCTATGCGATAAAAACTACTATAATCACTAGTAAAGATGAAATCATTGAATGGAGACGTTATTTACGCACTCAGAAGTAAAGCACGCTGGAAACAAGAGTACTCCCTTTACCCTTAGTGTGAGATGGTCGATCTCATTTCTCTAAAAACTTCTTTAAATTTCCTTCCCCTCGATATCAAGACTACCTTGGTTGAAGAGAGTTGAAAAGGAGTTCAGCCGTGCCCATGTGACAAGGGTATTTGTCACATGGGCACGGCTGAACTCCTTTCAACTCCCTTATTAGCTTGGGTATTAGCTTGGGTCCACCGTTTGCATGCCGGCACTACTAGCCTGCTCTGTAATGTGGGGTCGCGGGAGGCACTTCGACTGCTCAAAATCTAGAGACATGCTGTCGAGTCGGGAGAGCTCTTAAAGTGCAAAAAAAAAAAATCTCCGTAATGGCACCGGGCTTTGCACAGTCTTTGAACTGGAATTCCGTATGGTACTGGCCGGTATAACACATCAAGAGGGCGTCGCGCGCCAATCCGCGCCACTATCAGCTTTAAGTGCACTCTCGCCAGAACAGAGCAAAACGTTAGGAAGCGCAGAAAAAAACACAAGCACTGAAGCAAGTGGCCGCAATATCCAGGAAACGGTTGGCTTCCCTTGTCCACGCCGAACTGTAACCTCCCACTGGCTGTTTTTAAGCCAGCTTCCGTAATCATCACCCCCGCCATCATACAAACATCATTATAGTAACAATAACAATAATCATCATCAGTTAAACTAAGTGCTGTGACCTGTGGAGGATAAATGCCTCTCCTTTTGATGTCTAATCAACCCTGTCCTGCGCCGCATTCCGTGTACCGCCCGAATCGGGATAGCTGGCCCCTTCCTGACGCATGTTGATGCGGGCAAAACATCGCTGACGAAGGCAGAAACGCAAGAAACAGAACTATTTCTGTCTGTTTGTCTTCTGTTCCCTCTTAAGTATGCCTATCTTCCTAAGCTTACCATATAATTCTTTAAAGCTGCAGGAAAATCGCATAGCTTGAGCCAAAAGGTCCCTTGACTTACGTGTGGCATCCGGACGATATCCGAACCCGGGTGACGTGTCCCCTTGTCCTGTCCGACATGCGGATGGCGATACAAGCGTACGCTAGCTGGAGGGAACTGTAGGCAGCTCTGTAGGCGTACGGAGTGTTCGCCGACGGCTCACTCCCTCAGCGTCGCGCGATCGTGAAACCGGAGCACCGCGTTCCTGCGGTTCTCGCTTCTGCGAGCCTCTGGCGAAGCTAGCGGGACGGGAGGGCTCTCTGCTAAACTAGTCAGCATTGTCAGTAAAGCAGATGAATGGGCTAGTTGGTTTTGCATCTTAGTGAAAAACAGCGCACAAGCAACACAGATAGAAAGAAGGGGACAAGCGCTGAACTAGCAACTGAGGTTTTATTGAGAAGCATGGCGAAATATATACAGCACAGCATACAGCATTCAAAAAACATATAAACAGCACATAAAAGGCGGATAAGAAGCCAGCATTCAAACTCATCGCTTAACGTCGCATATCCAAGAATTTCATCTCTTTTGTTGAAAGAAGGATAGACGGGGTGCTGACACATGAGTCCTCCGCTTTTGCTATCGCCCTAGCCTCGATAATTTCCCTTGTTATTGTGCACTTGTTTCGTGCCAGGATTTTGCAGCCGTGAAGCATAACAACAATGTAAGATCCATTGCTTCATCAGGTTTTCTGGCCAAGCACTGTCACCGTTGCAATCATAAACCTGCCTGCATACCCGACCTTCACGGCTGCAAAATCCTGGCACGAAACAAGTGCACAATAACAAGGGAAATTATCGAGGCTAGGGCGATAGCAAAAGCGGAGGACTCATGTGTCAGCACCCCGTCTATCCTTCTTTCAACAAAAGAGATGGAATTCTTGGATATGCGACGTTAAGCGATGAGTTTGGATGCTGGCTTCTTATCCGCCTTTTATGTGCTGTTTATATGTTTTTTGAATGCTGTATGCTGTGCTGTATATATTTCGCCATGCTTCTCAATAAAACCTCAGTTGCTAGTTCAGCGCTTGTCCCCTTCTTTCTGTCTGTGTTGCTTGTGCGCTGTTTTTCACTAGTCAGCATTCCCCTTTGCTCTCGATAGCTCGCCTGTGAAGCCCTCTGTCGTAGATCACGCGGCCCACTTGTGACGGCTTCATATCGTGCGCGTGCATTGTGCTGCTGTTTGTGGCTAAGGGCAGATGTTTAGCGCTGGTGACTTTGACTCTATGAAAAAAAAGGCATCTCACTGGGCCGCGTCGTGCCAAGTGTCGTGTAAGTGAGAACGGAACAAATATGGATCTTGCACTCACTTAAGTAAGCGATGTAACAGTGGAGTGCGCGTGTTAGCTATGTTTTCACCTTGAAACAGAGAGTGTTTGCTGTTGCACTTTTCGCCTTTTAAAAACGCACAGGGCTCTTATAGGTTTGCTTTCTCCCGTAGAATCGGGCTCATCCGAACAACTCGTCGTCAGTCGGCAGCTTGGCAACGAACGGTGCCTTTCGCCTCGGTCGATGGCAGTGAACATGAAATTGGGTCGGTTTGTTGACGAGGAATGAACAGTAGCCTGAATTTCAAGTTTAGACCGGTGGGTTGGATATGAATTGCTCCGCTTGTGGATTGTCGAAACGCTATAGTGAGAGGCGTGGCCTTATGGCATTGTAAGGTTGCCTTGTTTCGAGCGGACTGTCCATTCACAGTACACAGTACACCCTTGTTGTTGTGAGCCCGCATACAGTGAATGTACGGCTATAGGGAAAATAAATTCCACGATAAAAATTTTCCGATCACATATGATTATGCAATCGTTTGTGGTTTAGCGTCCCGAAGCGAAACATGGTCTATGAGGAAAAAAAAAACGCTCTTATGCAAATTCCCTAATCACAGTTACAATGAAGAAACGGAAACATCCATGAAAACAATTGTTTGTGCGATAGCATTTAGGTTGTCTTCTCACACACACACACACAAAAATTACGGTTTCTCTGTCACTAAATTCCCTTATTGGTCGAGAGGTCGCGTGACCTTGCGACGTCATCACAACCTGCCCAGCTGCCGGGGCAGTGGCGCATCGCTTAACCGCAGCACCACAGCGCCAGTAGTGGTACGAGGTCTCTCCGCGAACCATGAATACGATTGAGAGGGTCGTGGCATCATCAGCACGACGTGACCACCAGTGGACCAATCACACGGCACCGCCAAATTTGAAAATCCGAAAACCCCCCAAATTTGAAACCCGGGCCATTGAATGGGCTACTCAGGTCACTGTCAGCCGTGGTCTGATAGGCACCTAGCACGGATCATCTGCATCTGCATTTTCTGACGAAATAAATGTTTTTCAATCTAATTGAAGTTGCCCCCCCCCCCCCCCCACCGATATTTCAAAGGACCCCCAAAATATTGGAAGTAGCCCACACCAGAAAATGAATTAAGGTAGGTTAAAATATTGGAAGATTCTAGAAGGCGATGACTCATGCATACCATAAAAGGGCAATAGAACCGGTTCAAACCGGAGTTTTGGCCGGGAAAATCACAATAACATTAGACACTCAGTGCAGACACCACATGTAGCAGCGGATTTTCTTCTTTAGGAATGTAGTTACAAGTTTTTCAGGACACCCGTTTCAGAAGCTCTTCATATTGGCCCTCCCGAGTGACGTACAACGCAAAATCGCTGATGGAACGAACTCAAAAAGACCAAGGAAGAATGCCTACAGAAAACAATACTGCGCAGCGCTTCACAACTGAGCATGTCCAGTATTAGCTCCAGAGAGTTGGAAATCCGAACTACTGATTTGTATTTAAATATAATTCCGCCGTGTATAAACATGCAGACTGATTATTATAACCTGCCTTTATAGTTTCAAATACTCAGTGAAGTTCTTTCGGGTCCCGACGACTTAACTACACTAAGATGTACACATCTGAAAGCCCTGTGGAGTTCTTATTGTGGTGGCAAAGTTTGGAAATGTCTGAGAGCGGGATATTTATTACGTGCTTCAAGTTCTCTTTTGCTGTGCAGTGTAATGACATTGTCCCTGGCATCTACTATAGTCATACGAGCTCTAAGCGCCGAGTGCATTCACTTCTCTTTTTTTTTTGTCAGCCTGGTTTTGTAGCCTGGTCGAAGAGAAACGCGAAAGTTCACGCGCACATTAACGAAACCGCGTTAGTGCAGGACTGGTGAGCATCACAGCAGAAATACGATTTTAAAAAAATTTACGCTACACCATAAAAACTTCGATAATTAAAAGCTCGTCTAGCAACATCTGAGCAAGGCGCAAGCCTCGTACTTTTGCTAACACCTTGACTAATAGTCACGGAAATATAGGCTTTTGCATCGATGAATTATCGTTCCGACTGCCCATCGTAAAATATCGGCTCAAAATCTTGATTTTTACTGGAGTTATAACTTTGAAAATTTTGTGGCATCTCGTGTCATGCCACTAATTAACGATGATGAAACTTTTTGCGACTCTGACGAGTAAAGAACGAGCTAGAAATTTGATAAATGGAAAATGCGCACAAATATCTTGGACACATGCGACGCGCTCCGAGGACCCGGCCAAGCAAGCCATCGCCACAAGCCGGACTGCCAGCGTTATGAGCCTCCGGGACATGAACGTTTGAGTGCAGTGGGGCCGTGCGGGGGCCCAAGGACCTGTGCGCCCTAAACTCCCCTGTATGTAATAAAGTTTCCACCACCACCACCATGCGACGCGCATTTAGAAGTTTGTGCGCGCGCACGCACGCACATTTTCTTGTTTTTATCACGATCCAGCGCTCTTGACGCACGTGCAGAAGGAAAAAGGGCGCCTATACACGAAGCCGTTCGGGGAAAAAAAAAATCATTATAGTTCCCTTCGGCAAAACAGGAGGATGTTTTCTTGCACCGCTCTAATTACCATAATTGGCCTATTGATACTACGATCAGAGGAAAGGAAAAAACATTGATCCCTAGTGGCAACGTATGTATAAGCCTCCTAGTCTGCACTCTCCTGTTTCGTTAAAGTCTCTCCTCCTCCTCCTCCTCCTAGTCTGCATGCCTTGTGTGTATTTTTTTCTCCCCCTGGCTTACTTCAGTTGCACATTGTGCCTCTCTGTTATTACTGCTATGAATCTCGGTTGTTGAGCACAGGGCAACGGGTTCGAATCCCGCTCGCGGCGGCAGCATTTTACTGAAAGCGAAGTGCGAGAATTCCCGTTTTATGCGCCATCTCACCTCGCGTTAAGGAACCCTAGGTGTTCAATATCACGGCATCTTGCATTGGCTACTGGGCAGTATCGGCACTATCGGGGCGTTAAATCTCGCATGCCATACCATACCGTACTGTACCGCGCCATAACGTACCGTACTTTACCGTACTATACCATCGATACCATACCGTACCATACCATACCATACCATACCATACCATACCATACCATACCATACCATACCATACCAAACCATACCATACCGTACCATACCATACCATACCAAACCGTACCGTATTGTTAACCCTGCGCCACCAAGCGTGGCCTCCACGTTTTTATTTTGCGGGTGAGATAGCACGCCACGTGGTTGCTTTCTCATGCACCCAACTGGAGTTCTATTTTGATCCTATACGCACGGAGCACGAGGAAACTTAACAGCGCTGGTCGCTCGCAGATGTGAAATTTCACCGCAGTAACCTTTGGTCGAGTTATTTTTGTCCCATTTACCGCAGTTTTTAAACTGTTCCCCCCCCCCCCCCTTTTTTTTTTCTGGAAACGGTACACGCACATGTCGCCGCAATAATTTTTTTAAATTGGTTTTTGGGGAAAGGAAATGGCGCAGTATCTGTCTCATATTCCATTCCATACTGCCGAAGCAATGCATATTTTAACTCGTTCATACCCAAGACGGCGAGCGATTGGAACCACCTGCCCACCTTGGTTGCCGACATTTCTGACACCTGTTTATTCAAAAATGCCGCGGAAAACTATGTGTTTGACTAGGCTGTTTTCTTACGTAATCTGATTTGTATTTTGTTCAAGCTTACGTTTTTTCATTCCTTGCTGTATTACATTACATTTTCCATTTACTTTTTGTTTTCATTTTGCTGCATTGTTTTTACTTTTTTATCCACTCCCTTCTGTAACGCCCCACTGGGGCCCTGAAGGTATTGTAATAAATAATAAATAAATATATCTTTGGACACCTGAACCGCGCCGTAAGGGAAGGGATAAAGGAAGGAAGAATAGGTGCCGTAGTGGAGGGCTCCGGAATAATTTCGACCACCTGGGGATCTTTAACGTGCACTGACATCGCACAGCACACGGGCGCCTTAGCGTTTTTCCTCCATAAAAACGCAGCCGCCGCGGCCGCAATAAGCCAGCGAGTACACATCTGGTAGCTTTTGCACGCAGGTTGTCACGCCGGAAGCGTAACAAAAGAATTAAACAGCATTGGGTTCTTTTTGTACAGTAGAAAGCGGTTTTGCATGAAACTATATATATATATATATATATATATATATATATATATATATATATATATATATATATATATATATATATATATATATAACGTATACAGAAAGAAATAGGAAGAAAGCAGCGTGGATGAAATAACAAGCGACTGTTATTTAAAATTTAAAAAAAAATTGAAAATGAGCACGTGCCTGATAGGGACAATTGCATACAATTTTTTATTGCTGCGAGTAAAAAATCTATGTCCTGGTTCTTCCTGGTTATGTTGACGTTTGTCCGGCATCGAGAGATGCGCTTATAGGCGAGAAAATTGGATTCAAAAAGTATTGCCGAAAAGGACTCCGTGATCACCGCGTAGAAGTGAATGGTGGTGTAGCGCATCTTCTCCTCACAAAACAAGGATATTAGCGTCATGTCGCAGAAAATATAAGAGACCATGGTTTTTCGTTCTATTTCCGTCACTGCGCACGTTCCATTGAAAATAAGTTACTAAGCTTCCAAAATTAATATGCTACTCAGTTTAATTTCCATGTCCTAGATTCGACTCGCTATCAATTAGCAACAAAAAGATAAGCGACCGTTTATAGGTAATAGTGCCACCTGAAAACAGGGAAGTTCTGCTGCCAGAGTTGAGCTTTGGCACTTGCGCTGCGGACACGCACGCACAGAACCTAATGGTTGCGCCATGTGCCAACGGGAGAAGAGTCGGCAGTGCTGCTACCAGCGCGTACAGCGAACGAGCACGTTTCGTGATGACGATGCGCAGCTCAGCTTGTATCTTCTCCCTCAGTGACGATGCGCCGTATAAGCCGAAAGCCCCGTTTGCCACACACTCGCTTGATTCATGGCGAGCGGTTATCGAACGAAAGAACCTTCGGCGCGTTTTCCTCATTTACGGCCCCGATCGATTGCTGACCAAGCATACTTGAGTTCCCGGCTTCATCGGCTGGAAGGGCGGAAGGAAAACCAGCGTACGTGAATGAGCTAAAAGAGAGAGAGCGCGAAATAGAGTGAGGAGGAAGGAAATAAAAAATAAAAGCACAATGTTCAATCATGATCCCGGAGGCAAGCGTTGCAGGTGCGACTCGCTTGCTGTCTCTCTGAGCAGGTTGCACCATATTTCGTTCGCGTGCTGCGACATCTACCATGGAATGCACCTCAGCTACTTTTCCTCAACGACGGCAGATCCGACAAAAAAAAAAGTAGACGAAAAGAAGCCCCACGCTTGCGTGTGTGCGTCTACATATTTTATGCGTATACATACGTGACAACCTGTGGGTATACTATACAAAAATGCACGTCGTACCGTCTCATGACACGAAGACGTCATCTTCGCCTCGAGCGAACTCCGTTACTGCGCTTTCACCCTGGCGTAGCGTAGCTTGGAAAAGTCTATCCGTTTTCTTGTTGTTTTGGCGCCTGATCTCCTAGCCAGCTTTCGCCGCGAGATTTTCGGCAATATCCCTGTTGAAATCAAGAAGAAACGGGCACGGGCAAGACATGTAGTGCGAAGGCAAGATAACCGATGGTTGCTTGGGGTGATGGAATGGACTCCAAGAAGAGGAAAGTGTAGGAGAAGGGCGACACAAGGTCATGTGGGCGGATGAGATTAGGATGTTTGCGGGGATTAGGTGGTCGCAGCTGCCACTGGACAGGGCTGATTGGAGAGATATGGGGGAGGCCTTTGTCCTGCAGTGGACGGTAGCTAGGCTGCTGCTGATATGACGAAGAGAAAGCATGTCTTAGAAGAACAGAGAGAGTGAGGGGAGAGGTGGGGGAGAGTGCGCAGACATACTTGAACGACGAAAATAGCGCAGAAACGGACACGAAGAACGACGGGCGCTACACATGTGCGCCCGTCCTGTGTTGGTCTCTATTTGGTGTCCTTTATGGGGCTATTTTTGTCGTTCCAAGAAAGAGGTTCAAATATATGCAGACGCGTGACTATGATAGCATGTTTTATTCCTGGGTTTAAGTGGCGTTATACTGACTCAAAATGTCTGCCCTCGAACAGATGTTAAAGAACCAGTCTGGAAGACGAAACCGCAATAATAGCGCCTAAATTAACCCAAGCCGCTAAGGTGGCTGGGGCGTACAGCAAAAAAAGAAGGGCCGCTTAATTGCTACAGGTCTCTCTCTCTCTCTCTCTCTCTCTCTCTCACACACACACACACACACACACACACACACACACACACACACACACACACACACACACACACACACACACACACACACACACACACACACACATATATATATATATATATATATATATATATATATATATATATATATATATATATATATATATATATTCGTTTAGAGACGACTTTTTCAAAGACAATTCAGTTGTGTTTGCTCTAAGAAGCAGCCAGTGTGAGGCGCACAACTGACTATCCTGAATTATATGCCTCGGAACGAGCGCGTGCGCTTTCGACTGAAACCGCGTAAAGGTTATGGCCACTGTCTCACGTTCTCGCAGTGCTTCTCAGCGCAAGCCGCCGTGCAAGCAGTGCTGAAACGGGGGACAGCTGTCGATGTGAAATGTCGTGTTGGATGTCGTTGAAGGGAAGGCCAACGGGCGGCTGTCTTATATCGCGAACTTCGAGCTTTGTTCTATGCGAAGAGAGCATGCTTCTGCTTCTGGATCCTTTTGGCATTTGAGCAAAATGGAAACTAGCTAGAAACAGACGCGCAGCTGCAACGGCTGGAACCTCGAGAGACTTGTGTGGCATGAGGCGATTCATTCTAAGTGCTTAAGTTTGCAGCTTGGTTGAGCTATCCCTAGTGACGTCTGTTGTGTGCCTCTTAATTAATTAACGACATACATGAAGCAGGCAAATAAGTGACATGCTGTCTGTGTACGCATTCCTTTCGTGACTTATTCAATCCAGTTGGTTAGCCACATATAAAAGCCAATACAGAACCGTGGAATACGTATGACACCCTTGCAAACGTCCCTGTTCAAAGCATCACTTAATTACATTCAGTTGACGTAGTTGCCAGCCCAGAAGGCAAATATGAAGATATGTTTTCTCCTTCTTTTTTATTATTTCTGTCGTTATTTGCGACTGTGCATCGGTGTTCCAGCGGAATGCTTTTCTCATTTCTCATTTCAAGTGTTTCAAGGTACCAACTAACCGTTATCCTACATTCACCTACTTGAATTTTCTGGAGTCCACGACAGGGTTGCAGAGGTCTTACACTGCGTTTCGAGAGAGTTCGTGTGACGTGTTCAAGTGGCTCTTGTACTTCAGTGGTTATCCAATGGGTAATTCGGGTTACGAAATGGCGCTGTTCCTAACAGCGAACGGAATACGCTGAACACACGAGGCATCGCTCGAACTATTTCGTATCCTGAAGCCAGCATCGTTGTGTATGCGCGAGATCAACGTTTCGGTCGTGACATAGCTTAAAGAGCAGTTACATTCGAATTACAGACTTTCGTACACGCTGTTCGTTTTAGCATTAAGAATGGTATGCGAAGGCACTTATCGTTGAGCTAACTACTTTAGCAATATTATTCATGCTTTAGAGATTGTTTACTTAATAGAGTGTTGCATTCTGTAATCCTGGTACTTCTATTTCAGTGCGTTAGCATTATAACGCCCATTTCTCAAAAAGTGTACGGCATGAAGCCGCGGCTGGCAGAAGGCAAAGTGGAGAGAGGAAAATCCCTTTCTTTACTTTCAGGAGAAAGGGAGAGGGTGGGGGCAACGGGTGGAGCGGGGGTACGGCGTGTCACAGGCCCCAGGGTGACTGACGGACTAGACGAACCCACTGGCAGCGGCTGTCCCGCCCGGGATGAGCTATAATGCTAACGCATACTATTCCTCATGAATCGCATTGAACTCCTGTGACTTTTTTAACGCAGTATCCATTTGCTAATTTGGCACGCATTTCTTATTCAGTGAACGTGAAATATGAAATTTCAGTGAGCTCGATGGCGTCGTTCTCACATTATGACGACGCTTGCTTACGAGCTGTCTCGTTCTGTTTACATATATACAAATTTTATTTTTTTCCAGAAATTGGAAAGGTCTCCTAAGCTAAAAGCTGTGAGCTTGACTAGGCCCAGGAGACCCAATACATATAGCCCTTATAGCCTCAAGTACGACCGTACACTCTGATCTTGTACGTTAAGCCGTGTTTCTATAGAGATCGAAACTTTGCTTTTAAGGCGTAGTCATGCGCTGAGTCATGTACCGTGTGAGAGACGCAGCTGTAGGATACGCCGTATACAAATCGCGCCTCTCAGCTATGTGCTTCTGCACAATAGAACCGTAGCACGTGGCGAAGAACTAAACCAAAATGTCGTATCTGTCGTGCACCGTTGAATTATTTGTGTGGCGTCGAGAGTGGCTCAACCATTGACGCACGGCTTGCGTACTTGCTGCACTAGCGGAGTCTCCACGTGCGATGCGACTCTGTGTTTTGAAAATACGCAAGTTCGCATGGGCGTCATCAACAAGATGAACGCTCAAGCACAAAAAGAAAGGATGCGCCCGTCATCCCGTCGACTTTCATGGGACATAGTGGAAGGGCATATAACGTGGCAGCCGCGCCCGAATTTGAGGCGCCATCTGTCTTACCTCATAAGGGGTTAGAACCCTGGCAGCTCGTGGCAGAGCCCTTTTTAATTAGAGGAGTTGCAAAACTATTCCGATATTCACAAATATTCTGTGACCCCCTGCAACGTCGTTGGGTGCTTGCTTGAGTGTTTTTGAAAATGATGTATAATTATACGTATTTCGAAACTATAGCAGGCTTGACCGGCGCCTAGATTATAGTCTTGCAGTTAGCTATCAGCGCCACTCTAACTTTTTAATAGTATTGGAGCTGTGTGGTAAAGCCAAGAACGACGTTTTTTAACTTTTTACAAACTTTTTTCTGTTTGTCTATTTATTTGTCCTGTTCGGGTATTTCTCCCACTGAGTTTACACCCTTACGCCAAGTGAGTAATGGACAGCCTCCCCCTTACTCCGTTAATGCTCTGCAGCGTCGGATCACCTGACTAAACTCATTGTCCCAACTGCCTGGAGATCAGGGTTGATACAGAACACTTTTTATGCTGACAGAAAAAAAAAACCTCCCTATATTGCATAGCTCCTTATTTTCCTCTGGAATGTTTGGCTTCAATTCGGACTCGATCGGCGAACCTCCAATGATCCTTCGCGAAGCTAGCCCTTCCTTGCATGGGGCCCCGTAGTTCCGGCGTCGATTAAAGCTATTCTCCCTAGCAGAGTAGCGTGTATGTCGACTGCTTCTACACTCTGGCAAAGATATTTGCTCTTCATTAAAGAGCTCTCTCTCCCCTGCCTCCCCCACACACACCCTCTTTCTCTCTTCAGTAGATTTGCAAATCTTAGACCAAACACTAGACCGACCAGTCACAAGCATGATTTGAGAAGGCCATTTCTGTAACAGTGGGAAACTGCGACGCGGACGGCATGATACGCATCTGATGCGTGCCGGTACATTGCGTACGCCGCTTTTCCGACATTTGTTCGTTACTTTTTCCCCCCTTATTCCTGCCCGTGAAGTGCTGTGAAGGAAAGACAGGACGCCATCAAGCGACGTGTCGCTCCGCTCGCATTTCCCGCTGCCACCTGCGGCTGACGTCACAGTCGTCCTTTTTACCCTCTAGATGACGGTATTGGGGAGGGGGGGGGGGGGGGGGGTGCTGGCTTGCGTTGTCTGTCATAGTTTATAACACACAAAAAAAAACAGAGAAAGGCAGACGTTTAACGAAAAAAAGGCCGCACGTTGAAGCAACGAGCGTTAGCTGTTTCGTTTACAAGACGAAGAAAGCGAAGAAGAACGCGCCCGTTGTCCAGTTACACCCCCTCAAGATACGTCCCAAACAGAACTTGCTTCGTTTGGGGGGTTAAGGTGGGCCTAGAATTCGGCTTTCGGCGCGATATGGTAAAGCTTCAATTACTAATTGCATGTATACAATGTTTACCTATCATTTAATTGTGGTTTCATTTCTATACCACAACCCATAAGGTTTTATTTGCCTACCAAATTCGGTACACAACAGTCCCCGTACTGGTGCCTCTTGTTGTCGGAGTATATATAGAGGAACGAATGTACACACACATTGCGGTCCCGTTACTGGATAGTTTTCTTCCCCTTGTGGGATATTTTTGGAGGTGAGGGGGGAAAGGGATGGGAGGGCACAACCAATTTTAATGGCCGCCATCTTGGATTAGAGGCACCGAAACTATGCCGCCATTTCGTTCCCGGTGTTATTCTCACATAGTTTCACCCTTATCCACCATGTTCCACCCAGACGTCATCATTGGCACGCGGCAGGTGGTTGTTTCTACAACGCTGTTGTAGATGGCGCCACAAGTCTCCATGCGAGATATGCTGTTTTCTAGTTGCAGGCACAGATGGCGCTGGGATCTGAGGGTGGTAGCAGACCCCACGAAATCTCTAAACGTTATGAGTAAGAGCTAACACTCTTAAAAAGGTTAGGGGCTAACTAGTTCTGCGCTCAACTAGGCGAAGAAAGAAAAACAAATGAATAAAAAATAAAAAAGACAGATAACGGTGGAGTGACTGTATATAGACGGTCACTGAGGTCTGGTGAAGGTCGCGGACCGCAGAAACAATGCTGTAACCGTCCACGTCACTGTTACAGTGAGGCTAGGGTATCAGGATCCTGCCATCCAAGGAAAATGCCTCGTCGTCTACTTCATTTCACCTGCCTCCGCCTCCGCGAGAGCAGAGGCGGGTGATTCGCAACGTGGTCTCCACACACGCCCACTGAAGCCGTATACGGAATGTCAGCCATGTACCGATCAGAAACAAGTTTGCATTTATGAATGCCGACACATCATAGTTGCATACGTAGCTGCGGGAGATGAGTTCAACAGAAGTTTAGCGGCTTCAAGAAGGAGGTCAACACTCCGAGAAATGTGGAAAAATCCAGTGAGCTGTTGTTATACAGCACATACAAGCAGATTGAGACTACTTTTCGGCATTTGTTTTTGTCGCATGCGCATTGGAAAAGGTCAGGAAATGTGATGGGGGAAGATCGGAAGGCTTGCTTCGTTGGAGTTGTTACACCGCGACTACGACGAAGGGCCCGGACCGGATTTCCGTCCGCAGTCATATCTAGTTGGTTCCTGCATTTTACTGCGTGTAGTTAAGTTCACACTCGGATTAGTTTCTCCCTTATCGTTCTTTGCGCTAGGTTGAATTCGTTTCTTTGGAGTTAGGTTTATGGGGTTTAACGTCCCAAAGCGACTCAGGCTATGAGGGGCGCCGTAGTGGAGAGCGCCGGAAATTTCGACCACCGGGGGTTCTTTAGCGTACACTGACATCGCACAGTACAGGAGCCTTTATCATTGTGCCTCCATCGAAATGCAACCGCCGCGGCCGGGATCGAAGAATTCGTTTCTTTGAAGTTAAACTGCACCAAACTGCGAACAACGCCGTTTTTAAATGGGCGCAACGGTCAACAACGAAACACACTTAAAGATAACAAGGCCGCAGTATAGTGCTATTTAATAGTTGGTCGCGCAGTAAGCCAAGCAACGCTGCAATAGATTTTACCGCACACGTCGACTTCGCAACAATGCGACTGCCGACAGAGAATTTCAGGCAGCCATTTTCTATGGCTTCCTGGAGAATGGACGATGTCTTCACAAACTTGCGAGAACTTTCCCCCCGCACAGAAGCGGGCGTAGGCGCTCATGCAGGCAATCATTTCGCACAATGCCGCACTTTATTTATTGTACGAAGTGTACCGTCGGTTTATTCGCGACAGCTTTAATGTGAAATTCTTTCGGTACGTTCACAAATTCCTCTTCTAACAACTGACCATAGATCGACCACGTGCCTTCGGATGGCGTAACCATTTGCACTCGGTTTAACGAAACGCCCATAACCTAGTGATTCAGTACTGATACAGTACTTTCAGTATCAAGTGATTCAGTGCTGATTCAGTGCTTTCATTCGCTACACAGCAAGCATCGTTTTTTTAAGGCGAAAGCCTTCAATGGCTCACACCACAGGTCGAAGGACAGCGCTTGTCCTTGTCTTCCTTCTCTGTTCTTGTTCCTAGTCGCAGCGCTGGTGAAATTGTGAATAGGTCGAGATCCTGTCCGTCCTTTACATCTACAATCGGAAGTCGCGGCAACGGAAGTGACGTCATACCGTGCGTCCGTCCATTACGCTCAACTTGATAAGAAAAATGTTTGAGCACAATTGGATTCGAACCACCATCCTTCCGTTCCGCAGCCTATAACGTGCTAACGACTACACTACTTCCTGCCAACCCATATGTAGTTCTCCTTGCCTAGGACGCTCGAGTGTTTGCGGAAAGGCGTCGAATCAGACGAATGCCTCCCAAACGCCCTCCAGTGTCTCCAGCATTTAAGATTCACAAACAATTGTGTACTTCATTAACATCTTAACCACACATCAGTGACACAAGCAGCAACACCGCGCTAAGGGCTTTCCCCTCACCGCACTTTAGGTCGACAAAGCGCCCCCCTGAATTAGCGTTCTTTTTTTTTTTTGACGCTGGTTGCAGCGCACTTCCCTGCCTTTATATTATAAAGAGAGTGTCATTTACGACTTGTGTGGACGCTTACTGAGTGTTGCTCGTGCACGGGGTTCGACACGGCGGCGTTTATTAGCAGCCGCAGCGGGCCTATGCCCACCACACAGGAAATGACATATACTGCGCTATGGGGTGCTAAATAAAAAGAAGAAACAGAGAAGAAAGGATATATATAAAAAAAACCTATGATATGTGCCACGAATACATAAAAGGGAATCCTCATGTTTGTCGCGTCATGCTGGTGTACTGAAAATGTATGCTTGCATCTTTTGCTACCGCCGCGGTGGCTCAGTGGTTAGGGCGCTCGACTACTTATCTGGAGTACCCGGGTTCGAACCCAACCGCGGCTGCTGCGTTTTTATGGAGGAAAAACGCTTGCTGAGTTTTTATGGAGGAAAAACGCTAAGGCGCCCGTGTGCTGTGCGATGTCAGTGCACGTTAAAGATCCCCAGGTGGTCGAAATTATTCCGGAGCCCTCCACTACGGCACCTCTTCCTTTCTTCTTTCACTCCATCCGTTATCCCATCCCTTACGGCGCGGTTCAGGTGTCCAACGATATATGAGACAGATACTGCGCCATTTCCTTTCCAAAAAAAAAACAATTATTATTATTATTATTATTATTATTATTATTATTATTATTATTATTATTATTATTATTATTATTATTATTATTATTATTATTATTATCATCTTTTGCTAGCTGCACCGTAGCCGCGTGTTGGCTCGTTCATTGTGCGACCAGTATTCTAGCGTCAGTGTTTCCCACTCAAGAATTCTATGCATTAAACGTTTTTCTAACTCTCTCTCTCTCGAGCTGAATCAGGTAAGGTGAGAGGGTGGAAAACGATAACAACAAACCGAGGCCGACAGAGGGGAAGGTTGACGGCCTTTTTTTATCTTTCCGAACGCATGCGTGGGCGAATAGCGGGCATATTTACTTCGGAATTTCCGAAGCCAGGGAGCGCAGTGTACCGTTTTTCTAGGCAACGAGCAAAACAGGATGTTCAGAGGCACGCCCGTATGAAAAAGCTCGCAGTGTGGTTTGGCGTGGTGGGCTATGCATTTAGTTCTAGTTGGTCTCCCATGAGCGTGTCACGGCCGCAACCATAGTAATAAGTCAATGGATATAAAAAAAAAGAGAGATTTCAGAGGTGCCCCATTTAGCTATATGCGGTTATAGTCTGAGGCGAATGCATATTTTCTCTTGAGCTCGTTAATTGGCAGCAAGGTCACGTGTCTACCTCGCGCTAGGCGACCACGATAGCTGAAGACACAGTATTCAGTGTGTTCGTAGACCGCGAAGTGTTTTCACGCGAGCAACAGCTGCCACCGACTCTGCCTTACACACTGCACAGCACCGTCGTCGTTGACGTCATAATTATCGAAGAGAGAAATTATAGGAGTGAAATTGAATATCGGAGCGGGTGATGTTGAAATGCATCTTGAATTTTGTAAGGTAAATGAATAACCGAAAGTGATAAGAGGGTTTCCAGTGCGGAAAATTAAAATTTGGAAAAGTGCTGATTCCTCTGACGCTGATTAGAGACTTTTTTTCGCTTTCATTATCTTTTTTCTTCCCGGAAGTCCTCGCCGTGTCTTTTCACTATGCCTCCAAAGCACATCACTTTTCGATCTCCGACTTTGCATTCATTGTCTGTGAGCTTATAGCCATAACTGGTAATGTCGCCGTTCAGAAACTGAACATCCTTCTTTGTCATTAATTTCGGCCTCTTCGCATTTTAGACGTTGGACTGCGGCAAAAATGAAAGTTGCTATGGCATAGACCTTTCCATTGGGCACACCCAGAAGTCGAAACACTGTTTGATCTGTTGATAAGTGGTGCAGATAGCTCACATTACCACTTCCCCCCATGCTTGCCGCTTGGCCACCAGCAAACCCGTGAGCAAAATGGCGACGCTCAGGGGGCGCTTGTAGTTGGAAAGGTCTATACTACGCAGCGTTGCCGACCTTGCCGCTGTTTTATAAGCTCGGGCTTTCAAATTGTCTTGTCTAGGCGGTCTGCTTACCTCATATCTCTGTTGAAGCGGGCATGTAAACAATGTCGGCGCTGCCCAGACGCAAAACGCTGACTGCGTCAAATGGGGGACTATACGCATACGTGGCTCGCTTAAATGCACATTCTTCTTTTGTTTATTTGTTTTTGTTCCCCTCCGTCACTATACCTCCCATCACACGATCGCTCCAACACATGCATTCGCAAGGGTTCGTGCGGAAAATCCTGACTGCCGTCTAAGCGCAAATGATTTCTGCAGACTAAATACGCTACGCGTCGCTTAAATGGGCTCTGAAACACCTTCCGAGGAGAGCATATTAACTCGCTTAATCACTGCACTGTATTGCCATGAAATCCAGAGCCAAATAATACTCTACACGCAGCAGACGACCCACAATCACGCGCCAAAGTTGGCGAGCCCTTCCCGGCGACTTTTTCATGCTCGCACCCTCCTCCGTCCCCCGCATCTGCGTAGATAACGTGAGAGGTGGCCATTGGTTAGATTCTTTCAGACGTCAGTCAGCTACCGTGGCCGCGGCCAATAAGCCGCTTAGTTCCGGCGGGTCGGGCAGCTCCGCTCCCAGAGGAGGGTCGGCGAAGGAGCGCCTACCTTCCAGCGTGCAACAAGTGACGAGAGGAGAGAGAAAGGCGCGAAGACGCTGAAATTCAAATTTTAACTACAGATAACTCAGCTTCTAAAGCGCACTTAAAAAATCTTTGCTCTACACTATTCGTGAAGCGGCGTGCTTCAATATTCCATGCATGCCGCAGCTTTATTGGAGCCCCCTTCACAGCCCCTTTAAAGACAGCAAGGAAGCTAGTAATTAAGCACAGCTTGCAAGAAGTAGAATGAGAGAACGTCGGTATAACGCACAGATGAGCGGATAAATTGGGGTAACATTGTTTTCCTGGATGCAGTGAATATAGTTGTCCGTTTGCGAGATGAAAGCGCTGTCCTGTGCTTCCCTATCGGGTTCCTGACGTTAGAAGTTAGCACATTTAACTAACTACTCTGCAGAGGGCGTTTAATGAACTATACTAAACTTTCGATCGAACCGGGTACAGTCACCTTTGTATACGTGTACTGCATGGGACGGGGAACAACGCGTCTCTCGCAGACACGCGGAAGTAAATTACAATATACACCATATAGAGTTTAATGCTCACAATAAATGCCGATGGAATAGCTCAGCACGCAGTCTGTAAGGCTGTGCATGGGGTCGTTCACATGAATCCGTTTATAAAGGGTTCAAAAGACCTACCCAGATTAAAAGGTGTAACAATTCAACTATATACAGGGTTCATCGGGAGGGGATTTCACTGAATACACGACACGGACGCCATTGTATATAATCACAATCAAACTGCGATGATCTCCTAGCCTGCGATAATTAATTAAAATTAATTAATGGCCTCTCTAGGAATACAAGTTTCCGCTCGATCTAGCATCTAAAGCGCACCTTTTTGCACCTCTTTTTTACATTGCTTTTGATAGTTGTCACTTTCGCCGTTTGAATACGGTTCACAACTCCAAAAATGCGATATATATATATATATATATATATATATATATATATATATATATATATATATATATATATATATATATATATATATATATATATATATATATATATATATATATATATATATATATATATATATATATATATATATTGTTCTTCTTTGCGCGCCAGAAATATATTCGACAAAAAGCGCAGCCATATTTACAGCTGGAAGAGAAAGATGCCCAGTTTTTTTTCTCTATCTCAAAAAGTTACCTTCCTTGCCTTCTGAACGACCTGTGTCATTTTACCTCCAGACTAAGGTCGCCGTGCCATCAAATCAGCTGTGACGACATGGTCAGCATATGACAGGGCGATGCCTGATATATGACTGTTTAACTGGAAGCGAAAGATCACCAGCTTAACGTTAGTCTATATATGCAGTATACCTCAGGGCCGTCCCCAAAGTGCATCAAAGTTGAAAAGAGATATGAGTCTAGTCCAGTCGCTTTTTTTTTTCGCGTCAGATCAACACTGTGGGCTACGATTTCCACCGTAGTGAAGACCTCAGGATTATTTTCTATTAATTCCGGAATAAATGTGCGTGCGACGAGAGAACGGTCACAAATAACTACGACTTATAGCCCAGGCCCAGCTGCAATACAGAATATTTTTCATAAGTACGATCAGTTAACAAAACTGTTCAGTTTCCCTTCATCCACATAACTGCGCTGAGACATACGTTGATCATAATTATTACCCTATTTGAGAATCCGTTTCATATGTGGATATTTTTCTGACAGACACTCAGCTAGCTGCCAACATTGTTGTTGTTGTTGTTTGCCTCACAAACTGCCAACGTGGTGTGTGTCCTGTTTTCGTCCGTCGTCTTCTTTTCTCGCTCATTTTCCCGTGGATTCTCGCAGCTTTTTTCGTCTTGGCGAATAAGCAATTCATAATTTATTCCTGCGACTGGCGTGCGTGCGGTTCAGTGAATGAAGCAAGGGCAATAAACTGCACGACGCCTGTCGCGAAAGAAACCTCGTATCGTAAACAGGCTGCCGCAGCGACAGAGGCAGCTAACACACGTAAATCAAGCTGTCGCTGCTTTGCTTATATTGCTTTTCCCCCTCCAATTTCATCATCGGGGGAAGAGTGAATGTGCTGATGAAAAAGTGCGCAACGTATTTAAGGTTAGCTATGTGGCCACATCAACACATTGTGCACTTGTCTTCAAACAAAGATGCATTTACCAAGTGAACTCGTCACGTTACTAAAACGAGCTTTTGGGCTAGCTGGTCTCATTCTTGTATCATAACTGAAGCGAAGAAACACGTTCACATATAAAAGAAACACCCAACACACGTACGAACGCTGCACGTGACCTAGTCGCTGCTGCTATGTTATTGTCCTCAACCGAACGTGAAAGTTTATGCAAGACTGTGTGATTTGGTAGTTCTGGTTTAGCGCTGCCAGTCTAGTAATAGTAATAGCTTTGCGAATGTCTGAGGAGGTTATAAGGCCAACTACAAATTTTCATTTTGTTTTCTCTATACCTCGATCCTGCACAGTTGTACTACAGCCCGCTGCGATGGTCGACTGGAATTTCACATGTTTGGAAACATGCCTTTGGATTCGTCATTATGTACGCATTAGAATGCGCCATGCTTTCTCCGTGACGAGGGAAAGCATGAGTGTGCGTTACAGCTCCTTGCAGAAATGCATGACCAACAAGACTTTGGCTTGAACTAGTTAGCACTGCACCGTGCAAGTACTACACATTGCTCTTGGGGAGTTATCCCCACTGCTTTCCCGACGTGACAACGAAAAGGAGAGTTACCTCACGTATGGCCTTGTGTTATAAAGATCTCCCATTTACTGTCCGTCGACAACGTCACAGCCGTTCGTCTCGATCCAGGTATCCAGGTAGGAGGCTCGGAACGATCACCTTAAGTCACATGATCATCTTACTGCACTCACGGTAAACGCTCTCAACGCTGTTCTGACTTTCCTTTTCTCCACGTTAAAGAGCCGAGGTGCTGCTGCGCCTTCGGCTTGCGTGGCGAGGCGGGCCCCCCAGTCTAGAGCAGCGGACGCCAGGTGGACGCAGCCCGGGGCTGAGGAGATGCATCACGAGCGCGCTTATTGTTCGTGGAACTCAGCGAGACGCGCATGCGCACACGCAGTCACAAGGAGGCGACTTCGCCGCCGCTACTGCTCTCTCCGGCCACGGAGTCGTGTGCGGGCGCCAGGCTCTCTCCGGGTTTTCTGCTTTTGTTGACGGCCACACAGGTGTACGCGTGCCTCTTCCTTTCTGTTTTTTTGTTGTCTGCCAGAGCTGGAGTTTTGCTTCAGCCTCGGAAATGACCCTTTGTTCCCGCGCGGCTTCGTGCGGTACTACGTCGTCGGCTGAAGAAAAACGCGGACCTGCTGCCAAGTCACACACGCGGTCTCGCCCCTCTCGTTGCCTTGCTTCCGTCTCACGATATTGCACGGGGTCTGTTCCTCACAAGAGGATTAGAAGGGTACGCTGATTGCGCATTCTGTCTGCGCGCATGCTGCGATTGGACACGCCCTTGTATTCAGGACTCGTTGTGCGCGCGGTAGAAAGTCTGTGAAATCGATGCTCACTTTTCCCATGAAGAGATATGTAAAACGAAAGGAGAGTAATTAGGATGGTACGCATACACTGCTTCTCACGTTCTTTTTTATGGGTTTAAGCTTGAGTGTATGCTCGTCTTACAAGAGACTGGAGGCCATGCTTCGATCATCCGCCACCCCCCATTTTTTATCTTTCTTTCTATCTTTTAACGTTCATTCTCTGTCTTTAGCAATGAAAAAAAAAAAACTGCCAAGCACCCCAACACGAAGGGTGCCAGCGCGACCCGTTGGCACATTTTCGTTGGCCTGTACTGAAGAACTGACACGCGGAAATTAGGGTAGGGTTAACTTGGGTCTCGGTCTCGTTGGGTCACTTCTCGCTCGCCGGAGATAATCTCTTGCGTGTAGGCGCCGTGCCACTTGAGATAATCAAACCACGAGAGAGAACGAAGAGCAAAGTGAAACAAGATACAGTTTTCTCTTCCGCAGCCCCGCATGAAACTATATACGTTCTTTGGGAAGCCGCACAGTGAACTGTTGTCTTGCGGCCGACCTTTAGCACACGTGAGTCTGCGGTTGTGCACACGCCAGACGTGATACCTAACGCGGGAAGGCTGCCGGCCTACGAGGACGGGAAGATTTGCGTCAGCCTTTAGGTACCCTCTAGCTTGTCAACGGGACATTCATGACACCCTGTCTTGCCTCGTGACGTGCCGGTCGCCAACGGGATTCGGTACCCGCCATGGAACAAACCACCGCGTTATCGAGAAAAAAAAAAATCGCCTTGTTAGGCTCACATGTGCTCGCATGATATACAGCTAGGGAGCTCGTAAGTCATAACTCACTGCTTGATCTCCACGGGCGACAGCCATCCGGTGAACATGGGGAAGCCGCCGGCGCCGTTAATCCTCCGGCGGACACACCCTCAGCAGCAAGCACCAGCAGCGAGAACACCAGCCGGTGATGCACCAGCATCAGCGGCAGGGAGCGGCGGGGTAGTCGCAGATGAGCCTCGTACTACGTGACGCGGACCGCGGGCACGCCTCATAACACCGCCCGGCAGCTATAATAGCGGCTGCGACATGGAGGTGCGGGGCAGAGGCGAACTCGAACCACACAGCCGGTGCTGCTGCTATGCTTTGCGAGCGCACTACAAAGCGAGGAAGAGTGGAAGGGGTCCCCGTCGAGTGGATACGCTTGTGTGCGGCGGGTGACACGAGCGCGCGAATCACTGCAGAGAAGAGAGAGGCCTGGAGCGCGCTAAAAAAACGCCGCTGCCGAGTCGACGTGCGAGGGAGCCGCTGTTTGGGGCCGCGCACCTGACGGCGCACAGGGCTGGCGGCAGCCCCGGCTTGCACGCGTTTCCGGCCAACATGTCACTCACGCTGCGGAGAGCGCACCGGCGTCAAACTGCAGCAGATGCGAGCCGCAGCTCTGTTCGTCGCGCCGCTGCACGCTGTAGCGCGGGGGGCGAGAATCACGCGCCGTAGACAGCGACAACTTGGGCGAGCTCGTGCGTGCGTGGCACGCGTTCACGTACATACATGCCCGCGCGCCGTGCAAGGAGTTTTCGTCGGTGTACGGAAGGTACAGAAGGGAGTGTGATTGGAGATGTAGAGGAACCGGGGAGGAGTAGACACCGCTCGTGACTGCGGTCACCTTTGAAACGCAGCTGCGTCCGTTCACTCTATAGCGGCTCTTGTTGCGTGTCGTACGCAGTGCGTGTGTGAGTGAATGTCTGCACGTCTTGAGGCGCCAGCGAAGGCCAGAAGGGAGAAAGAAGACCTGATGGCGAAGGAAAGGTAGCGCGATATATACACAGGTTCGCTTAGTCGTAATTAAAGGTAATTGGGGAGGCTGACACGTCGCTTGCACCCTATTCACAGATGGAAACACGGGCAAAAGAAGCGCTTCAGTGTGAAGCACTTTTAAGCATGAAATGCCTTTAGCTCCCATTCTTCGCATATTAAGGTGAACACTGTCAGGCCGAACACGAAGTTGAACTTATCCGAAAACTTCCAGATTTTTCCGCCGCAACGGTAGCCAGAAGAAATAAAAATTTAGTACGCTATAGTCCCGAACGGGATTCGAACCTTCACCGGCGAACCTTAGAATACTTTTTTTATTATTTATCGCTATCAAAGGCGCAGGAATAAGACACAATACAGGTCTCGTGGCTAATCACAAAACTGCAGTAATTTTAGCTGCCAGCGAAATTTCTAACCTTTTCACTTGTGTTAGGTTTCGAAACAGCAGTACAATTTCATCGTCAGAGTCCAATTCACCTTCATATCACTTGAGATTTACAATAGTTTCCGAAAAATACTCATATATAGGACGTGTCCCAGGGTAGCAATGGCGGAAAGCCCTTGCACTACGCAGCAATTCATGCAAATCAAGCCGGAAATTTGTGAATATTGTAAATAGTGTACAAAGCTCTCCCCTGTCCTTTCTAGCTATCGCTCCCCTCTGTACTTCACCTCGCTATCCTATCCCTGTCCCTATTTATTTCCGTCTGCCGCAGCTCGGGTGCTTGAGATATTAGACAGCAATTGCCGCGGCTGACATGCTTTCCTTAATTTTTGTATTTTTTTGAAATAATAAACCATCAGTACTTCCACCGGATCGCGACGTCTTCCACGGGCCGAAACTTACTATACCGTGCGATGCGAGTAGGAAATGCTTCTTAACTGTGCGTTCCAAGAGATCCCAAAACAATACCGCATTATTATAGTGCATGAAGACATGTTCAATATTTCCAGCATTTTTACCGATAAAACGGTTTATTCCCCATGATACATAAATACCCTCTTCGCTCAACCAGCTTTTTACACGCAGGGTCGTTGTGTGGCGCTGAAAGAAGAACGTTTTTTTTTTTTTTGCTGCAGGTGTAACCCGCATTTTTCTGACCTTCTTTACCAAGTTTTGTCCGGCTCTGGCTTGAGGAGCAGAAAGATACAAGGGGACAGAAAATTGATGCTATCAGAGAAGTGGGCTCAAAACTTGTACAAGGACCGAGAAGAAACACAAACAACGACTGAGTTAGTAGCACTTGGTAGTAGTTTTGCGCCAACTTCTTTTATACCATGCTAAGCCAACTTGCTCGACAACACGCTCTTCTGAAAATTGATGCCTCAGGCCTCTAAGCCCAGGTGTTATTTTTTCCTTAACTGCCTGACAAGACAACTTTTTCGCACAAGGTTCCATAATTCTGGTTTTACCGGGCCATATTTTAGTGGAAGACAATTCACTGTAAGCGCTCCTTTTCGTACGGGACAAAAAAGCGCTATTTTTACACATTGTTTTATAAACAATACAGAATCAGCAGGTTCTTCTATAAAATCAAATATTCCTTTTTCTCATTTACTATAATTATTTCGCCGCGCACATAATCAACTTTTGCGAAGCTCTTCGTGTGAAACACCAGTTTGCCTTTATACACTGCGACAGCATTCAGCGCGATAAATTTAAACGCGGAAGAGTCTTGCACCAAGCCGCCATCCTCGGCATGGAGCACCGGTAATCCAGGCAGGAGGGAGGGGAGAGAACAGAGTTGGGGGAGGGGGGGACTACTGGGCACTGAAAGAGACAGGGCTTCAGATTGGCATAGAGTGAGGGGCAGGAGGGCAGACCGCATGTGAAAGAGGTGCAAGCGAGCTGGTGTAAGGGCGTTGGTGTGAAGCTTGCGGACGCTGAGATAAGTATGGGAAATGTCGCCTTGTCAGCACCTGTGGTTTTGCTTCTCGCTTCCCAAACGTACTGTTCGAACTTGCCCTCAGATTAAGCATCTTCGTAAATAAAAGGCCTTACAAAAGTTTAAAATGACCACTTGGCTAAAAACGCCCATTTTTATGTACGGACTACTTATTTTCTTTCAGTGTCTTCAGCTTTGTCCACACGGAAACTAAGTTTTCCAGAAGTCTTCTTTTCGGGTGGAAATCGGGTTTAACCCGATGTTAAAAAAATTGCTCGGGGTGCAAAAAACAAGTAAAAGCTGGTTTTACCCAAAAACGAAGGACCATAAGTATACCTGAAAAATAAAACAGGTCGACACTCGGCGCCAACACCGCTGCCACCGTGGCCATGCTCTTAGCCGGCTGAGTCAGCTCAATGGACACTGAGACTCCCTTGGACGTCCTAGGGACGTCCAGTGGAGTTTCGGTGGCCATTAGGAAGAGATAGAAAGTCTAGTATGTGACGTCTATGCAGCTGCTCACTAAGGTGAGAAGGTGGCCAAATATCGTCGCTAAGGCTGGTGAAAAGCTGGCGAGCATAATGGCTTGTCAAACAGCGGAAGCAGAGAGGTACGCTGAGCGCGCTGCCCATTATGAAAAACAGAAGCGGCTGGACGCGGCCGCAAGTTAAACGCTAAATGTCGCGAAGGAAGCGCCTCATGGCGGAGGCTCCTTAAGCCGTGAAAGCCACCAGGGAGACGATGCGCGCTAGCTAGCTCGAAAAAAGAAGCTGGCGAAGACAAGGGCACGTTCAGCAGTGGATAACACTATGCATCTATGAGACGTTCTGGAAGCACTGGGTTATTCCTGCAATGCATTTCATGCTCACTCCTACTCTCGACGACGAGATAGACTATAAATCTCTTCGATATTCTTCCCTTGCCGTCTACCCACGAAAGCTTATACGTCATGCATGGCTTGCTCGATATGAACAGCCCCGATGTTCATGCTGCAAACATACACCTCCATCATACGAAATTCCTCGCGAGCACTTGCGGTGCACCCGCCGTGGTGGCTCAGTGGTTAGGGCGCTCGGCTACTGATCCGGAGTTCCCGGGTTCGAACCCGACCGCGGCGGCTGCGCGTTTATGGAGGCAAAATGCTAAGGCGCCCGTGTGCTGTGCGATGTCAGTGCACGTTAAAGATCCCCAGGTGGTCGAAATTATTCCGGAGCCCTCCACTACGGCACCTCTTTCTTCCTTTCTTCTTTCACTCCCTCCTTTATCCCTTCCGTTACGGCGCGGTTCAGGTGTCCAACGATATGTGAGACAGATACTGCGCCATTTCCTTTCCACAAAAATCAATTATTATTATTATTATTATTATTATTATTATTATTATTATTATTATTATTATTATTATTATTATTATTATTATTATTATTATTATTATTATTATTAATGTTGTTGTTGTTGTTTTTGTTGTTGCTTTTGTTGAAGTTGTTGTTGTTGTTGTTGTTGTTGTTGTCGTCGTCGTCGTCGTCGTCGCGGGGTGCACCAGATAAACTTTGGATTGTGCGCGCCGTGGATGATAATAGCCATCTCCGGTGCCAAAATTTACCTTTATCGAACGAAGTCCTATGATAACTGCGTGTGAAGAGCCCAGCGAAATCACAGAAATGGAGCAGAGTGTCTTACGAACGGCGTAGGTATTTCTGGAATGATCTCGATCTTACTCAATGCATCTTCTGCATCTGTCGCTGCCGCTTGTATGCGACCCTCTGTTCCAACCCGAAACGTCTTTGCTCTCTTCTCGCGGACCCTGAACAGCCGCAGTTTATGGCGCCGACAGCCAAAGTTACTCTTTCCTTGAAAAGACGGTTTCCTTGGAATGTCTGGCATACGTTTATCGCGACGGCGCGGTCATGTTGAGCACAGGCCATTGTGAACGAGTCGGAGCATTTCCCGCTTTAAAAACAAGGAAGCTGCGAAGGACGTGCTTTCGCAAGTAGTGGAAACACTGCACGTCACGCAAACTTCTCGTCTCCAGCTTCTCTCCAGGACGTGGCATTATCGATGATAACGATAATTGGTTTTCGGGGAAAGGAAATGTCGCTGTATCTGTCTCACATATCGGCGGACACCGGAACCGCGCCGTAAGGGAAGGGAAAAAGGAGGGACCATCGATCCATGCTCACGTTTTGTGAAGTGAGCGTCGAACGCACGCGCGTACGCAAGGAAGACGAATACCACAGTACCGTGGAGCCATGTGCTGAATTTTGGAGGAACGATATCTGTAGTGCAATGTGTTTAGCAGAATCTCCCGAAATGGAGTGGATTTGAAAAAACGAGTGGACACTCATTAGCGTCCTCCCATTCGCAGCAGTTGGTTTACCGCTGGATGGCGTTGCGCGTTCTGTGTTGCTTGATCAGATTATAGTTAATCTTTCGAAAAGTTGGATGGCCGGTTTGGGCTGGTCGGATGCTCGTCGCGAGCGACGAATGACGATGGCACATTAGCCGGTGGCAGTATATACCAAAAGTCGCTACTTTGTTCTAGTAACGTCGGTATATACAGTGGTTAGCAGTAAGAGCACTTCGGGTCTTCGTCCGTTCGTCCTGCGACACGTTGCCGGTTGGAGCAGCAACTCCAACATCTTAGCAAACAAAACTGATTTATTAAGGGCGGGACCGAAATACAAGGTAGTGTGAGAAAAAGGCCGTTTAAAAGAAAGGCTGTTTAAAAGCGGCCGAGGCAGAAAGGGGAAACGAGTCACCGGCGCCATAGGCTTCTTTCTAACCTAACAAGGTTACTCGAGGACATCTCCGGGAAAAGTTGACTGTCTATTTACTATAAATAAATAAAGAGACTAGCAAGCAGAAAACTTTATTCAAAATGAACGACTCGCAGAGCAACTTTACGAAACCAGCCTTCGGTCCTGCCAAAAATGCTCGCTGTCCTTCAGTGGGGACAACAGCCAGTTATGTAAATTGGCTCTTAATTCTTACAGTAAAAATTGGCGAAAAGAAAACACATCTTCTTATTGGTTTATTATATAAACAAAATAAAAGGGAAATGGTTTTGCTTTTTAATGATTTTATGGGGTCTAGCGTTACAAAGCGACTCAGATTATTTCGACCACCCATGGGGTTCTTTAGCGTGCACTGACATCGCACAGTACACAGACCTTTAACAGTTCGCCTCCATCGAAATGCAACTGCCGCGGCCGGGATCGAAGCCGCGTGTTTCGGTTCAGCAGCCGAGCCCCATAACCATGACCCACTGTGGTGACCATAAAAAATAAAACAGAAACGAAGGAAAAGATGTTGTCGGAAGGAGGTGGTCCTCCAAGTAAGGTGGGTACTGCAGGTAAACCTGGCGTTGGGCGATGTGACGTAAGAGGGTAAGAGGTGGAAATAGCCACTCCTGCCAGGATGATGAACGATCGGAGCCTGGGATGGAGAGCAGAGACAGTGTCGAATCCTATGAAATCTCTAGAGAAAAGTATATGCACAATGCACCTTGCCGGTGTTCATCTAGGAGTCAGAAACTTGCAGGCTAACAGAAACACCAGAAATCAGGATATGAGCCTGACAGCGAGCGATGGAAGGGAAAATTATGGGTGCCACAGAGGGGGAAAGAGAGCAAAATGGATTCGAGGGCAAACACGACTCGAGGATACTTTAGGTTACTGTTTTTTAAACCGACATCGGTGGTATATCGGTGGGTACCGTGATAAATGACGCACAATGCAAGTTAAGAAATAGGGAGACATGTGGGCTGGCTATTCGGAAAGATTCAACGGGGTAAACATAAAACAAAAAAATAATAATTTCTAACATTAGTTCACTGCAGATCCCCTTCATTGAAGGTTATGCCTGCACATAACCTACTCGTCCTCCATTCGCAGGGAATGCCCTGCAAAATGGCGTACGAGTTCACTCCGCAAGTGTTTTCCCCCTACAGCGTTCTCTCTACCAAAGACGCGATGAACTGTGGGACTATAATTCCGTGCAGTGCTATGTAGGGTACAACTTAAGAACAAAGCGGCAGATTTCCCTCTAAGGATGCCCTCCAGCCAGTGGCGTTGACGGATTTTTTGACTCGGCGGTTCATCCGATATTAAGCCTTGGTTAATCCCGTGGTTAATCCACCCCTGGAATGTCAAGCTAGCAGGCCCTAATGGGATTAACGACGTCGGGAGAATCGGTGATCTCCTCCAATGGCTGAAGGGTCTCCTCTGAGGGGCATTTGATGTTTTGTTCGCAAGTGGTCCCCGCACGCACTAGCCTCAAGCGAGAACACGCGGACTGGTCCTGTATCCAGCGTCCTTGAGTCGGGGATTAATCGGATTAAGTGCAGCGCTGACAACATACTGTCCTACAGGGGTATCTGAAGATTGGCCTCGCGCACCTATTCTGTTGCTATTCAAAGCCAGCACTGCTCCTAACTAAAGCCAAGATGTTATTGAAGGCATTTATAACGGACACTTCGCAAAGCATTCCTTTTAAGCAAAGCAAATTGATAGTGACGACTGGCGGCTGCTAGAGGGGCGCGCCGCTGCAAAAGTTGACTGAGTATTAAAAAAAAACAAAAAAAATCGCGGACAGCTTTTTGTGGCTATGCAGCCAAGGCTAGGCAGGAAAGGGAAGGAGGCGCACCTTTGTCCACGAACTGTGGAGGGAGGGCTGTCATTTGTTCGGGTCAGGGGTCAAGCATCCCGAATAACAAAAAAAAAAGTGCTCCCCGAACAAATGGCTGCCCCGTGTTCGATCCACAGACTACGAAGTTCCGTGACAGCTGCAAAGCTCTTGCCACGCTTCATCTCAGAGCCTCGTTGCTCCTCGCACCACCCAGAGGAGTGACGGGAGACAGGGTTAGGGCGCGGCGGTCCTAACCGGACAATGGCAGTGACGAACCATGAAGGGGCTCATTGTCACAGGGTTTTAACCCCAGGGGTGTCATATCTGCAACCAACCCACGAAAGGAATGTCGTCGCATTCCTTCTCCGCGGAAATGCCGGATTCATCGGCGCTTGCAAGGAATGTAACCGCATGGCTGCAGTGAAGTTTGCCACACTATACGTTCGCGGAGGGAAGGGGTGCGTCGCACAGGGAGCCACTAGGCTTAGCGGTTTCGGGGAATGCCGGGGAACGGAGGAGCCCGCGAAATCGGGAATTAACAATCTTGTCCACGTGACGAGTCGGCGTAAGCATTGTCACGAAGTATGTTCCTATGCATGGCCGAGAGCATGGCGATAGGTGCGCTTTGTGCGGAAGTGCAATTAGATCCGGCTTCTGCGCATACCAGACAGACTTGGATGGTTTGTTGGTGACGTCACGTTTCAGTAACAGGTATGCCCAGGAGACGGCCTCTCCGAGAATCTGTTTATACAATGTTTGGGTTCGGGCTCTGTAGACATGCCACTTTCGTGGAAAAGTTGCCGAGCATGTGAGAGGAAAGGAAATTTACCGAGATTCCACAAGTGTCGAGTGAAAAAAAAAATACTTCTTGGGGGGACGTCTTTCTCGCTCCCCCCCCCCCCCCACCCCCTCCCTAGCCCCCTCACCTCGCTATCCCCTCCCTGTCTCTTTCATTTCCGCCGGCCGCAGCTAGGGCTCCGAAATAAGAAATATTTTTTCCTCGGCCACTTCCTTTTGAAGGATATGCCATCTGTTCATAATTTGGCAGTGGCAATAAAATGAACTCCGCCCCGTCCTGATTCAACTGCTAATTTATCTCGCATATTTGTTCTGTTTGATTACATTGAGTATCATGTTAAGAATCCAACTCTTCTTTTTTCCAGTCGGAGCTGTTTATGGGACAGATTTCTTTGCTGATCGTGCGTAGCTCTTCCCAGCGATCACGTGACCACCCCATGCAAACTTCCCTGTCAACGGGTGGGGCGCGGCCGTACGGCGCCGCCAAACGTTTCGAAACGCCTCTCGCACGCTCTGCGCGTGTCTGTATAGGAACCATACAGCGGGTGTACACCTGGTCATTGCTCCATCATGAACTAATCGCGCGCACAACCTGTACACATTTCTTATTGTGCAAATAGTTTGTGTATATATCATCTCTTACTGTCCCCTCACCTCTTTCATTTCATTTCTCCATTCTGCCTGCTATCCTTTATTTCCGCTGCCCCAGCTCAGGTGCTTCAGTACCGATGGCAGATGCCGGGGCTAGAAAAAATCTTATCCTTCCTTTTTATGATTATTTTAATTAAGACACCTACTACTACTACTACTACTACTACTACTACTACTACACCTGGACCTTACCGTGAAGAAAAATTATAATAGACCGAGGGGGAAGTGCACATATTTCAAAAACATATAAGGTTTATTCCTGATGTCGCTGAGTTTCGCAGCTTGCTCAACACAGCGTAAGAGCAATCGATTTCTTCCAAATAAAAGAAAATAAATGGAAGGAAAAAGTGATCAGGGTTGGAGGAGCGTGAAATGGAATGACGAGCTTAGTAAATTCGTTGGAATAGTATGTCATAGCGGCTGAGAGAACTAAAATTATGTATTGGGAGAGGGCCTTTTGATGGTGAAGCTGCTGTTGTTGCTGACTGTGTTACGCTGAATGCTCCCCTAGTTACCCTCTCTTTCTTATGCTTTGCTTCTGTTTTTTCATTATTGCCGCTTTTATGTCTCGCTTAGTGGTGAATCTTTTGGTAACCACGGATCGAAATTTCCCATCTAAACTGTCTTCTCGGTACGGAGAACGCAATTTTCGTCGAGACCCATCATGGGAAAGCCGTCCTGGGACGTTGACGTATTGTAATTTCACGCGCAATTCAAGTGTACTGTTGAACACCGAAGGGCGCTCTGGGCGTGGAAATAAATTCCGAGCTTTTTTCCTAGTTTCGTTTCGCGTACTGAATGCGTTCGTGGCATTCCATATGCACGCTTGATAATCGGGAATTCTGCGAGTAGCAGCCTGTCGCATGGGTGTATGCGATCACGCGTGTAGGTTCAAGCACCCATGATATGTTTCACTAGGTGCGTATCTGGAGAGCTTATACAATTATTTTATTATTATTATTATTATTATTATTATTATTATTATTATTATTATTATTGACAACTTCTCATAAGTTTAAGAGAAATAGCTACGACAGTCAAGTGGATGCTGCGTTCATTTGATCTATTTACAATTTGGGGTGGCAGTCACGGATATTCGAATATTTAGTCAAAAATTTGCTTATTGTTTGACTACTCATTGATACTGTCCTCCTTGTCGCAGTCATAATCGTGAAGTACGTATTTATTAACGACTAATAGATATTGAAGAACTTTGCATAAGGGCAGCAGTCATCAAGTCGAATCCTTTCCGTTTCGCCGCAGCCACTCCCCTTCTTGCAATTCAATTGTGTTCTTTCCGCAATTAAAAATTAAGACTACCTATACGCGCTTTGAGTGCGAAAACATTTTTATTTCTTTTTTTATTTGTTCCCCCTTCCTTTCTGACGACACACCTACTCACTGCGTTGCTCATTGCCGTACAGTTGCACGCAATTAGGCAACACATACACTAGGTTCACCTTTGTTAGCCAAAAAGCAGCTTGGTTTTGTGGACTATGGGATGTGTGCTCGACTCGCTATCTGAAAGTCGTCAGTTCAATTCCGTGCAGTATCGGAAGAAGTTTTATTTTTCTCTGATACCACGGTGACGTCATCTGGGATTTTTGGCACCACTGATGTTAGTTGGCGCCGGATTTCGTTGCCGATGAGCTGTGTAATGCTTTCGCAATATTAACCACTGCACTAGACGCAGGACAGAGCGGCAAACGTAATGCAAAGCAAAGCAGTGCCAGACATTGCCAACAGCACACTATAGTCGGATACAACTCAAGTCTGCAGTGAAGCTGCGACCACATTAAGGACCGTCGCACAGATTTCTTCCATGATAAAAAGTAGTGCGTCATTAAAACTATTCTTGTTACCGAAAGAAGCTAATCAGAAGAAAAAATTATAAGCTGCAGAATTTTTATGCCCGGCTTGTTTAGTACTGCAAAACATTAAAAAGCTTACTTCGTTTACATTTGTCATTGGCTAGCGGAGTAATAGAAGACGCCGCGGACCGTGGCCCAGTGTGAACAACTGCTGTTTTTTTTAACTTGTATCCTACTAGAGTCAATGCGCAGGTCGTAATCACACGGGGGATCTACTAACGCGTGGGCGTCTGGAAAAGAGCCGAAAGTACCATTTTTCAGCATCATATGAGACTTCGTGATCTATAGTGCCTATATACTGTCAGACATTTACGGCATGAAATCTACGTTTTGGGGTGAAACAGGCGAGGTTTCTCATCTTGTAGTGGTTTATTATTGACCATTACATTCAGTTGTAACGACACGCTGTTAATTAGCTGGTTTCACTTGGTCACGGTGAAAGGTCCGTTGAAGTAACGAAGAAACATTTATGAAGAGGTTGGAGCACAGCAGGTGGAGTCTGCATGGTTATTTGTTCATGCACCTTCACATGGGCGGCCTTGTTCTTGAACAAAGGGCTGACGACTGTACGGGCTTTTGTTGTCCCTACTGGGAGCGACATTGAGATATGGAGATATGGACGGTCCCTTCGGCTCTGCCCCGTTGATTCCATGTGCCGCAATACGGAAGCTTGCGGAGTGAAGAGTAGCACCCTACCGACCGTGTGAGGACACTAGCTTTGTTGTGAAGAGCGTCAGACTAGGTAAAAGAAAAAGATAGAAATATCTACGAGATAATGCGCTGCCTCTCGACCTTTCGCTTGTTGTCCGCAACTCTCATATTTTTTTTTTTTTGGCGATAGACGATAATATAGCGTCGGTTCATAGCCAGACGCCACCCATATCGCTTGTTATTTTACTGCTGTCCGTCTGCTTCGTCATGGACCTTCAGCATGAGCAGGATACCGAAGAAAAGAAGCAATATACATCGCTTATACCCTATTTTTATAGTTATAGTGACAGGGCTACAATATTTTCTTAAGTTTCTAAGTCCTCACGGGAATAAATAAATCGTTAGATCAGGAGCAAAAGCTCGGAAAGGCAGTGTAGCGGGCGGTCTGAAAGGAAAGACGCAGCGATAACAGAGCTAGTTGGTCCAATAGTTACAATGAAAAGCAATTCAACGCTTTTTTTTTTTTACGGTTGTCCCGTCAAGAGTTCGTAGAGGTGGACTTGCGCCAACGGCAAACGTTTCCAACCGCTCATCCACTCTCAAAACTACGTCGACCTGGAACATAGTGGACAGTGTTCATTAATTCTTCTAGTGCGGCGGACGCTTGTGCGGATGAGGGCGCCTTACTGTGCAGTGTGTCGTCGCGTCAATACGATTCGAAGACTCCGCTTGAGAAAACACGGCCGTGATCGCGGCGTGGTGAGCACTGCTGCCAACAGTGCTCAAGAGTAGGCCAATACGCCACGTAAATTATGGCATGCAGGGACCGGCGTTCGCGTATGCGAGGTCACTGCTGGGTGTTCGTCGGAAGTGCGGCGTTTTCGTTTGTGCAGCTCTCGTCGCGTGGCGCGTTGCCAAAGGCGATTGTGTGCTAACGATCGTGGCGTTGAGAACGGGAAATCGCGGCATGGGTGGCGCATGCAGTCAATGGCGAAGGGCGCGGTTATGCACGTGAACCTGTTTGCCTCTCGCGCTCGCTTCGTCGCAATATCGTGTTTACCAGGTGGCATCAGGGCCTGTTCACGTTGAGTACTGTGCAGGTGGTCGGTGCTGTGCCGACTTAACGCGTAAGTTTAAAACTTGAAAATTGATGAAACGTAAAATCGTAGAATTTAGACGCAAAGAAAAATGACGAATTTATGTGTGTATACCGTAAAATACCGAGGCAATCCGCCCACGCTCCAAAAGCTGCTCATCGCACTTGATCGGTATTTTACGGCAAATACTGTTAAATTTGTGTTTGCTTGCGTGTTTTCTGCCGGAAATACGGGCACAACGGGCCTCCAAGTTGCATATCACAGCTTGTTCTGTTGTGGCCCTTCCCAGGAATGTATCTTGAGATATATAAATATTTTCAATTTCAGTTTGAATTTGACGGATTGGTTAGATAAATATTAACAAAAAGAAATACCGAGCACGATGGCACCACCTCCCCCTTCCCCCCCCCCCCCCCCCCCCCCCCCCAAACACACACGTCGTCCGCGTGTGAAAAGTTGTATTGAAAAAATTATGGGATGAAATTATATAAGAAAAAGAAAAATAAGATAAAATAAAGAGAATAAAAAGTAACGATACGTCTGCTCAACTACTTCCAAAATGTTGTGACGTGCTTCGCATACTAGGCGCCTGGTGGTTGACCAAGCAGCGCTAAGTTACCTGCACCGCACGCACGCGCAGTTATGCCGTGCAAGCACCGTGCACCACATATATGCCAGCCGCTTTTAGAGGCGTCTATCACGCCCCTCCACTCAGTTGCGTACTTAAGCGATCTCCAACAAATAAAGCAGAGCAGAGTATGCAAGAGCGGTGCGTTGTCTTACATGATGGACCCAAGATGATCCCGCCGACTTGAGCGATCTTGATAAGCTATATCACGCGAGACTTCCTCACAGCAAACCTGATTGTCCGGGAGGCTCGTATTTTGCGATAGCGTCGTCAAGTTCGCAAGTGCCCCCGCGCGGAAAGGCGCTTTCTCCTTCCAAGGACGAACGCCTCCTGGCGAATCTCAGGCACGTGCACGCGAGTAAATGTGTGCCAAGCTGGGCGCGTGGTCCGTCTCGGCTCCACATCCCGCAGCTTTTGCCAACTCTGACGCACAGAAACGCTCCAGGGTCGCAGCGTCTGGTGGCCACGAGGAAAGGTCGATGGTATGGGGCTGTTAGCTCCTCGCTAGGTCGCCTATTCGAGAAACGTACTACGAATCGAGGACCCATCAGCAAGCATGCAAGAATAGTAGTAGTAGTAGTAGTAGTAGTAGTAGTAGTAGTAGTAGTAGTAGTAGTAGTAGTAGTAGTAGTAGTAGTAGTAGTAGTAGTAGTAGTAGTAGTAGTAGTAGTAGTAGTAGTAGTAGTAGTAGTAGTAGTAGTAGTAGTAGTAGTAGTAGTAGTAGTAGTAGTAGTAGTAGTAGTAGTAGTAGTAGTAGTAGTAGTAGTAGTAGTAGTAGTAGTAGTAGTAGTAGTAGTAGTAGTAGTAGTAGTAGTAGTAGTAGTAGTAGTAGTAGTAGTAGTAGTAGTAGTAGTAGTAGTAGTAGTAGTAGTAGTAGTAGTAGTAGTAGTAGTAGTAGTAGTAGTAGTAGTAGTAGTAGTAGTAGTAGTAGTAGTAGTAGTAGTAGTAGTAGTAGTAGTAGTAGTAGTAGTAGTAGTAGTAGTAGTAGTAGTAGTAGTAGTAGTAGTAGTAGTAGTAGTAGTAGTAGTAGTAGTAGTAGTAGTAGTAGTAGTAGTAGTAGTAGTAGTAGTAGTAGTAGTAGTAGTAGTAGTAGTAGTAGTAGTAGTAGTAGTAGTAGTAGTAGTAGTAGTAGTAGTAGTAGTAGTAGTAGTAGTAGTAGTAGTAGTAGTAGTAGTAGTAGTAGTAGTAGTAGTAGTAGTAGTAGTAGTAGTAGTAGTAGTAGTAGTAGTAGTAGTAGTAGTAGTAGTAGTAGTAGTAGTAGTAGTAGTAGTAGTAGTAGTAGTAGTAGTAGTAGTAGTAGTAGTAGTAGTAGTAGTAGTAGTAGTAGTAGTAGTAGTAGTAGTAGTAGTAGTAGTAGTAGTAGTAGTAGTAGTAGTAGTAGTAGTAGTAGTAGTAGTAGTAGTAGTAGTAGTAGTAGTAGTAGTAGTAGTAGTAGTAGTAGTAGTAGTAGTAGTAGTAGTAGTAGTAGTAGTAGTAGTAGTAGTAGTAGTAGTAGTAGTAGTAGTAGTAGTAGTAGTAGTAGTAGTAGTAGTAGTAGTAGTAGTAGTAGTAGTAGTAGTAGTAGTAGTAGTAGTAGTAGTAGTAGTAGTAGTAGTAGTAGTAGTAGTAGTAGTAGTAGTAGTAGTAGTAGTAGTAGTAGTAGTAGTAGTAGTAGTAGTAGTAGTAGTAGTAGTAGTAGTAGTAGTAGTAGTAGTAGTAGTAGTAGTAGTAGTAGTAGTAGTAGTAGTAGTAGTAGTAGTAGTAGTAGTAGTAGTAGTAGTAGTAGTAGTAGTAGTAGTAGTAGTAGTAGTAGTAGTAGTAGTAGTAGTAGTAGTAGTAGTTTATTTTTAAAAAAAGTGAAGGAAAAGAACGTTACCAGCCGTGGAAATTGCTATCTAGTATCTTAAGCACCTGAGCTGCAGACGGCGGAGATGAAAGGGAAACGATAGCGAGAAGAAATAGAGATGTCAGCGATAGCAAGAAAGTACAGTGGAGAGCTTTATACACTATTTTACAAAAAATACAAAAAGCAATCAAGTTCGCGCCGCTCGCACGCTAATGTCCAGGCTCTGCTCGAATACGTTACAATCGCACGCGAGCGGCCACTGTGCACAATTATTTACAGGAAAGAAATGAACACAAACGTTCGGATAGGGGGGGGGGGGGGTATCAACGCACCTCATTGCTGCTCCGGTTCACTTTTTTCATGTTTCTAGCAGAAGCCGTTCTTCACGCGCTGCCCAAGGCTGAGAGAGATAGAGAAAGAGAGATGGAAAGAAAGAGCCTTTTAATGAAAAAGCACAGGTTGTCTCCGGCATGTTTGCTCATCAACACGGGCTTGCGCGTTTAGCTCATGCGGCGGAGGTGACGTTGAGCCCAAAGGGAAGGAGTCCGGGGCCGGGACCTGTGCCCGCGAATGCTGGAGGGAGGTCTGCGACCTTGTCCCGGCTGCGCGGTTGCCGGAAATGTCGCCCGCTACGAACTACGAAGCGGCCGGGCGCCGCCGTCCCTGGATGCGTGCATCCGCGTACAAACGGTTTCGACCAGTCAAGGGCGGTAGCATAATGCCATACCACCGCTTTCACCCCCCCCCCCCCCCCTTTTTTTTACATCGGGCGACGGGCACACCGTCCTGCAGCTGGCCTCCCATGCGGCGTGGGGAGAAAAAGACGGAGGCAAAATTTCCTGAAGAGCAGCAGCTCCCTGTCACTTTCGCGTGTCATGGTGACGCCACGGTGCCCACAGCGGCAACCCGCGCTCAAAAGGCGAACAACGCAGTGTTGAGGGTTACACAGGAAGAGAGTGACACCAACTCTAGATTCCGAGTGCTGCGTCTCCCCGACATCCGCATTCTTCAAGCAGAGGCGGTACCGGCAGTGTTCATGCACAGAATGGAGGTAGGGAGGGGGTGGCTGCCACCTTAACAGTGGCCGGTGTGGAGAGGAAGCAGAAACAAGCAGAACAGAGGGACAGTATGAGGGAGAGATGTGAGGCAGAAGAATGTGGGAGAGGCCATTTGCAAAGTATTTGTACGACGTGACACATATGTAGACATCCCTCTTTCCTTCCCCTGGACTCCATGACGGTGGTGATGGTTGTTGCTATTAAGTGGGGGGAGGGGGATACTGGTCCCGAGGTATGTTGGCCCTTGGGGCATCACTTGATCCCACCCCTGGGCAACATAAGCCGCGTCCAGTATCCCTTCCCCAGAATACCTCACCACCACCACCACCCACACGCACGTGAGGGCTAAAAGAGGAGCGGCCAGCACTTGACGTATTCGTGGCCACGCGAAGCGCAGCGACTCGTTCTCTTGCAAATCCAAGGTGGGAGTCTTATTGGCGTGTCGTGCGGCACGTGTTTGGTGGATAGGGTTAACTCGGATTGTTGGTGTTCGTTGCCTGGTGAGACTCCCTTCGGCGCTCTCATTGCTCATTGCCATCAAGAACGGTTGCGTGTATGTAAGGCCTTCGTGGCTGTAAAACAAGAGCTGGGTTAGCAGAGCTTATCGTGCGTGAAACGAATCGCTCATCGGTTGACGCCTTGGCCATCGTCTTGTTGGAGCAGCTCGTCACATTAGGTTCCTCTAAGGTATGGCATGGCTTTTCCGAATTAAATTAAATGGTATGTTATGGTATAGTGTGGCATGGTATGTAATGGTGTAGTGTGGCATGGTATGGTATGGCATTTTATGTTACGGTGCCGGACGTTATGGTATGGTATGATACGATAAGTCTGTTTTAGGGGAATCCCCTAAGGTGGAGTAAACCTGTAATAAGGGAGCAAATTACTCTTTGGCATCCACCCAAGCGCAGCCATACGGCTACAAAGAAACGCTATACAGCTTCCATGGAACCTTCGTAGTTAAGAAAAAAAAAATTACTTTGGAAGCTGTACAACTTTTCTTTGTAACCATACGGCTGCGCTTGGGAGGACGCAAATGAGCAATTTGCTCCCTCGTTATGGTAAGTTATGTTGCTATTTATGGTATATGTGGGGCTTAATTCCCGAACCTGCACATGGCTATGAGGAACGCCGTAGTGGAAAATTCCTATTTTCAGCCATCTCGGGTTCTTTAACATGCACTGGCATCGCACAGCACACAGGCGTGTCTGCATGTCGCCGCGTCCAGGATTTGATACTGCTTCCTTGATTGGAGCACGCTAACGCCATAACCACTGAGCCACCGTGGCGGGTACGGTTCCTCCAAAGTCTGTGCTAAATGAGAAATTAATAGAAGCGCAAAAGCAACAAGGCACACACGTGTGCAAGGTCGTTCTCTTCCCATTGGCAGGGGCGGTGTTTTTCGGCGTTAAACTTGTGCTTGACGTAAGTACATCTATTCGCGTCCGCCTCGTGCAAGAAATGCTTGACGCGCCGTTTCCTTCTCTCTACATTCTGTTCGTCCTTTAGCGTCAGGGGCGTCGCTGTCACTGTCCTGACGACTCTGTGCCTGACAGCACTCGAGGGGCTTGTACAAATCAAAGCCCACCAAGGCCGTCTATTGTCGAGCTCGGCGACTCTCCAGCACCTCTCCTGCCTGTCGAGCAGCGAATTCGTTGTGCCGTCTTTGATATCAACTCGGAAACGGAATTTAAGGAAGACGAGCCCATCGCATAAAATAATAATAATAATAATAATAATAATAATAATAATAATAATAATAATAATAATAATAATAATAATAATAATAATAATAATAATAATAATAATAATAATAATAATAATAATTGGTTTTTGGGGAAAGGAAATGGCGCAGTATCTGTCTCATATATCGTTGGACACCATCGCATATACATGTTTAGGTTTTCGCGTGCATATTGAGCACATTTCGCGCCGTTCCGCATTGTAAACGTTTTAATGTAGAGTGTTCATCGCCATGCTTTAATAATTAAAAAAGCGAGAAATATAGAAATGCGCAGTTACACCAAAGTTCATCGTCTCGTGTGTAGTCTAGACGGAATGAAACGCGAACACTTAAATGCCGTACTTTTCTACTTTGCAGTAGGACGTTGCTTTGCAACCGGTTTAATTAATATGTAATTAATATAGGCAAGTTGTACACTGCAGCTTAAAGTACTGAAGTAAAACATATTTTTCTTCAAAGGCTCTGTTCACGTTTCATTCCGGCCTGACTGTATGTTCTGTCAATTTTTTTTATGTGAAAACAAATTGTCTGGAAAGGAGTTCGAAGTCGTATATCCCCTTTGCGTCAATTATTTTTCTTAACTTGCACCAAATAATCGGACAACATACTATTTTGAACAGAAATCAAGTAATCGGTACTGGTGGCGGTGTTAATGTACAGGCACAGTTAGCATTGTGGGCAGTTGTTTCGCCTGTCTTTTTCAATAAGAGGGCATTGCTTGCGTTTAGTTGCAAGACAGTCATTTTCCGTTACTGCTACGGCAGAGTTACGGCAGCTGTGTAGGCTCTCTACCGGCACTATTCATGACCAGTCATTGTAAATTTGGATTCTTAACAAATAATCGCATACTTTTTCTTGTCCTCTAATTAGGTGTGCACAGTTCCATTTGCCACCATCACTTGCTGTGTTCATTTGAGGTTCACTGCTCATGCAATATGCGTACTTGCGAGCAATTGACATGTCACCGTTCTTCAGAAGTTAATTTATTTAACTCATCAATCGATTGATCGATCGAATGAGTAAGCCCGCCGTGTACATTCCAGAGTCAACCCTAATGTTTAAGTCCTGGCAGAATCAATTTTTTCCTACCTCGCAAACTATCCCTGAAATACGCTGTCCGTGGCATCGCCATCTGTACTTCGACTGTTGTTGGGCAGGCAAGTGAAGTCACACAGTAAACAAGTGCTTTCTCGTCTATATTAGAGCAATTGTAGGTCAAAGTCGGAACATCATTCCTGTTTGAGTCCGAGGGTTATACATTTAAGATAACGCTCCTTTGAGCGCAGCGAGTGCCTGGGAGATAACTTTTCGGAGCAGCAACAGGAGCAGATAAAGCTCTGAAAATAGCTCCGTGACGCCACGGGCGACCTTTGAATGATAAGGCTGAACGAACGTAACAAGTAAAACCATTTCTCGCACTATTAAGATTCACGTTAGCCTCTCGTTTCCTTTTTTTTTTTGTCGCAACAGTTCGGCCTCCCTCTGCCAGCCACATCAGATAACGAGCGGACCTCTTCCCTGATGGACGCAAAAGGAAGTTGACTGGCCTGCCAAGTGCTGTACAAGCTGGCCGACACGGAAAGCGAGCGGGCGTAGTTTCTGCACGTGCTCCTCGGCTGCTGGCGTGTATCAAGCGTGAGCGGGCTTCCTGGTTTTATTCCTAAGTAAACAGCTACTGTCACAGTCTCGATTAATGTGACAAGCCACGGAGAAAGCGAGGCATTAATACCGGTACAGCTTAATACCGTATTTGCTCGCACATAACGACAGCGGTCTAGCAATAAACGCAGCCCCAACGTTAGTACTCAAGTAACACTTGTTGCTGGGTTAGTCGGCGCATAGTTCTACGTACAAACGTTAGCGCAAAGTAAGAGACATTCACAAGAAACAAAGGTGGACAGGAAGCGCGTTGTTCTGTCTACGTTTCTTGTGAATGTATATCATCTTGCGCAAACGTTTGTACGTAGAACCAACGTTAGTCATCCGAATTTGGAGACAATATCATTCATCATGGAAAAAGATTTAACACCTCATCTCCCGAATTGGTAACAGTCTTTTAAGCGAGAAAGTATGTTCACATTTCGAGCAATTACGGTATACGCGGCTGCCGTAAATTAAGGAAAACAGAATGGAAAATGGCGGTTGCGTTGGCGTTGCCGGACTTGGGAAAGAGCGCCCGCAGATAGCGTAAACAAACAGTAATATAACTGTGAGCTTTCACGATGAATCTAATGTTCCAGCTGGTCATTAGGAAAAAAAAAACGAAGGATGCGGAAAGAAAACGAGCGTATATAACATTACCAAAAATAAACAACCGTGCTCACGTTTCTCATGGCAAACCAGCCGGAAAAGCGTTCTCGCGGGGACATTTGCAAACAGAGCTTTTTGTGCTCTCAGCCTGAATGCGTGCTTGGCGGTAAAGAAATGAAGCTGATGTCCTTGTCGTGAAGGGCGCTTGCACTATTCCAGGGGCGTGGGCTTATTTGCCGTCGTGTGACGTTTTGTAAAAGATTTCACGAGTAAGAATCATATATATTATAGTATATGTTCTTATATGTCCTCAAACGCTCACTCTCAACGAAAAAAATCACATTGCAGTTGATGGCCTTTTTTTTGTGACTATAGCGGAGAAAATAAGTATCAGCTTAAAATTGGTAGGTTTTGGCAACACGATGCATCTGAACAAACTGTAGTCTGTAGAGTTAATTGCCTGGAGCACGGATCCCAAATTTAATGATATTAGGCATTAATAGGCACAACAGGCGTGGAGTCATGATAGTTGCGAGCTAACCTAACAAGATTTAAAACGCTGCAAAAATTAAGTGTTTCAAACGCAGCCTTAATTATCAGGAAAGTTTAATTTCCTAGTACTTGTCCGCGGCCGCAATGTGTTCTGAGTTACATCATTATATTGCTCGAGGTGATTTGGCATCGGAACAGAGATCGAGCGAACACATTTTTTATCACGCTTCTGAAATTAAAAATGGACTGCAGGCTTAGAAGTCACTAGCTAGAATTATCTGTTGACGTTTGTAAGAATACGTTAATAATGAAACAGGCTCTTCAGAAAAAAGGTAAAATACTTTACTGTCTTGTCGGGACGAACTGTGTCCGCAATCAGTGGCACATGAATTGCGTCAGAACCAGTTCTCACTTTGATGTCTACCCCGCCGCGGTGGCTCAGTGGTTAGGGCGCTCGACTACTGATCCGGAGTTCCCGGGTTCGAACCCGACCGCGGCGGCTGCGTTTTTATGGAGGAAAAGCGCTAAGGCGCCCGTGTGCTGTGCGATGTCAGTGCACGTTAAAGATCCCCAGGTGGTCGAAATTATTCCGGAGCCCTCCACTATGGCACCTATTCTTCCTTTCTTCTTTCACTCCCTCCTTTATCCCTTCCCTTACGGCGCGGTTCAGGTGTCCAAAGATATATGAGACAGATACTGCGCCATTTCCTTTCCCCAAAAACCAATTATTATTTGATGTCTGTTACAAGTTCGCAGTCTCGATAGCTCTAGATACATGCAAAAACCGTTTTTCTTTCCTTCTTGAGTTGCATGCTTTGCAGACGACAAAAATGTATCATTGTGCGTCGTTACCGGAGACCAAATGAAGAGGAACTATGCTTGAAATGTTTTACCTTGACCTTGGCCTTCGGCAACTGAAGGACCAGCTACCCGCTGACCTGTCACACTTCTTACACATCCTGGGATGCTCGCAATCGCTTCGTGGGCAGCCAACTTCTCGGCGCAGCGTGAGGAAGCCTCGCCACCTTGACCGCCAGACAACACAGCGCGGGGAACAGAGTAATGGAGTGCAGGAAAGGACTTCTCCTTGCTAAGCGCCTGACCTCTACACTGACGCGCGCATCGCTCCCGTGCAGTCGCATCGCGGCAGGCCTGTCGACCTCCATATGCTTACGACGCTGACTCGTCCAACACTGTGCGACACCTGCGCCTATGAGGGGGTGACAAACTCGCGCTCTGTTTCGTACTCCAGCGGCCTCCAAGGCGTGCTCTTCACTTCTTCACGTACACCCCCCACCTAGGATCTGATACGTGCAAATGCAGCTACGCTCTGATTCTGTGTAGTCTGACAGGTACTTTTTATACAAGGCGTGGCGAAGCCCGAGTAGTTAGTAAGCCCACCAGGCTGATAATGAGTATCATTCAATTTCGTGCGAATCAAGCGTTGTTGTGTGCCGCTCCCAGACAACACACAATAGCAGCTTGCTCGGCAAGTCACCACTAACGAACCTCCGCTTACAGATCAGTCCCCGCTCCTACCACGACGTTAAGAACGCTCCGCATTCACCGGCCTGCTGCCCGTCCCACAGCTTCCAACACTCGCTATCTGTTAATTAACCCCTGGTTGTTAATTAACCGCTGTGCACGTACTTATGCGCCGACACTAGTGGTCTCAGTCAAGCGTTTGCAGCCCGTACATGTCATCTCTACCAGGTCATTAAAAAAGTGGCAAGGTTTTAACGTAGTTAAACCGAGTAGGCGTGCGAGAGAATGTATTCATTCTTCGCCTCTTCTCCTATTGGCTGCAGCTGGCGCGACGCTCCTCCGAACTAATCCGAGCTTACCCGAGTTACTCCGAGGCTTCACACAAGATTCTTGGTTGGGTTTGACCGTGTTAAGCGGTGGTTTCGCTCTAAAAAGATCAGTGACAAAGTCGGAACATGCACTGCCTGCTGTTGACTTACTGCGGCCTCAACACCCTCGAAAGAAAAGATTCTTGGCAAAGTCAACAGCCCTGCCCTTCCACTCATGACGAGTGGGCCTTGGCTGTTCCTTCTGTGAGAGGCAGGGACATACAACAGCTGGTTGTCCTTCAGACGTTCCTGAACTTCCTCCTTCATGGCTCTTGAGTAGATGTCCTCATTCAACACTCCGAGCTCGTGCGGATGCCTCTAAATCACATGGAGACTCATTCCTTCCCTTTCATTAGGTTACATTAAGGGGTCTTACTACAGCAGCTACAACTAGTACCTCCGCCTTTCCACTGTTGCGGACACAACGCTACGTCACTCGGCCAAGAAGCGCGAAATTATCAGTGTCCAGAGAAAGCCGCGGCCTGTTTTTTTATTTACTTGCACCTTCTTACGCCACGAAGCGTACACCGAGCCCCTCCTATTTTTCTCTTTTGCCCCGCTTGCTCTAGCCTCTGTGTGTGTGGACAACTTATTGCGGTGGGCCCCGTCGGCCCCGTTCCCCGTGCGACCTTGAGGCGGAGACCATTAGCCGCTCTCTGTCTGTCCATTGTGAGACCGAAAGGGGGGACAGAGGGAAGGGTTACTAAAGGGCCACTTAAGTCGGCCCCGGCTTAAGAAGAAGTCAAACAAGTGAAATTAACGGCAAGCTAGAGGTGGAGGTGTTGCGACGAAAGTAAGATCAAAGAGGAAACATCCTAGAAACCGCTCTTTTTCCCCCCTTGCAGCGATTAAGCTGCCGACAGAGCGAAACCTTCTCTCCCTTTTTCTCGCACTGTCTTTTCCTCATCTCGTATTTGCATTCTCGTAAGGCGTTGTTTTAACCGGTCTGCTCGCTTCGCGGGGCGTGCATGTGACTCTGCTGGTTTAGCTCCCGACCTGCATTGTTCCACTTCGGTTCTCGCCAAGAAAGGAAAAGAAAAAAAACAATAGAAACCAGCTTGAGACACGTGGCGCGTGTGTTGAACAAAAGCGCGCATTCTTGGGGTCGGAGTTGGGCTGTTAGCTAGGAGACGCGCACAACCCAAACGTGTGCTTGCACTTCCCTCACCTTCCTAAACAATTGGCGTATCGACAGGACGGAACCACCTCTTCGGTTAGATCTGTCTTACGTGGATGCGTAGGTACGGCACTGCTGTCACGTGTGTGTGTGTGTGTGTGTGTGTGTGTGTGTGTGTGTGTGTGTGTGTGTGTGTGTGTGTGTGTGTGTGTGTGTGTGTGTGTGTGTGTGTGTGTGTGTGTGTGTGTGTGTGTGTGTGTGTGTGTGTGTGTGTGTGTGTGTGTGTGTGTGTGTGTGTGTGTGTGTGTGTGCTTGTGCTTGTGCTTGTGCATGTGTGCTTGTTATCTGCTACAAGTTTTTGCACGTGCAGTTAAATTGCGAGTTCGCTTACGTTGGGAAGGCCAGTGAACGAGCCAGCAAAATATATGTGGCTTTCTTTCCTCCGACGCTCGTTTCCTGTGAGGGAATTGAGTAACCCAAACGTAATTATTCTTCTCGCGCTGAAGGCCGTTCATTTCCCTATTCTGCATGCTCTGCGTGTTAATGTGATCCTACGGCTGGTGCCGGCGTTTTCCTCGAGCTGCTTTTTCCGTTAGCAGACCTGTAATATTTACAGCTAACCTATTTTTACTCTCTCGGGAGACGTAAAAAGTGATGAAAATTACAGACGAGCGATTTGTCGGTCTGCTATTTTCCGCCAGTTAGGAAAAAGAGTTGCAACGACACGCATTGCTCCTGACTGCTCCAAGAGTCGTTGAAACACATTGTATTCGTATTTATTGTCAGATTGACTCCTTTCCCGCTCACCGTTATGTTGGGCTGCTGATGTGCATGTACGGAACATTTTTTTTTGTGACAAAGTTGACTTGATATTTGGAATGCTAACAGATTTAATTATTTTGTTAATTATTGAATTCTTTAATTTGGTATCTTTCCGCATTAATTTTCTATCCCATATTTTGTATTCACCGCCACTAAAAAATTTTACAGCATTCTTTTGCTGGCAACTGAGGCACTTTTTGGGTTCAGTAGTTACCTGCACATATGACGAGGCACATGGTGCCAAGCGGGCAGACATGGAGGCATAGAAGTCCATGTGACAGATAACTCCCCCCGGTGCGTACGAAAGACTTATCAGAAACAAAAGGCGCTGTCTAAAAATTAACGCGACCAAACACGCGGCAGTGTAGTGTACGGGAAGCAACGAACGCCTAAAACTCTTTAATGTGCGATGTCAGTGCACTTTAAAGATTTCCAAGTATTTGCAATCATTCCGGAACCTTTCACTATAATATTATTCTTCCACTCGCTCCTTCAGCGTCTTCCTCATAGCGCGGTTGAGGTGTCGACCGAGAAGTGAGACGGCTGCTGCTTTCATTTCCTCAAAAACCAGATTTTTTTTTTACATCTTCGCCGATGATTTCACACAGCGGTGACCGGCCGTAGAGAAGCCGTTAATTTCGAAATATGTACTGTATTTTCCGCACTATAGTCCGGCTACTATGCATGTTTAAAGGTTGATATTTCATACACTATATAATTTTTAAAGATCACTTGTCTTATCCGAAGAATGCTAGCATGGCTGTCGAAGAAAAATGAACAGCTGCGATATTTTGCCCTGCTAAAGCACGTAGCGAAACTAGGCACTAAGCTTTGATATACAAGCAAATGCTGCTGGCGGCACCTAAAGCGCATACTTTTCAGTGTTTGGATTGCGAGCACATGACAAAAACCTCGATGAATAACGCCGGAGGCGTCGTAGTCCTTGAAGAATAGTTGCGATGGCTACAAGAAGCTGAACCAGGCTTTCCGGCAGCATTCGAGAACGGTGGAGTAAAGTGTGCATAAGCAGGAAAGTTGAACCGAACAGCGGAGAAAGAATTGGACGTCGATGAAAAAAAGTACTGGGCTGCTTCCCTCAAAGATCTGCATCTGCCGACTTGCACCGGCTGCGGGCTATAGTCCGGAAAACACGGTAAATGTACACCGAACTGCATGCCGAAACATGCGAGCCAAATGAAATATGTAGGAAGGGAAATACCCCTTTTAATAATAATAATAATTGGTTTTTGGGGAAAGGAAATGGCGCAGTATCTGTCTCATATATCGTTGGACACCTGAACCGCGCAGTAAGGGAAGGGATAAAGGAGGGAGTGAAAGAAGAAAGAGGTGCCGTAGTGGAGGGCTCCGGAATAATTTCGACCACCTGGGGATCTTTAACGTGCACTGACATCGCACAGCACACGGACGCCTTAGCGTTTTTCCTCCATAAAAACGCAGCCGCCGCGGTCGGGTTCGAGCCCGGGAACTCCGGATCAGTAGTCGAGCGCCCTAACCACTGAGCCACCGCGGCGGGTCAAATACCCCTTTTGTACATCTAGAATTTTCGCTCGAACGTAAATGGTGCCGGCAATGCTGTCCCATCAATCAACTAAAATCTATAATTGGCTTAGAATTGCTTTGTTAGCAGGCCAGATCAACAGCAATTCTCGCTTGAACCCTCCTTCTATGTTTCATAAGAGCAAAGTTCTCAGGTAGGCCGTGCGAGTGAAATTGACCGTATACCTCAGACAACAAGCCTTTGCTTAGTCCACAACGTCCACGCATAATGAGACACTTCAACTGTTTCGCTCTGTGCGGGCACTCAGAGGGGGCCATGAGAGACAGGAAGGGTTGAAAAAGGGGAGAGAGAAAGACGCGCCGGTTGAATTCATCGTAAGGTGCGTACAACGTGGCAAGTCCGAGTGCCCGCAGGCAAGCCCGCCTTTTCCCACGATGAATCTTCGCGTTCGTGCGATGCATTATCAACAGCGCTGGCTACATTTCATTATTATTCTTTCCTTTTAGAGAATACGCGCGTCGCATATACCGTTCTCATTCAGCGCCTCGGCCTAAGCGGTAGGCAAAATGCGTGCGCGGCACAATAAACGTCATCGCGCAGACATCGTAAAAGGCGTGTGGTACTCTCTGCACGTAATACTACTGTACACATTGCGTCGTACAGGCCTCTGCTGAAATAACGGCCGAGAGAAGATTACTATGCAGGCGGAGGACGTTTTCATCCGAGTCTGCAAAATTTTATACTAAACGAGCATTTATTATATGTAGTAGTAAGTGGTTTATTAAAATAAAAAAAGGAAGGAAACGATTTTTGCTAGCCCCGGCATCTGTCATCGATACTGAAGCACCTGAGCTGGGGCAGCGGAAATAAAGGATATTATATGTCCCAAAACTACATTTGGTCTGATTTGTGATCAAGTGGCCGAATACAGAAAGATTTCAGCCATTCACTGGAGTCACTTTTTTTGCGTGGTTTGGTGTAGTGTGGAAAGACTGGGCTGCAGATCGTTTGGCCGATTCTCACAGATCATGAATGGCAGTTTAGCAATATACCTAAAGCGAAAAGTATATAACAGCTGTGTTTTGGGCAGAAACGAAATGGGTTCGACTTAAACTGAGGACAATGCAGCGAGCCATGGAAAGGAAAACGATAGGTGCAACGTTAAAGGACAGGAAGAAGGTAGAGTGGGTCAGATAACAAACGCGGGGCTAATGACAAGCTAGTCGAAATCAAGGAAAGAAATGGCCTGGGGCGGGGCACGTGATGCGGAGGCTAGATAACCGATGGTCGTCAAGGGTAACCGAGTGGATTCCAAGAGAAGGCAAGCGTAGCAGGAGGCGGCAGAAGGTTAGGTGGGCAGGTGAGATAAAGATGTTTGCGGGGATAAGGTGGCCGCAGTTGGCACAGGACAGGGTTAATTGGAGAGATATGGGAGAGACTTTTGTCCTGCGTGGTGCTATTAGAGACAACGCGGCGGCCAGCAACCCTTTGACCATCTTTAGTGTATGCCCCTCTCTGCTTCCATTTCTTTTTTTTTGCTTACCCATCTAGGCTTCCTCTTCTCTCCTTTTACCGCAATTTAGAAACACATTGTCGGGCGATGTCAACGAGATTGTTTGTTATTTTATTTTATTTTTGTGTTACAACACTGAAGGACCAGCCGAGAAGTCTTTCGTGTGTGTTGCGCAAAAAAATACGACCAAGCAACGCGAGGAGTAAACGTAAACGCAACAGCACGGTTCAGAGAAAGCAAAAGTGCGGATATGTCACTGTTATTCATTAGAAGAAATACCCATGGTTGCAATGCAATAACCCAGCTTGCAGAATTTAATTGCTTGACAAAGTTACCCTCCTTGTCAACGAAACAGCACTCTTCCGAGGAACAATAAATTCAAATATAGTACTACAGGTCACTTACAGTGGCATATTTTACATTTGCCATATTTACAGTGTCCTATCTACCTATGATTCATTATGAGCATCTCCCCCCCCCCCCCCCCCCCTCCTTATAAACTCTTTTTTGTTTACCTGGGCGCCTTCCAAGTATTACTAAACGTCATATGGCTTCAAAGATATTCAGTGCACTTCGTGTGAAGCGCGAAGTGCCCTGACTCACTCGCTGTCAACAGCCACGGGATTTTCCGGTCTTCTTTGGCGCAAAGGGCACGGCGCAGTCCACATCAATGCGGCTGCTATCTCTGGCATTCTCCGTCTAATGCAGGAGCATAGATAGCGCCTCACGGTGTCTGTCTCTGTGCGTGGCCGTCGGTATATAGCGTCCGCTCCCACAGAATAGACGGCGGCTCACAGCTGGGCTGCCTGGCTCGCGTAGACTATGCGCATTGTAATGGCGAAGGGCGCCGAATGAGCGAGAAAGATTATAACGACGAAGGAGATTAACATTAAAGCATTCGAACGCTCGCGTATCCTTTTTTTATCCTTCAGTGTGGCGCAGCTGACAGGATCATGCGGGATATGTGACCATCTCTTGAAACGCCGTCTTTAATCTGCTACGTCGTTTCTCCACTCAACTTAACCAGAGCCTTTCGTCTTTACAATTCGCCCAAGCTGCTTAACTAGATATTAGAATTAGGGCTATATTAACTCTGAACCACTTTCCGCGGAATCAACTTGGTAGCCGTCACGTCAGTAGTTCGAGTGCGATTTTATTTCCGCGTATATATGGAAGAAAAAAGTTAGAAGAAAAAAAAAGCTTAGTAAACCAATAGCGGAATTTTATTCTTTTTTTCTCTTTCGTAACATTCTTAATTTATCGTGATTTTGGTATAGCCGGTTAGCCAGCCTTTGCCATCTCCATTTAGTAATCGTCAGTAAGAATAACGAGGAAAGCAAGGAGTAGATATTTCATGCCTGTGTAGCTCTCTGGATTTGCCATTATCGCATAAAAAGCGCAAGGTGTGTATTTATACAGCTGGTGTCTATGCACTGTTAACAAAGCTTCTGCCGATATGCTAGGATTGCCGGAGTGCTGCCCTACATTTCCGAATTCCTTTGATATAGTTATCGCTCTCAGAACATCGTAAAACTCCGTGTTCCTCACGTTCCGTAATTTTATATTTCAGCGAGAGGCCCTGTAGGAAGACTCACAAGAGCGCAGCAGATGTGTTCCTGAGCATAATCTTACAACGTAATGTCTGCTCTGTCGCGGTATTTACTGCAGCGAGGATAAATACTTGAAAGCGTGTTTGTGACACAGGGCTCATTTTGTCTTTTGTCTGAAGTCAAGTGCAGCACAAAAAGTTATATTTATCTCTTTCTTGCGGCAGGAGGTGACAGCGAAAACTGCAACACTCGCGACCACTCGAGAGCAATCACATGGGTTAACAAGGCCTAACAAGGGTCAACATGACCACATTAAAGAAAAAAAAAATCCAGCACTAACAGAACCACGCATTATGTGCCTTGCAAAGGGGAAAAGAATTAGGATCAAGATTTTTACGCAGTCGGCGAAAGCGACTGAAGCGCTTTTAGTGCAAGCTTAGCGCGCGTTCACCATAAATTGCATGCATGTGTCTCACACAGCTGTCCATGTAACGCAGCACCTAGCGGCGAACGACTAATGCTTGGGATCCTGTCAGAACTTGTCGTGAGTAACTTATTTCCTCGATGACGGCACCCAAAGCAGCGCCACATTGATGTTGTCTATGTTGGAGTCCACTCCTTAAACTCCAGCCGTGTATTCATCATCTGTTTCGTTCGTTCATTTCTTGGTCTTATCTTCGCGATAACACCGCCGCACCTTGCGGCTGTAGTCACTTGTGTACGTCGTTGACGCAAGGCGACAAAACATGACATTTTCGCTTTCAAAATGACGAAAGCGCAACAGGAGAACGAAGAAAAGCGTTAGGTTTCCCCGCAATCCGATCCAAAAGCCACTCGCAGACCTCAGTCTCTGCAGTTGCCAACGCACGTGATACGAGCATTGAATGCCGCGTATAGAGATACCGCGGTGCGGCAGGCGGAGCGTCATGCGTTCAAAGGTATAGGAGACCAAATGCCGCAAGAAAATAGGTAACACACTTTGTAACTCTCACTCACCCTATTGTCGAACCTTTCTGCCAAGTCATGATGATGTTGAAGAACATTCCGCGCCAAAGAGCGCTCGCGAGCTTCTCTTACAAACGTTTGACTGCTCTGCAGATACGCTGCATAACATAGGTCAATCAATAACCTGACACCCAGAGGGCAGCACTATGCAGAAACCGTTTTTATCACTCGCCTGCCACATCGGCGAGTTCTCGATAAAGTCAAAGAACCGCCACCACCATTAGCCAGCGTGTTTAAATATCAGAAATGATTTCATCATCTGGGCGGCTATAGCGATTACAGTAAAAAAGAAAGTACAGTAGATTAGTTAGTGAATAATCTGGATACAGGCATTTTCTAACCACATTTTATTGAGTACGCTCTTCTTATGTAGCAAATACGTTGTTGAACACATTGTTTCATGGCGACGCAGACTGATATCTAAACAAGCATGCTTCATGTTTGAATGTCATTACGTGGCTTAATCTTGTTTAGGTGTTCAACTCTATTTAAGCCGTCACACAAGTCTTGCGTCTAAAAGTGTTATGACGTTAACATTTCGAACTGTTGTGCTATTGGGCAAAATTCATATTTTAAACAGGATTGTGTAGGGCAATGTGCAGCAGCAGATGTGAAAGTGATAAACAATATATGCCAGCCGATATACGAGAAAAAATTGTGACAATATGCGCACTTGGATATAGGGAAAGCGCATGCAGTTATATCTGCAGGAAAATTAAGCGATAAAACAAGCGATAAGAACGAAAAAGCTTTTCCATCGGTCTTCACAAGTTTACATAGTAGATGACTTTTTGAGGTGTGCTGAAAACTGAAGTGTGATTATTGAATATATCTTTCATGGAACTTTGTAGTAACCGCCGTTTAAAGCTTTACTTCATTCTATTTTACTAATTCGAACTTAAAAAAAAATAACTGTGCCCTCAAGCACGCTGATCTGTAAATTATTGCCGCCATTTCCTTCCAATATTTTTTTTTTACAAGCTCCATGTCTGTTCAGCTCACGTGAAGTGTAATTTTAGCGGGAGCTCAGACATTTGAGAAGTTCCTGTTAGGCGAGCCTTTGCGGATGTCGTTAGGTAAGCGAAACGGACGAAGGGAAAACATTACTGCTCCGGCGCTTTCGCAAGCGCTTCTCCGGAAGACTTAGCTCTTCATATCTCCAGAGAACAAAATGACGAAACATCAGTCCCGGGTTCGAACCCGACCGCGGCGGCTGCGTTTTTATGGAGGCAAAACGCTAAGGCGCCCGTGTGCTGTGCGATGTCAGTGCACGTTAAAGATCCCCAGGTGGTCGAAATTATTCCGGAGCCCTTCACTACGGCACCTCATTCTTCCTTTCTTCTTTCACTCCCTCCTTTATCCCTTCCCTTACGCCGCGGTTCAGGTGTCCCAACGATATATGAGACAGATACTGCGCCAGTTCCTTTCCCCGAAAACCAATTAATAATAATAATAAAACATCAGCGCATAAAGTCACTCACGTGTTGTAGGTACCGCGAGCCATGGTGGCTGCTGGTCTCGTGCGGCTCCCACGACGTGGGCTTTACGAAGATGCTCTCCTATGAAGCTCCGCTCGCACCATCACAGGTCACAGAACCCGGCTACACCGTTACGGTGCGACAGCACCGAGGCAACCCGCACATAGGACGCCCTGCCCACCCTTTCCTGACGTCGCGCGACTAACAGTCTTCTAGAAGGAGGGGGAAAACCTGCAGCGCGGGGCTGGGTAAAATCGTGATTGATCAAGAGGTGCACGCTGGCTTCGTGGGCCGCCAGCAGTTTCTGATACGTCGCTTTCAAGTGTCGCCCTGCTCGGCGTTATCGTCGCCCGGCCCTCAACAAACTTCCCAACGCCGATAAAGAGACCCCTCCTTGCTTTCTGCGACTATGCTACATACGACCTTATGGGGAGCAAACACGAAAGAAAACACCTGCAGCGTGAGCTGCATTCACGTAGACGTGCATCCCAGAAACCATTTATCCGGTCACCGACGTCCCAAGGGTGGACGTCATCATCAGTTCGCGATGTCAATTCTCGGCCTACGGTGGGCGTAAATGTATATTATGAGCTTTATTAGCCAATACAGAACACACCGGCGACTCTTGAGAAGGACACCGCCCTGCATGCCCCTCCACTGCTGCCACTTCTTGGCCCCTGTGCACGGTGGGGAGTCTGGCAACTTATCTTTCCATTTCTTGACCTGAAACTACTGTAGAGCCAATGGCTTACGGAGCAACATCGCAGGGCAGGACTTGTCGCTGCAGTCTTACGGCAGCTGTCGTTCTAGGGTGCCAGCTGGGTGAAATGTACGGGCTGCAATTTACAGAGACCGTCATTTACAGAGAAGGCCTGCGATTAAAGAGACCGTCGTGCTTTTAGAAATACCTTCGCGCTTGAAATACGCCTGTTAGTCATGTGCGCTCATCGATGTTTCTTGCTGGCGCCTCATTGGCATAGACCCTTCATGCTGGCAAATCACAATTTTTGGAATATGGACTGGATGCTTGATAAGAACTGTGCAGTCAAAGTCCTGCTAGCCTCCACTCTGTATTGCTGGCACCAGAAAACTCATGTAGTGGCACTTAACTGCTCTTCTATCTGGTTAGTTTGAAAACGTCCATTCAACAGCAGTCCTGAGATGTATTTAACAGCAAAATTCTGGCAACAAAGTCCGAACGAGCATTTCCGAGCGCCGATCCATCTTAGACTATAATTCGCGGCGCTGCCACAGCGCGGCGTCAATTTCGTGAAAATCAGCAGTGCGGTTTTTGAGCTCTTTCATAAATTTGAACGCAGAGAAAGGACACAGGTTTGATAGAGCTCGCTACAAAAGATAGCACGGAGATGGAGTCAGCGAGTTCAGCAAAGCAATGCGAGAAAGCCAACTATAGCCGCTTGTCAACATGCCCCGCTGCTCTTTACCCTAAAGAAAAATTTTTTTTTTTTTTGAGGAAAGGAAAGGCACAGGAACTTTCACCCTTCCTGGTGGATTTCTCAACCACGTCGTGCGGGAAGGGATGGAGGAGGAGGTGTTTGGGAGAGAGAAAGAGAGAGAGAAAAAATACCTTTATTTGGACGGACAGTTATATAGGGCCGGGTTACATTGCCCTACTAGATGGCCAGCAGGTCAAGCCTACTAGCGGCCTCATAGACGCGCTAAACGATCCGGTCTTGTATGTCCGGGTCCGAGCTGCGACATCTGTGAGAAGGGAGAGAGACAGTTGGCGCAGTGGAGGGTGGCGGTGGTAATAACTTTATTTTGTACGAAATTTTAGATGACGGAGCGTGAGTGGTGTCCTCTGTCCAAGACTCCATTCAATGCGGCTGCCGCTCGGGCACTGATGACCAGGTTCCTCTGGTCATCGAGCTCCGTGCTGGACAGTACCTCCTCCCACTGCTCATTTGTAGGGTTTCGTATTTTCGGTATTGCTTGTTTTTTTTTCTGACATGCCCAAACTGTGTAATATAAACTTCGCCGCAGAACGGGTATGCGTCTGATGTATCGTTGGATGTATCTTGTACATTAAGCTAAGGTGAGGATGTGTTTGTCTGCAAGCGTCTGATGGTAATTCATTTCGTCAATGGATTGTCTGGTTGTGGGTATTTCACTCCGGAATATTTTCCTCCATCCGGATATCTTTAACGTGCACCGACATCGCACAGCACACGGGCTCTCTGAGCAGCTTTATTAAGAGGGAAGAAAGGTGATGCTAGGCTACGAGGAAAGAAAAGGCACGGTAACTGTCCCGGGGCGCCGTGAAGAAAGGGATGAAAGTGAGCGAGGAAGCAGAGCACAGTACCGTACTGTCGCAGTTCACCATCGTCTTAGGTGATGATTTGATTTTAGTGGCGCGAGGGCGCAAACAGTGCCACGGCTAACGTGTTTGGTCTTCACGAGGTGGGATCAAGGATCCATCTCTCCAGGGATTTCACGCTGGAGAAATCGAGCGTCATGCAAGGAGAAATCTTGCATGTACACTCATGGGCAAATCCAGCGGGCGGCCGGAGGCATTCGGGATTGAACCTCTGGCCTGCCATATAGGAGGCAGGTGCTAAAACTAATATATAGGCTATCGCTTGGGTGCCTACTTCTGCGTTCTGCCCACTGCTGACTTTTTTTTTCGCGAACCCAGGAAGAATCTGCGGATATATATCACAGGTGGCGAAGTCAGCTAGCCACCGTCAAATCAATCAGTACCTACGGAAGAGCAATACCCAGCAGAACTACGACTGACAAAATCTTCAGCGACCAAGAAACTCTAACCGGGCAACAATCTCTAAAAACAGAAGCGACGAAAAGAAGACAAACAAAATGAAGAGAAAATTGTTTTCAGACCCTAGTCGCTTTCTCAGGTCTGTGAGTCGAAGTCCTTAACGCACATGTGAGAGATATGGGCAACGAGAAGTGACCAACAGTATTGGGGAGGAGGAGCGGCCCAGCTCTCCCTAGAATAGGGTACCTGGGCGGGTAGGGATCCTCGTTGGAGGCAGTGAAAGAGAGAGCGCGATTCCTGGGTCCGCTCCTTCGGCTGGGGTCACTTGTGGTGGATTCTGCACGTTACCACGTGACCAGGCACGTGACCAAGCAAATAAATGTAAAATTTCTTTAATAAAGACTTTTAGATCGCGAGGCTAGCACGCTATCGATAGGCCACAAAACCGCGTTGCTTCTGTGCGAACATAGGTGAACCTAGTATTTCCTTAGGACTGTATGCTTATGAGTAGGTGAGTCATTAGAAAGGAAGAGGAAAATTAAGTGAAAATTAAAATAAAAAACAACGCTCTCGCATTCAAAGCATTCAAGCTCGCCCCCGTCTGCCCACTGATGTCATCGGAGAAGGGGACGCGGGGTGAGTTGTGTCGTCCTAAAGCCGATTGAAAGCTACTGCGAGCAGCGATTTTTAAAAATAATTATAAATTATAAGGTGCACGCAGAGCTTTCAAATTTGACTCGAATACCCACAAAGAGCACCTCTACTGATCTGTTGCACTAGACAATGTCAATAGAGTAAATTGCGGGGCTAGTTGGTTCATAATGCATAGGTGGTGGAACCAGCGAAACTGACGCAGGACAGGAACAAGGAGGAACACACATAACACCGCTGGACTTGCAACTGATTTATTCCGATGAATTGAGCCACATTTATACATCATTTTTTTTTATCTTCAGTTTTTGTCTTCGTAAAGTTTTCCTTCACCTTCTGCAGAGTGTGCGCTTGCGCAAGAATGATGTATAAATGTGGCTCGATTCATCGGAATAAATCAGTTGCAAGTCCAGCGGTGTTGTGTGTGTGCCTCCTTCTTCTTGTCCTGCGTCAGTTTTGCTGGTTCCACCATCTCAGAGTCCATTTCAGAGTCCCTTTAAATCTGCTGCCATGGGTCAGTTGTCCTGGCGATAGTACAGTTAGTTCTGCGCCCTGTGTGTCTCGTCCTCCCTTCGCCCGTCGTCTGCCAGCGCTACAGTGTTCAGGGTAGTACAGTCTTTGTCAAAACTGCACAGCCCAAGCGGTTTCCTTCTGAGCCATGCAGCATGGCTCGTTTTGCATCTTCAGCGACACTAATCTCACAAACAGGGGGCAACTCGCGTACTCGACCCTCTCAAACCTAGGACTGCCAAATATGCTAAAGAATCCCGCTACGTGGCTTGGAAGCAAACCCCTTGGGCTGTAGATTTGTGACAAATACTGTACATCGGATGCATTTCGACTGTGACGCGTTAGGGTGGATTACCTTGTCAGAGAGGTCACCTTTTTTTGCAGCATGACATATTTTTTGTGGTTGAGGCCTCGCGTAACTATACTGGTGCGAGCTCCGTGCACAACAATAGACGTTTTTACCATACCGGAGATGTAATAGCGGAGAACCGTCCGGCAAACCGACTACTTAATAGGTCTCCGGTACGCTACCAGAGACGTACTAGCGGAGACGTATACCTTTTTACCGGACCCCTCCTGCACATGCACAGTGGCTCCCCCATGACCCCAACAGTGCCAGTGCGCATGCGCACGAGGGGTCCTGTAAAAAGGCATACGTCTCCGCTAGTACATCTCCGGTATGCTAAAAACGTCTAGCAGCGGAGAAACAAGTCAGCTGTCGGTAAAGGCGTGGTAGAGGCATAACAGGTCACAGATTCGCCAGATCTGTACTGGGAAGTAAGCAAGAATGACACTCGGCCAGTAGAAGGAACGTCACCGACCTGCGATTTTCTAATAGCGTTGCAATAGCGCACCTAGAGAGGAAACTCGGGGAAGTGATAAAGCCCTTGACAAGGTTCCCGAGCAAACGTGCGACCTTCTATTTTGCTACACAAGCAACGAGGTGTGACATTTTACGAAGGTCACGAGCAAACCCGGTGGGCGTTCGGATTGCGCACGAATGCGGTAAATACACGGGAGTTGGGAGTATCCAAAATTTACACGCCTGACCGCTTGCCCTGGGGTCCGCCGGTTGCCTTTTTTCTTATCTGCGAGGGCACTTGGCTCAGGGCGCAACAGATAAGCCAGCACCTGGCGAACAATATGAACGACCTCAAACAATAGCGCGTGCACAAGTCGATCTGTCTGCTTAATTTTTTTTCTTCGTACGTACTTGTCTGGTGTGTGTGCTTTCTTTGCGACTGCCGATAACGAAGAATAGCTGACCACAAGGACTTCGAACCACGAAGCCATCTCGCGATGGAGGGACAGCAGCGTTGAATGCATAGGTGGTTGCTGTCGGGGCTATCAGCACGTGCGTATCGCAATGCGCAGAGGTTTTACGGGACAGGTCGCCTGTTTTCGAAATCCAGCTGCTTGTCGCATTCGACAATCTTTTATTTTCTTAAGATATCGAATTCCTCGTACTTCCTGTTCCTCATGTGGGAGCAGTTTGCCCTGCTTCGATAAAGATGTTTCAGCGCAAAATGCACAAATATGCTTGTTCCTATATGAAACGCGAGGGGCGAATGAAGCACGAAGAGCAAAACGAGAATATTCTAGTTCGGGTCGATTAAACATCTGGTGAGTTAACTGTCACTTCCGTATTCGATGGTCGCTCTTCGAGTATGATAACAAATATCGCTTGTACTTGTTCTGCGTCCTTTAGTTATTATACTTTCGGCTTTATTTTCGCGTTTGAATTTTCCCGCCCACGTTATTTTTTTTTTTTTGTCCTTGATGGTACACTCCAGTCGTTCTGCTGAAAAGCTTGGCTCATGTACTTGCAGAAGGACCTGCCGGAGACGTAGCGATAAGTTGATATGTCTCTATGTGCGCATATATGAGATGTCTGAAATGGACTGATATGGCGTCGCTGTTATCTGTCACAGAAAACTAAATTAGCGTTAGCCAAGCTTTTTTTTTTGCATGCACTGTCGTGATAAAGCGTGCAACAATTTCTTTATCCTTTTATGCTCTTGGGTCTTAACAAATTTTTGGGAAATTCTAAATGTTCAGACAAAAAAAAAACAGATATAGAAAAGAGCAACAGTTGATTATGTGCATCCCCCGCCACGTCTGGGTTTTTGCTGGCTCAGCTTACTGATAAGCTGATACCACAACTTTCAAGTGCTATAGAGGCGAAATCAAGCGAAAAAAAGGCTGGACTTGGCGCGCTTCGTATGTGCTTTGGAATTTGGATGCTGATGCTTACGCATGATCGTGTATCGACAGGGAGTCATATGATGGCAAGGTGAGACTCGGAAATTGTTCCCCAGCTACGAATACTCGCACTTTATAATGATTATCGTTGTCATATATTATAGCCTGTTGTTTGCAAGATGGCGTAATTCTTAATTGTCACATCGATAGAGGTAGATTCTGGAACTGCAAGCATTTGTCGAACTTCGCGGCAGAGCTAGGCTCAAGCGCGTTGTTTTTGCGTTCTTGATTACTGATGTATAATGATTTGACTACCGTCTACCGCATACAATATGGACAAAATTCCTTCTATATATTTCTTAACGTTGAATTTATACGGCACACGTTTTAATTTTCCAGACATGCGTAACGCGAGTATGGCGTGCAAACGATCAGACATCGTTTGCACTCTATCGAAATGTCCTCGATCTGCAATTGCAGTTCTTGCAGAGCTGTGTTCATTTCCTTCTTTTCTGGCAGTCCATATACAGGGTGTCCCAGCAAACTTTAGCCAGGGTTTAAAAATATGCCTCCGCAGTCTAAGATGATGCGACCAATTGCATGTTTCTGACTGCTGTATGGAGCAACTCACACTTTTTTGTGTTGCGCTTAATCGCATAATTAGTCGGGATTAATTAACCAACTTCGCAAATCAATGTAAATGGGCGAAAAAGTCCAATGAGAAAGTTGTAGAGCGGTCCGCGAAACGTCCAACTGAACAGTTTCTCTCTATCTAACGTATCGGCTTTTTTTCACTCTCTGCAGATGCCCGCGAAACACAAAAATACCACGTGACATGCTCGCTTGCGCGCCGCGATTGCAGTGGTCTCAAACGTTCCGTGCAGGAACGAGCAGATCATTTAACCCGTTGTGCTGCGGTTTAAAAAGTTGAAAGGGCTGCGACGCAGGCGCTAGCTGTGCGATTTACGCGAGCGCAAGCGATAAGGACTCTGTCTGCTTGTTGGTATCAAGCGCCGCAAGAGAAGCATACCGCTGGCCTATATCGCACAGCCAGCTGCTGCGTCGCTGCCCTGTCACCTTTTAAGCAGCACCACATCGGGCTAAATGATCTGCTCGTTCCTGTACGAAACGTTTGAGACCACTGCAATCGCGGCGCGCAAGCGGCCATGTCACGTGGTATTTTTTTGGGTATTTCGCGGGCATCTGCAATAAGTGAGAAAAAGCCGATACTTAATAGATGGAAAGTTGGAAACTGTTCAGTTGGACGTTTCTCGGACCGCTCTACAACTTTTTCTTTGGACTTCTTCGCCTATCTTCGTTGCTTGCGAAGTTGGTTAATTATTCTCGGCTAATTACATATGCACTTAAGCGCAATACAAAAAATAGTGTGACTTACTATACATACATTAGCGAGCAGCATGCATATTTGGTCGCGTCGTCTTAGAGGGCCTCGGCGTATTTTAGAACCTTGACTAAAGTTAGCTGGGACACCCTGTATATCTTGGTGCACCTGCAAGAATGACAGTTATGGAAAACAAACTAGGTCAGAAAAGTATAGCTTGAACATGAAACTGTGGAGGGTAGTAAAGCATACGAATGGGGCACAGCTCGCTATGTCTCAGTGATTCTTTAGGAGTCCGGCTAGCCATCTAAGATATTCTTTACTCTTTTCCCTCTCAATTTGTTTATAAACTCTTTTTACATCCGTCACTGTCCATTACCGTTTTCTTTTTTATTTTACACTAACGCGTGCAATGATGCGACGGCTAATTAGGCTTGCACAGCTACATACTGTAATCTACTACATTGAGTGTGATGTTATAGAGTACTGTTTTGTTTATGGGGGTTTAACGTCCCGAAGCGACTCAGGCTATGAGAGACGCCGTAGTGAAGGGCTCCGGAAATTTCTACCAGCCAGGGTTCTTTAACGTGCACTGACATCGCACAGTACACGGGCCTCTAGAATTTCTCCTCCATCAAAATTCGACCGCCGCGGCCGGGATAGAACCCGCGTCTTTCGGGCCAGTAGCCGAGCGCCATAACCACTCAGCCACCGCGGCTGCTATAGAGTGCTGTTTCTGGTACCGTGCCAAGCTCAAGCGGCCAAGTTTCCGTGGGAAGGCATTCGAGGACGGGAGACTGCTTCACATATGTCGCAAAGTCGACATTCATCAGTATTCTTGGCACGCACGGATCCTTCGTTGCCTGCGATGAGCACATCTGCGCCTCTTTCTCTTCAAGGCCACTATCTGAAACTCAATGCCCTTTCACGTGGTCGAAATTTCCGCGGAAATCCATTGAGAAATGCTTGTTGCGAAGCAAGCCTGCTAGAAAGCTCGCTTGCAATCTCTTTCCGAAGAGTACCCATCACTATTCTAGATCGTGTGCAGGTCGAAAACGCTTGCCCTAATTCTACATCCCTTTATCACGGCGGTAACTTTAAACCAAATGACTTGCTTTCTACCGCTTGCTTGAACGTAAGGACGTCTTCTTCGTGTGGTCTTGATTTCGATGCTATCAATGCGGAAAGCTGGGCTAGTTGGTATGTCATCATTAATTAAAAGACTAGCGCATAAAACTGGGACGCAGACTGAGAAGAAGACAGGACGAGCGCTAAACATTTAGCGCTCGTCCTGTCTTCTTCTGTGTCTGCGTCCCAGTTTTATGCGCTAGTCTTTTAATTAATAAAACTTGATTTCGATGTCTGTGAGACGTTTCGGCACAGCGCAAGACAAGCGTCTTGAAACAGCTGCAAATGGCTGCACACTCCTTGCGATGTACCAAAGCGCTTCACAGATGTTGACAGTAACGCTTTTTTCTCAAAGTGTGTAGTTATGTAGCTGCTTCAAGAGATTTTGTAGGCCTCTGTGCGTTGCCTGATATGGCTAGGTACGTGCTGTTTGCGACAGTAGTAGTGCACGCGTGAACATTGTGCACCTCATGGCGTACTATTCCCCGTAGTTCAAGGATTGACGGATGGTAGCGGGCCACGTATCAAGATTCTTGCTGAGGCGGTTCGGTGTGAGTTGTTTCTCTTCTTGAGAAAGTTCATAAATCTAAGCAGTTTATTTGACTGCCGCAAGTGATACGACAATCAGCTATAACTTTCAAAATTTGCGCCAATCTTAATATCTGTTGGTTTGTAGCAGCGCTTCGCGGTTGGCCCACGCGTTCGCTCCACCGCATCGCCTTTGGCTGTCGCGAATGGCCAGCTCATAAACTGCGGGTGCGAACATTAATAAAATCGGCAAACCTTCAACTCGAACCACGTATCGTATGGTGGTCATCAAGTCGCCGCGTGGCTCTTTCTGCCTAAAACTGTCTCAAAGGTAACTTCTGCCGTAGTAATGCCTTAAAGGGATCACGACATGGCTTACCAACAAATCGTGGTTTTACGTTGCAGCTACTATAATCGGATACAACTCAAGCACGAAGCAGCAAATGCCCCTCAGAGGAACCACTCCTGCCAATGGGATCTGCCGATTCCCCCACTGACCGATTATTGCCCTCTACCCACCGACCGATTTATTTTGACTGCAAGTGTGAAATCGCTTGGGGTGACAGGTGAATGGAGAATAAACACGGCTTAATTGGATTGTCCGCGGCGTCATGAAAATCGGTTAACGCCATTGGCTGCGGGGCCTCCTTTGAGGAGCATCTGCCGCTTAGTTCTCGAGTTGTATCCGACAGTACCCCCGACATTATTATTATTTAAAAAATCAAGTAGGACTCTACTCGCGCATTTGAGCTTGATATTGCAATTAGAACTTATCGGCTCTAAGGTGTTGCTCTAAGCGCCTCTTCATGGCAGCGACGGCCATGTTGAAGCAACCTGAGTGACATCATGACCCGACAGCGGCGCCGTCGTCTGCGGCAAAACAGCGTGTGCGCGTGCGGAGCAGACTGCGAGCTACTCGAGTCCGACCGTGGCACATTGTGGTGGAGTCGCCGAGATAGGTCAGTAGCTAGGCAGAAAAGAGTGAGGCCTTTGTCCCCTTCTCGTGGGCTGTGGGCTTCTCAGCGCAGCCTCTCCAATTTCCCCTTTCACCCTTCCGCACTTCTAGTCTGAACTGCAAATAAAACCCACTTCCCTACGCGCAGTTGTCTAGTTCAGTCGCGAGCAAGCACGTTACCGTCAGCTTAAGTCATGAAGAAACTTAAGTAGTCAATGAGCTCATGTTTTGCCAAGTTGTCCCAAGATGTATAGTTAACAATATGCAGTAAAAGCTTGAGTCTGAAAGTGTCATTACCCCGGCCAGACGGAGAACACCGTTTGCACGTTCCAAAGGGGTGTGGCGAGAAGGGTAGGTTGTTGCCACGATATGCGCTAGCGAATAGGTGTCTTGAAATTCCGCTCATGCATTGGCCGCGAGTTTTCCTAGAGATATGGGATATATTTCTACTCAGCTGGCGTACTTCCTTGTTGTCGAAGCGGGTCTGTTAACCTCCTCTGAGGTTTTGTTGTCCGCAAATCAAGCTCCGTGTATCGTGGCGTTACGCTGTGAAAAATGCAGCGTTCTTCTAAGGGTTTAATAGATCGATCGATGATGGACAAAGGGGACAGAAAGAAGTTTCATGGCGCTCATAAAAAAAAAGAGAGAGAGAAGACGCGCCAGATGCAGTTTTATTTTGTTTTATGTAGTATTCTCAAAAATATAAAGAATTTTAATTCTTCAAATAACTGTCCTAGCGCACAGTCGGCACAGTTTTGGTCTAATTTGTTGTTGCCTCAGAAGCGATGGCACCCACGGAGGTGTATAGGCCAGGATTTGGTGCAGATCTAAACAGGAGAAAGTCATCCAGGCTTATCTCAAGCGGGTCATAATAATAATAATTGGTTTTGGGGGGAAAGGAAATGGCGCAGTATCTGTCTCATATATCGTTGGACACCTGAACCGCGCCGCAAGGGAAGGGATAAAGGAGGGAGTGAAAGAAGAAAGAGGTGCCGTAGTGGAGGGCTCCGGAATAATTTCGACCACCTGGGGATCTTTAACGTGCACTGACATCGCACAGCACACGGGCGCCTTAGCGTTTTTCCTCCATAAAAACGCAGCCGCCGCTGTCGGGTTAGAACCCGAATACTCCGCATATGTAAGCGAGCGCCCTAACCACTGAGCCATCGCGGCGCGGTGGTCATAAATAAAAATTGACGATTCCGGGAAAACGAATTTTGAGAGAATTTGAGAAGATTGGAATGAAATTCGAGGAAACAAAGAGGGGACGGATAAAATAAATTAATTAAAGTAATAATCATAAATAAATAAATTTTGAGAGAAAAGTGTAGGGATTTTACTACAGTAAAAAGAAGCATTTTTTTCTTAAAAAGTGAAACCGAAACAAAGGTCACTGTTTTTAGCGTTTATTGTAGGATCTGTTGTTTTGTGTATTGTTGCATTTTTACGCAGTGATTTGTGAGTGGTGCAGCGCTCCAACGCCAGTAATTAATTTGCAGTTGCCCTCACCTCAGTTTTTTCCCGATGAACCAAGCCACAATCAAATAAAAAGAAGAGCGCACACGTTTGCCCCTTGTCGTCTTTGCCAGCTGGACGTGAGCCAAAATAAGCTGGAATATGTTGCGGTAACATCGGCCAAAAAATTATTCATATGCAAAAAAAATAATAACCTGGAGTTACGACCGCGCCCTTCAAGGACCTCGCAAATCTTCAACTTCATCGCACATTTTTCTTATTGAGCGCAGCGCTGGACGGAAGTCGAAATGAAAACAGCGCGGCACGGTTGTCATAATCGGCGCGCGTCGGAAGAATGGTGTCGTAAGGAGTGAGATCGTCTATCTCTCCGATTCCTGTTTGGCAGAAGCGGAATGATCCGTCGGTGAGGGCCCCTGACACGGACTTCACGTGATCTCAGCTGTCTGTGTGTCTACTACGCCGGCGGTGAGAGTGGAGCCTCGTGTGTTGTTGCTGCCCGGCCGCCCTTCGTGGACGCAGCAGCACGCCAAGGTGAGGCTGTGCGTAAACAGCGGCTGGGCGCCGCTGGGCCCGCTCGTAAGCTTTCCCCTTCGCGAAGGACGGCCGCACAATCACCGCGAATGCAAACTAGCGGGCCGCTCTCTTCTTTGATATCCGAGAGAGCGAGCTGTGTAGGTATGCGTGGTCGAGCGGCTGTCAGTGAGTCACGACGTGTCGTGTGTGCTGCGTGCAGGAGGCAAGCTGCCGTCTCTCGGGTGTCCCGTTTTCGGCCCCCCTGACTACGCCTCGGCGGCTTGAGGACTACGTAGCCAAAATTCGAAGATGGCAGAAGCCAGAAGTGCCGTCGCCGGGCTGCAGGTCCGCGAAATCGACGACGAAAGGGATTCCTGCGGGATCATTTTTCGGGTATGGCTGAAGACTGCCGTCCGGAAGTATCACCGTGTCAGGTGAGTGCCGCTTTTTTTTTTCTCTCTCTCTGCCCTGTCAACGCGGAAGGAACGATGCAACGGGGCTGTGACGTGTTTTAGCGATGCCTTGTTAGCGAGTCGAGAGCATTTTCGCTTTGATAAGTGGACAAAAGAGAGCCTTATCAACTGCGACGCCTTATCGCAGCGGTGATGCGCGCATGTTGCAGTGATGCGACCCGTGCAGCTGGTGTGCGCAATGCTGTTGCAGCCAGGAACGCGTACTGACAACTGACTTACGTCGTGCTAAATGCCTGATTAGTTAGCGTGCACTTTGAGTATGATACTGCCGCTTTTAATGCATTGTGCAAAGTAACAAAGTTTCCTTGATAGTGGAGCACGATTCTCAGAGATCACTTAAAGGTGAAAAACAAAGCTCGAGAATGGAATAAGTACCGGATTAAAAAAAAACACCAGGAATTCGTCGATTATAAGACGTTGATACTCAGACGCCTGCATCGGTTGAATCGAGAATAAAAGCTGGGCTGTATTCGCTTACTTCTAGTCATCAAGCGCTTTTGTTATCCATGCATGTCACCGAGTACGGCTGTATAGCTGTTGTTGACATTCCTTGTTTTTAACACGCTGTTTATTTACGAAGATGTCAAACGTCGATAACTCGAGTAGAAACTTCTTTCGACTATTGGAAATCTGGCTAGGAAGCTCACTGCCGTGTCGTCGTTGCATCTTCTCTAAAGCTTAAAGTATCGCCTGGAATCCACCTAACGTTATGATGAATAACGCTTTGTCACCACTTTTCAAAGGAAGGGTAGAGTTCGCTTATATTGCCCTTCCTTTTTGCTTCATTATTGCACATACAAAACTGATTAACGTTTTTGTTATGCTCAAGAATCGTCTGGAAATCTGGCTCTAACTTGGCGCTTATTACGATACTGTTGTTTATTGTTTTCTGTCCGTCATTGATCATATTTTTCTTTACAACTGACTTGGTGATGAAGATGCCATTTACTGCTAGCTCTAATGGAATAGTGATGTCTGTGCAAATGTTTGTGACATGAGCACCATTGTACTTGCCAATAATGAACACTATTGTTTCACAAAGACAGTTTCTTGTCGACTTCCTTGAGGCACATTGACAGCCATACCTTGTAGGCTGTCATTGGTTGTAGCCAACGTCCTGAATGCAGTTGTGATGGGTTGTTGTTTAATTCATTTTCTAAAGTTGCCTTTGATTTGAATGCAGTTTGTGGGTTTGGAGGGTTTCTTTGGCTTACAATAACAATTGATGCAACATGTTTGCATGTATTTGAAAGGCTTATAAATCCCCATGTGCACAAATTTGAGTGAATGTTTCTACTGAAGTGCCTTGGTTGCTTGTTTTTTAATTCCTGCACTTTACTTCCCTTTTCCTTGCAGGAATTCCATCAGCAATGGCATGTGGCCAACTTCTGTGTACAATATTTGCATCCTCTGTATAATCGTTTTCCTCTTTATGCTCTCGGACATTGAAGTTGCAGAGTCAATCAAGGAGTTATTTTGGGATACAGGCGACAAACTTCACGTGCCTCATGGTAAGCTACGCACTCATTATGTGCTGCAGCTTTCTCTTCTAGTGATAGCTTTTTAATAGTGTATTGTCTATCTGTAGATTATCTAGTGGGGAAAGAAAAATGAACATAATTGGAGAGCAGTTGAACTTGCTGCTTTCAAAGCCTCCTGGAAACCCATGCTTGGCTTTGGCGGCACTGCATCTTGGCATGGGCTTTTCACTATTCGTATGGAGTGCATATGTATTTCAGGTAGTTCTTGAAATTGACCCTGGCAGTGGTTAAATTTTGAAGCAGCGCCTCTCTTATAAGAACACTGACATAGTTTTGGTGGCTATAAGTGACAGTTTCCAGTGGCAACTTGATGGCTATATTACACACACATGTATGCACACTCCAAAGCAACCACATAATGCACTGCGCTTTCCATGTATAGAAATCTAAGTTGCCCTTATGATATTTTGTTTAAATGGACTGGATCAGGTTAATCCAATCAAGTAAAATCTGGAGCTCATTGGAGCTTCCTGAGCACCTGATTTCATGAACAGTAAATGCTTAACTTACTAAGTGTGCAGTGTTCAGTGTTCAGTTGATAAAAGGCTCAAGCGAGCAAAACTAGCAGCATTACTATCATATAGTACTGCTGAAAATACTGTACGAGCGTTTTAGTTGTATCAGAATGACTAAGACTGAGCAGGCCAGATATTCATCTTTCCTGCCAACCTCTTTGCTTTTCCTATCAGTAAACTTGCCTCTCTCTCTTGGTAGGAACTGAATTCAGTAGAGTTTATGGAAGGAACAGCTACTCAAGCAGGTTGCCAAAGTTGTACTGCTTGAATGCGATGGCTTAACTTGGGAGTTGTTGTCATGATGTCAACTGAAAGCCTAGAAGGACGCTTGCTGAATGCTTGGTCACAGTGGGGATAATGTGATGCAGATAAAGTGCAAAAATATTTATACTGAGATACTTTTGCATGATAAAAACTCCTAGGGCTTGGGACTAATGTGAAGCCCTCCATTATGGTGTGTTTACTACCTGTGTATAGGTTTGGAATATGAAAACCACTTATCTAAGTCATTGAGGTTCCTGCATAATTTGGTTGCTAGGCACAGTCAGTTGGAACTTCTATGAGGATTGATCTTGCTAAATGTTTTGCAATGGCAGTGCTGCTGGAGAGGTTGCCAATACAACGAATGTGGAATTATTTGGGTTAGAAGTCCTGGATTGGCAAGTGAAGAATTCCTGACTGACCTCTTTGTGCACACTATTGTACTTGAGAAGAAAAAAATGTACCTGGAGAGCACTTTCAAACCAGCACAGTGTGGCATTGGTTGCTGTGGACTTGATCATAGCCATAGGGTGATGAAAACTACACGCTTTATACTGGCCCCTACGGAAACCGTTCATGAGCAGTGAGTGTGCAGAGTAATTCTGTTGACGGTTTGTATCCATCACCAAGGCATGCGGGCAAAAATGAAGCATGCTTTTTGCCAGTTATGAACATGCTATTGCTGTTTCCTTGCACGCTTTTTCACTTTTGTGCTTTTGTTTCAAGTCATTGTGACCATGTTGAGAAGTTACTCATTGTAGGTTCCATGGTTTTTCTCTTGTTTTCAGAATTGCCAGCCACTGTGAGGGCCATTATTGTTGCCGGCTTCATCAGCGTGGTGCTTTCAGTTGTATTTATGAAAGTTCGTCAGATAATACTTCGCAGCCTACTAGCCTACAGGGGATGGATGTGTAAGCCCGAGATTTCTTTTGTCACCATTGCTAAATTTATCAGTATAGCTTGCAATTATCCTTTTCAGTAAGTGCAAAATCCACTTCTCTTGAGCAAAAATTCTAAATTCACTCACTGCAGTCAAGCCTTGTTAAGCAAGCACTCTAAACTTCCAAATTATTTTTGCCGTTCCGGAATTTTTTTACCAGGATAACGAATTTTAAAATTGTTAATTCCTATTTAAATTAATGGAAAGCAGTTGAGGCGAGAAAATTCATGCGTGTGTTTCATTAACTTGTGCTTAAACAAAGTGTGTTGGATCTCTTAGTGTGTTGGTACACTAATTGCAAATTGCAGGAAGTACACTAAAACTGACTTCATTAAGGCTGTTTTTGGCTGCACGTTGATGTCAGCCACATGTCATTGATGCCATTGTATTGATGGTTTTTTATCCTGTGTAAGCTTGCAAGGTGTTGCTCAAAACGCATAGGCTTCTAGCCGTGCCTCTGCTTGATCATGAATAGCAGTGCTAAATCAGTTAGTGATGGCTAAATGCATTAGCCATAGTTTTTAGGGCTAGAGCACTAGGACAAATGTTATGCAGACAAACTCTGGTGGTGCTTTGTTCACTCAACAGATGAGGCGGCGAAGCCCAGTCAGAAGTACCTGACCATGTTGTGGTGCCTGACTGTCCGGGTGGTCAGTGGCTACCAGCCATCATTGTACAGTTGTCAGCGCTCTCTGCCAAGACTTCCTGTGCCACCTCTGCACGACACCATTGAGCGACTGCTGGACTCCCTCAAGGCGATCTGCACACCTGAGGAGATGATGGTTCTTGAGATGCAGGCACAGGTGATTGATTATTTTCATGACTGCACCTATTGTTGCCATTTGTGATGGTATGGTAGGATAGCTTTTTTTTTTTTGTAGAGAGAGTGCAGTCGCCATCTGTGTCACCACATGATGGTTGGCATATGGCAGCGAAACACCTGTTCGTCACATTTTGCATAGCTAAATTTGCCAGCGTGGTTTTGTATTGGCCTCAGTTATACAATAGTCAACTGCGTAAGGACAGGAAAATAGAAGATTCCTCTGGTTCTTTGTCATTTGAAACCTTCATGACAATTGCTCACATCTTGCCTTCCCAGCAGCTAAAACAATGGGACCTGTAGGTTTAGGTGTACCATATTTACTTTGTCAGATACTTTGTCATTGAGATATTTCAACATTGTTCCACTTTTTGTTCAAGGCTGCGTTCCTGAATCCTGCCTCTCTTGCGAAAGCATAGCAGTTTAAGGCTGCTAGTCCTCTGTTCTTTGAGTACAGAAAAAATTTCAGCTTTAGAGTCCCTGTATAATTAATATGTTTATGTATCAATAGTCAGCATGATCAACTCATTTTTTCATTGTGAGCATATGAGGGGTACACTGCTTCATATCTTCCAAGAAGTCATTAGTGTTACAACAATGAATATAGCTAGGTTTGACATTATTATTTTAATGTGGTAATATTAGAGTTCTCATTCATGAGAAAAGCTGGCATGTGTCCATGTCATGAAAAAGTACGTGGCTCACCTGCCATTGTGGGTAGATGGCAACCTGCCCAGCATGGCTGGTGGCAGTGAAATTAATTCAAATAAATTCAGCGGAGTTGCCACTTGCCCACCGTGGCACTGTGCATCAGCTCATTGGTCAAGGGATAGATAGCTTCCCGAAGAACTGTCTGTGCAAAAATGATCCTTATGGGAGCTCGGGAAAAGTAACCGGGGTTTAACAAGCCCCACTGGTGGCTGTTTTTGAAACAGCCGCCTGCCAGGTCAGTGCCGCATCGGTTGATTGCTGCACCACTGCGCCAGTAGTGGTATGAGGACTCCCCGCGATGTGTGAATCTACAAAAGAGAAGGAGTACTTGCGTGGGAAGGATCTCTAATGCTATCGCATTGTACTCTTAAGGGTAGGCTAAGCATTGTCCAAGATTTTTTTGCTTGTTCAGAAAACCATGTTATATTTGGCATTTTGCACAAGGAATGTACCAAATGTGGCTTGGAATGTGTGGCTTGGAATTATTTGAGTGTGCTACTATGTTATTATTTTTTTCATGCAGTGTTGTATATGTTATGGTCTTAGAGCAGCACTATATCTATATGTATATGCATGTCTTGTTGATCTTATTGTTGCTTGTTTTGGTTAGAAATTCGAGTCTACCTTGGGCCCTACGCTACAAAGGCTTCTGTACCTACGTTCCTGGATCTCAAGCAACTATGTAACAGAGTGGTGGTAAGTGCACTCACAATCTAAATTACACTTCAAAACACAGCACCTTTTGGTATGACATAATCCATAACACAGGGCTTCCCCCTTTTCAGCTAATTTGGGTACATTTGCCTCTTGGTACTGAAATAACTTCACAAATTTTTAAATTTCCTTTTGTTTTGGTGGTCTTTAGATGCAATCATTTTGCAATACCTTTATAATGTCAACTTGTAGGCTTCTTGGAAGTAAAACCTCCACTTAGTCAGATCCTGACCTTTTGCTAGAGCTGAACTAGTAGTAGTTGTAATCTCGATATTTTTACATGAGGTCTGCAAGGTTGCTTATTTAAGGTATCGCTTAGCATCGCCTATCAAGAGCGCAAAAACCACACGTAAAGGCTTGATTTGCAAGCTGCAGTATTGCTATGCAAAACCGACATGCAATATATAATAATTATGCAATATAGTTGCACTGATTATTTGAGCAGTAAAAGTGTAGACTATATGAATAAGAGGAAGTTATTCAGACAGGTGCGATGACATAAACAGTGGACACAAGTTATTCCTAATAAACAAATTTTTTAGCTGTAAGGCATTGGGGTCCATAATTAGCACAAACTTCTTGTAGCTAGGAGCTATTTATTGATGGCCTGCTTTTATACACAACTGGTACCATCATATTAGTTTGTCGTGATAAAGCTTTGGGAATGGAATTATATGTCAACTGTTTAAAAGCTTCTGGAGTATAGTATAGTAATGCATGTTAAGAGCACAGCGAGCACCTTGCTTCTGAATTGTGTAGGTAGCTGTCTTATGTTGATAAAGTAGATGTCTTAAGGTACAGATAGTTTTATACCTTAATTGCGTCTCAAGTGAGATGCTATATGCTGACTTTTTATTGCTGATAATCATTGGCTGTGTTGCCGCAGGAGGTAACCAGTTAACCACTTTATTTTTTCTATGTCACGGTTTCAGGGAAAAGTACATCTACTTGAGTAGTCGCATGCCCCTAGCCATCAACAGCAACTACTATTGCTTCGACCAGAGCTATGCACATCCATCACGCATTCAGTCCTCAAGGTATGTATGCAGTAAATTGGTTCACAGGTTTGCAGTGAATAGATAAAAGTTACGACTGTTATGAGAGGTACTGTTGAGTATGTGGACTGTACATATAAACACAAATCACGGTCATCTTTTGCACTGTAATATGAGTTGGGCATTCTTCAGTGATGCCTGGTTGGTCTGTGGTAACATTCAGCATGTCTCGTAACTTAGTTTATTTGAAAGGAACAAACACATTGGGCCATTCCTGTGTATTGTCATCAGTAAAGGATGAATTTTAAGTGTTATCATTATTTCGGAACATCACTACTGGTTTATAACATCTTCAATGCGTTTAGAACTAAACTTGAGTACAAGTCCGTGCACTATGTGAGGATGAAGGTAACAGTGGTAATGAATGAACCAGTCTAAAGTAAATAATAAATTTCGTTGCTGCAGTACAGGGAAATAAGCAATTGTCAAGCACCGAAAGGACCTAATAGCATAGGTATTGAACTGGAATTTTTTTTCTTAGTTATCGAAATTTCAAGGGGTGCAGCATTCAGGCAGCTTGGTACAATGTAGGTATGTTTGAATTTTCCTCTTCTCTTTTTTTACCTTTTAATAAATTCATAATAATAGGTTGGTGTTTGAGGTTGTGCTATTGTATGCATATATTTGAAAAACAACTTCCTTATTGTCATCGCCATTGATGCAGGTGTATTATTATTTTGTAATAGTGCAAATGCACCTACCTTTTCCATGCTTTGAAACTCTTACAGTGAATATTCTCAAATGCCTGTCATTAAATCCAGTAATCTTACTTAGTACAATACTATATAAGAAAAGACACTTGTTTAACAAGGCAATAGTAGGGTATTTTTCATGGTTGTTTTCAGGGAGACAGCTTGTTGTAGATGACATTGAACCTTAAATGTTCAGGGTCAGTGCTGTGTTGGAGCTAACCAGTGATTTTAGTGAAACTTAAATTTTCAGCAAACCTTGAGAAAACTGCTTATCACCAGAGTCACATCGATGTTGTGCCACAGAAGGTTCTGAGTGGTTGAGTTGGAATAGTTTTCTGTAGATTACAAATTCATATTCATGCTTGAAATGGTTAATCCCAGAGGTGCAGTGCTGTAGGAGTGAAAGCCTACCAGTAATGCTAAATGTTAGTGCTGTAAAGTTTGGTCGCATGATGCTTATTGGTACTGTAGAGAGAGAGAGAGAGGTCTGTTTGACAAGAGAAGCGGAGAGAGCAGCCTGAGGCTGGGCTATGATTTTCTGGCCTACTCCGAAATTGGGAGAAGGTGTGAACAGAAAAAAGTAATGGTATTACTGGCGACGATGTGAACATGAGAGGTTTGGTGCTGGTATTGAGCCTTACTGGCATTAGCCTTTTTTTTAAGAGGGGATTTAGTGTCTGTGTGCAAGCTTAATGCTTTTCATCTGTGATGCAGGACTGCAGTGATGATCCACAACTGTCTAGTCTTCAAGCGCCTGATTGACAGGGAAGAACTGCAGCCCCTTGTGCTTCGTGGTACAGTTCCTATCTGCATGTCTCAGTACGAGAGGCTGTTCTCAACCACCCGGTGAGGCTTTTGCAGCATGCAGTGCTTTCCAGCAATTGCTGTATTGTTTAACACATACGAAGTTGATGGGATCAAAGTAATCGGAAGCAAGCTAGTGAAAGAAATGAAGTGAAACCTGAGTGAACCCAGCAAGGCCTTCTGGGTCCTAAAATAACAGGAAACGTTATCTTCCTCCTCTTGGCATTTAGTCAGTGTGGCGACCTGTGCAATACTTTGGAAGCACCTTTGTCAGAGCATATTATGGCCTTGACAGGAAATACGTCAAATGTGCAGGTTTTTGGTGAGGTTGGGCAAACCAAGGAGTTGCCATGGTTATACATTCAGGATAAACAGTGCAGTAAATAAGTTTCATTAGATAACACATTTCTTTCACTTTTGTCATTTACAAACAAACTCTGTTTGCTTGTTCTTGCCTGTTCTTTCAGGATACCTGGTGTGGATGTTGATGAACTCTGCCACTACAGCACAAGTGAATCCAAAGTGAGTTGAGTGCCTTCGCCTGATTTTAGAGCTCCGCCTTGCTGAGAACAAATATTTCATGTGAATTGTGTTTAGTGAAAAAAACGTAAATTCCTCACAAGAAATGCTCGACTCTTCATCTTCTCTTCTTTAAGGGACACTGTTATTGTTCTCCGTGAACATAAATTCTGTGGCTCTTTCTGGATATGCTGACGTTTGTCGGGCAGTGATAGACTCATTTATAGCTAATAAAAGTGGATTTAGAAGTATTGCCAGTCAATTCAAACTCTCAACGTCCTTCCGAAAAGGACTGGTTGCCACTATTTTGAAGTGATTAGTGGTGTAACATAGGCTCTGGGATCCATGCTCGAGTATGACTGTTAATGCATGCATTTTTCTTAGAGAATCGGTCTGTGATGGCGACACCTGTGTTTCGTTTTTTGTTATTTTCTAGTGTATAAAAGCACCCTCTGAGAGTGGTGTGAGAGTACCTTATCGGTACAGGCCAAATTTTGTTAGTCATTAGTGTCCCTTGAAGGCCTCTGCTCCCAAGGAATGGGGTGCCTCGCCCAACGAGTCATACACCCACAGTCAGCATAAGAGCTGCCGGTTTATTCCGGACCATAACAACGCTTCCCAAGGGGCACAAAATAGAATGTAGCGGCAGAGCACAGCATGAAGGGAAGGCTCTCGAGAGTACAGTGCTATGGCTGCGGCGCAAAACTGGCACTAACTCCTGAGCAGTGCAGAACAAAAACACACTGCAAAACGAATGGGACAAAGCGGCACAGATAAGGGCTTGAAGCGGTACATGAAACCTGGCTGCTTACGTAGTAACGACTCGCTCCTACCAGCTATTCCATCTTCAGAGATGCCACTTCCATGTTCTGTCTGGGATAAGGTGCCGCTTCGCTGTCCGTGTACTACCTCCCGATGGCTCGTACTCGCCACCGAAAGCATAACCACCCCCCAGCGCTGCTGGGGGGTGGTTATGCGGTTATGCCCGCAGTGATCACATGAGGGGCTCCATCACTATCGCGTTGCAGTGTGAAGAATACCGGCAAGGCCCTTATCATTTTGTAGCAGTTCTTCTTTGACACTCCCGACAGTGTGCACACAATAAGGAGTTGATGGAAATGCAAAAAACAGTCATTGTTGCATTGTTCCTAATTTCAAAAGCAGGTGGCCATTGTACAACCATTCACGAAATAAATTTGCTGTGATGCAGGTGGTTATTGGCAGTTTTTTCAAGGTCACTCAACAATTAAAAATTTTTTGATCCCTTGAAATTCAAATTAACAAGCTTTTACTGCAGAATTAGTAGCTATATGTCATATCCAGATGTATTTACATGTTTCCATCTCTCTTTAATGTCTAATACATGTTTACAGTGTGAAAGCCTGTGCACATGAATATACAGTGAAAGCTCGTTAATTTGAACCTCGATAATTCGAATTTTCGGATAATTTGAACTAGACTACTTGGTCCGGCCAAGGTCCATAGAGATCTGTGTATAATTCGAACAACGCGCCGCCGCATCTGGGTGGTTTAGCACACAGCGCGTGGCCAAAAAAAAAAAGAAAAGCACCTCCGCATAGTTAGAGGCTGTGCACGTCCTAAACGGGGACAGAAGATTGAACCAGACAAAACCGTGGAAGAGTGGGTAAAGCCTAAATGGCGCCATCGTCGGCATGGTGGCCGGTGGCGCCGGAGGGTAGGGGTTGGTGGCCGTTGTGGCGGCTGCCTATCCTCTTTCCCCGCAGCCTCCGAAACTTGTAACTAAATACTCGTTAATTCGAGCCCTGTTAATTCGGAAATACGGATAAGTACTGTCGGCGTGGTCCCAGCAAAACACCCATGAAAGGCTATGACTTTGGATGGCCGCTACAAATTACGTGCGAAAAACTTTTTTCCTTTGCGAGTGTCGTCCATCCTTCCATCCATCAGTCTCCAACGGAAGCACGCAGTCAGCCGCGATCATGACGCCAGCTTTTAGCATCGTTCGCTGCTAAAGGCGTTTGTTGCTATCGCACGTTCCAATGATTGAGTGGCAGTTGACTGCGTCCACCCCAGTCTCCAATGGCACGATAAAGGGCGACCCACATGGAGCATTTTTCTTGCGAAAAACTGGCGTCCGGCCGCCGGGCAGCCTTTCGCCGCTGATCAAGCCGGGCTAGATATGTCCACCCGGCGGTCAGCCGCTGGCCAGAAGCAGCCAACGTGGGCTATGGACCAATCGGGGCGCGACCGCGTCTGACTTCCGCCCGCTTCTACAACATGGCCGCACCTGCCGAAGCGGCCTCTCGCTTCACCACGAACTCGTCATTGCCGCTACACTGTGTCTCATGTTCACGGCAAACAAAAGTCACACAAAGGTTTCGCTTTGTCTGAAGATGCCCGCAGCACAAAATTTCAGCGATGAAAAGCGTTAGATTTTCAGAATTTCTGAATTTTCAGAGCTGCTAGGCTTAGCGACTATGTGTCGGTTGACGTCAGGAGTTGCGGGAGGTTCAAACAGGTTAACTATTTTGGTTCAGAAAGGGGGTCACAGAGAATAATTTGTCCTGTTTGTTGTCATTGATTAAATAATTGCTTAATTTTAAATGCACAGCTGTTCTTTTCAGCGTTTTACCAAGCATATGGAATCACGCTGTTTCTAAATCCTGGTGACAGTGGTCTGGTGGCAGCCGCCCATTTTCCGCCGCTTCTGGTGTTTCACGGGCCGCTTAAAAAGGCTTGCACAACCGGACAAGCGCTGGCGCTCTACCAAGTTCGCTTCCCCCTCTTGCTAGAGCTAACCTCAAAAAGTAATGATGTTATCGCTGCGCAGCATCTTGGCGCAGTGCCAAGAAATGCGTTGTGGACGGTGACGGTGCGAGACAAAGGGAAGCGTTAACGACTGACGCTTTTTTTTTTTCAAATTCTTAGACAAAAATCGAGGTTGGGTGGGTTCATTATGCGAGTGGGTTCGTTATGCGAGTAAATACGGTACATATACCACATATACCGTAATGCAAATGGTTCTTGTCATTTTTTTCGAGGCCATTCGATAATTCGAACATCGGATAATTGGAACTTTTTTTCCCAGTCCCATGAAGTTCGAATTAACGAGCTTTTACTGTACCAGCAAATTACTGTAATGTTTTCACTCTTGTCGGCTCTGTTCAGGCTCTAATCAGTGATTCATATTTTTTTGCAGCATGTGATTCTGCAACACAAAGGCTTTTTCTACAAGCTTGATGTGTATGATGCTGCCAACCAGATTCTCTTCCCCACAACACTTGAACACCAGATTGAGTGGATAATGGAGGATGCCAAAAAACACACTGGTATGTGTCCCCCGCATGTTTCTCATAAATCAACATCATTTATTGTTCGGGGCAGACAAAGCACCTATAAATGGCTTGCATTATCCTTGTCGGCTCTTATGTTCTACTGCAGTATAAGATTAACGCTTGTGCCTCAGCTTCCACTACCTGGTTGCATGTTAGTGTATCGTGTTCTTTTTGTGGAGTGTTCATAGTTTTGTTTTTAAGCTGAAGTGACTATGAAGAGGTGGTGGAACCCAAAGCGTCATGCAGGTTTATTTGTGCAACATAGAAGGAAATATCAATTGTCTCATCGTTTAATCACATGATGCACCTTGTGCCTTCATGGGCTTTCATCCTCGCAGTAATTGATGGTATGTTTCTAATGATGAAATATATTTCAGAGCCACTGATTCTCATGCCTCAGTCTTCATGCCTGATTCTGCTATGTTTACTGCAGCTGATATCTTCTGCTTTGAAAATGTCCCATATTTTCCCCAATATACCTTGTCAGAAATGAAGAGAAGTAAGAAAATTAAAGATTGAATTGAATCACTTTCCAGGGACATGTAATTGTAGCTGCTTGTCTTTGCTATATCTTAAAAAGTGGTCATTGTATTTGACTTCCAACACTGGCCATGTTTTGGTTAGCTAGTACTGTCCACGTTTGACTGCACTTGCTTGTGCTGTCACCATTTTCTGGCTCGAGTATTTTTGCAGAATGTTGGCTGTAGGAACGGAATGAAAGCATCATTTAACAAAGCACCTTCAAAATTCAAGATGAGGTTTCACCTCAGTTAAATTTATTGGTAGCATACTCTGTATGTGGAATGCTTAAGTTTGGGCAATGTAGCTGTGAGACACACCTAGTTCATTTCTCAATACCTTATGGTAAAGAGAAAATTATACAGTGTTTGGTTGTATTTTGGCATTGTAAATTATACAAGGCTCTGTACTGTTTCCTCCATTCTACTGTTGAATTGATTTTCTCAGGCTTGAACTACTGAGGAGAGGGAGAAGCAAGGTCGCCAGTTGTAAAATGCCTTAAGCAACTCCTTTTTAGATTTATACAGAAGACTTCCGTTAAGGTGAACTTTTTTCAGACAAATTCTCGGATAACATAGAAAATGTGAGACCATTTAGCTGATTTCTCATATGACTCAGTGTAGAAAAAATCCACTTTAAGAAGAACCGTTTCACGTGTGCTTCGGTTAATATGAAGTTTCGTACCGACTGCGAACCACGGCTGCCAAAGCTAGCACACCTATTTGCGCCAGCTAAGTCCATTCCATTCCCGAAAAGTAGTTAGTCATACAACCAAATTCTAGAAGCTCATGTACTGTGCGATGTCAGTGCATGTTAAAGAACCCCAGATGGTCGAAATTTCACTGCGGCATCCCTCATAGCTTTAGTCGCTTCAGGATGTTAAACCTTCATAAACCAAAGTGAACACAGACTTATCTTGTTTTGACAAATAATAAGTACAGTGACCGGCAACCTCCTGCACTTCATTTCACCTCTTGCCAAATTTTCATCCTTAGACTCATCGAGACTTCGAGAAGCAATAAAGACATGTGACGGTATTATCTGAGCCTAAAAAGCAGTGCACACTCATTGAAAGTTGTAGCCAGAAGGCCCAAAAATATTGTCTCACAGCTTTGACTGTGACACCCAGGGCTAGCTCTTTGTTTTCGTCAAAACACTCGCCAGGGCTTCGAGAGGAACGAATGATACGTGGCGGAGTAATATGGTTTTGTGGGCGCGCTACTTCCACAGCCTCCGCTGCATTGCTTGCTATGTATGAAACAGAGTATAGCGGAGTATCTGCACGACTCTGTGCTTCTATGCAAAAAAGCACATCCCCACAAGATGGCTTCCGCACACCTTTGTGCAAAACTGTGGGCAAGCAGTCTTGCAGGATCACGCTTTCTTGGGCGCTTGGTGTGCCTGCCCGTGGAGTTGGTGACGGCTATACTTTCCAAGGAGCGAGATAAGAGGTAGACACACGGCTACCCTGTTGGGCACCATTTAGAGCAGAATGGAAACCAAAATTGGGGAAAAAATACACACAAATAGCAGCTGCTTTGGGATACAGTGAGAAAAAAAACAGACCGTGAAAAACAAAACTAGACCAATGCCATTTTCAAGTAGGATAACGTAAGTTTGTTTCATGCTCTCAGTCTTCAGCTCACTTCTTGCTTAGTACACGAAATGTTCTGCTGTTTTTTGCTGTGTTGCCAACTGTCCTCTCACTGCATGGCCATTTTATGTATTGATTTCATGTGACGTATATCTGGGCACTTCTAGCATGGCACTTCTGTTAAGATGTCTGATAAGACTGAACAAATTTAATCGGCCCTTCAGTTAATCTTAAAGGGAGTCTACTAAGTTTTAAGTTATGAAATGGCCTTTATTTATCCTTGAGAATAGAAAACTTAGTGGCTTCCATCGTACCTGTATTGGTTAGGTTTCGCGTAATTAGTAATGAGCGCGCATCTTTTTCACCTCACTAACAGCTGACGCTTCACAAAACTATATATGCACCTTAAAAACAGCTGGCTGCATTGTACTGCATTTTCTTTCTTCTTTGGTCTTTCTTAGCCAGCGAGGCAGAGGCAGCTCTGGCAGCGCTCACCACCCTTGACCGGGCAAAATGGGCAAAGATTCGACAGAAGTATTTTTCACGTGGCATCAACAGGGAGAGCTTGAATGCCATTGAAAAGGCAACATTCTTCGTAAGTACTGCCTAAGTTTTCAGAACTTGCTGTGAATCTAGATTTATCGTATCAATGGGTTATGCATTTTTTTCTTATTTAGCAGGCCTTAACGGGACTTTAATATCTTTATTTTTGTTATAATTACCCTAAATGGTTGCCTATATAAGGTGCACTATGTGCTGCACATGGTGTACCGCTGCACTTTGTGATAAATTCTACTGTATGTATTTTTTGTTTAAATTACCTTGCTAATTTAGTAGGCTAACTTGAACTTAGTCAGGTCCATTGTGTTCATTTAAGGCTCTAGTTGGTTAGAGACCTTAGACAGGCTCAGTGTATTTCTGGCCAGAACCGCTACTTTGACTTTTGACGAACCTGCCTCGTCGAGTATTTTTGAGCTGTTACGAGGATTTTTGAACTGATCGCATAGAATAGGCTCGTAGTTACCATTGGGGGGGGGAACAGGTGACGGTATATTGGCTCTGGCAAATGCCTACATCCGTCTAACTTAGGAGTGCCTGCCATGCGGCCCGCAGAGGAACAGTGTAATGTGGGCCATGGAACCATGTTGGGTTGATGTGTGGAAAGTTGGAATTTTATTGTTCTGCCATGAATGATCAGATCGTGCATTTCGCTCGGAAGTTCTAGTGACTGTTCAGCAATATTCAATTATTTCCACAAGGTGATGCAGTGTTAATAGTATGGCCAGTATAACTATGTTTGCCACTGTTATGCAGTCCGTGCCATATTTTCTAAGCCCTGGGAGGCATAGGTTGTAGCTAGCAAGCACAAGATTGCATGGCATATCAAAGAGCATGTTGTCAGCATGCTGCATCTGTGCAGAGGTACAGTAGAGGATACCCATAAGGCTAGCAACTTTAATCACAAAGGATAACAGACTCTGGCTTTTGAGACTGCATTTACTGTATGGGTAAAGAAGAGGGACCAGGATATACAGTAATCTCTCGTTATAACGAAATCGCTTTACTCGAAATATCGCTTTATTCGAAATTTCTTCCGGTCCCGACCCAAACTCATGCATTTTAAGCCGCATTACTCAAAGTGAAGGAACAGCTTGACCCGCTTAGAGCGAAGTGGCGAGCAGAGGCATTGCCGCCGCGGCGGCGACCTTTTTGCGCCATGCAGTGACAAATTAATAGCGCCAACGAATTAGTCTCAGGCAGGCACAGGACAGGCCACAAAAGTACCAAACCTACGACCGATGACCTGCCTAGCAACGGGTACCAAGCGAGTGCCGAGTGCCCCCAGCTGTTTGCAGCGGATGCGAACGGAAGCGCGCCCGATTCGGTTGCAGTTGCATCGCTGGTGTCCCCCGTGATAGAATCCAAATGAAAATAAAATTTTCGTGAGGCTTTGCGATGCCAGAAAACCGAGGTCTCTTGAATGCCGAAAAATGGCCAAAAGACCGCGGGCAGACTAGCACCGTAGCATTCCAAGGGGTGCGCTCAGTGAGCAAAATTTCACCGCTCTAAAGAACATTTCTGGCGCTGAAACGTGCCAAAAAGCA